>NW_024412401.1:47405838-47609001 GCF_014898765.1 Herpailurus yagouaroundi | reverse complement strand
GACTCTTTGCATTTCTGTATAGATTATAAGATCAACTTGTCCATTTGTCCAAACAAAACTACTGATATTTTGATTGGTATTTGCATTGATCTGTAGACCAATCTAGGGAGAACTGATGTCCTTATACTTTTGAGGCTTCTAGTATAAAAGATGGCATATTCTGAATTTTCTGTAAGTCATTTAAAAAAAAAATTTTTTTTTAAGTTTTTTTTGAGAGACAGAGACAGAGACAGAGTGTGAGTGGGGAGGGGCAGAGAGAGAGAGAGGGAGACACAAAATACGAAGCAGGCTCCAGACTCTGAGCTGTCACCAGACAGCCTGACGTGTGGCTTGAACTCATGTACTGTGAGATCATTACCTGAGCAGAAGTCAGACACTTAACTGAGTCACCTGGTCGCCCCCTGTAACTCATCTTTAATTTAGCTCTCAAGCTGTCAGATTTTTATAGTTTTCTATGATGAAGTCTTACGCATCTGCATTATATTTATTCTTAGTTATTTGATATTACCTGATGCAATTGTAAATGATACATCTTTTTAAAGTTTCATGTAATAATTATTTGTTCTTTGGGATATAGAAATACTATTGGCCTCTTTATATTCACCTTATATCCAGCAACTGTGCTAAAACTCAGTGGTTAATTCTGATAACTTATCTGCAGGTCCTTTTGAAATTTCTATAGGAAAGGTTCATATCATCTACAAATAATGACAGCTTTATATTTATTTGATAAAAATATAATTGAGTCATGTGTGATTTAAAATTTTCTAGCCACATTAAAAAGATGAAATTAATTTTAATAGTATATTTTATTCAACTAAAATACCAAAATATGATTTCAACATGTAACAAGGTAAAAATTATTAATGAGATTTTTACATGCTTTTTCATACTTAATCTTCTAAATTTGGTGTATTTTACATTTATGATACATCTCAATTTAAAGTAGCCTTGTTTCAAGTACTTAGTAGCCACGTTTGGCTAATGACTACAGCGTAGGTTTAGAGAATGAGGCAAACTTTTTTTTAAGCAAATGTTATATATATAGCTTTTTTATGTGTAACTTTTAATGGAGTCACTGATGGGGCTTCTACTGTCTTGATTATATATAAGTGCCAAGGAGAGATTGAATTTTCAAGGAAGGTTATACTGAAAAGGTGTCATTTGAATGTCTTGAACTATGAATATAAATTTGCCAGGTGAACAAAATGGGCAAAGAGAATAACATGTAAAATTGTGATGTTATATTAGAGTAGAATTCGTTCAGAGCCTTGCAGATACTTTGCTGTGGGCGGAGAAGAGGTCACACTGTGAGAGTGGTGGCTGACTGGCTAGCAGTTCTTCCCCAGTTCCCTGTGTTATGAGTAATTTATTAGTAATGGTAGTTCACATGTTCCAAATAGATAAAGTAAGATAAATTTTCAAAAGTGTAATTGCTGGGCCTAATAAAATATGTATATACCCCAGCACATACGGTGAATCTCGGGGTCTGAACGAATTTTTCTGCCCCTAGAAAATATGCTGGTTTCAGTGCATAGTCAACTGCAATAATTAGTGTACTGTATCTGTAATGGGTTAACTGTTGTATTAAGTTCGTATTTTGGGTTTTTTGGTTTTGTTTTTATTTAAATTCTAGTTAGTTAAGATACAGTGCAATACCGGTTTCAGGAGTAGAATTCCGTAAATCATCACTTACGTACAACACCCAGTGCTCATCATAACAAGTGCCCTCCTTAATGCCCATCACCCATCTAGGCCACCCCCCACCTCCCTCCCTCCATCAATCCTCATTTTGTTCTCTATCATTAAGTGCCTCTTCTGGTTTCTTTCCCTCTTTTTTTCCCTCCTTCCCCTATGTTCATCTGTTTTGTTTCTTAAATTCCACATATGAATGAAATCACATGGTATTTGTCTTTCTCTGACTGACATATTTTGCTTAGCATAATACACTCTAGCTCCATCCGTGTTGTTGCAAATGGCAAGATTTCATTCTTTTTGATGGCTGAATAATATTCCATTATTATATATGTATACACACACACACACACACACACATCACATCACATCTTCTTTATCCATTCATCTGTCAGTGGACGGTTAGGTCCTATCCATAGTTTAACTATTGATAAGGTTGCTATAAACATTGGGGTGCATGTACCCCTTTGAATCTGTATTTTTGTATCCTTTGGGTAAATATCTAATAATGCAATTGCTGGATTGTAGGATAGTTCTATTTTTAACTTTCTGAGGAACCTCCATACTGTTCTCCGGAGTGGCTCTACGGGTTTATATTTTGTTGATTACTGGTAAAGTTTAACATTTTTTCTTATTAACAGTGATACGTTACTACCTTCTAGTTCTCAGATTCCATTCAGGGTTTTCTAGTTGTCCCAATTATATCCTTTGCAGCAGAAAGATCCAGTTCAGGATCAGGCTTTGCACCTCAGTCTTCCTTTTCTTTGGAGGAAAAGGCATTTTCTTGACATATTTTACCTTGGCATTTTTGAAGATTACAGGTAGATTATGTTGTAGAAAGCCTCCCAATTTGGTTTTATTTGTTTCCTCATGATTAGATTCAAGATCCAGCATCTAATTGAATTGGCAGGAACATTACTTCTCATTGTATCTTACCAAGTGGTATAGGACTTTGATTAGTCCAATTATTAATATTCACTTTGATCATTTGATCAAGGTAGAGTCTGTCAGGTATCACTTCTGTATTTTGGAATTTATGTGTGTTATATGGAGAAGTACTCTGAAACTCTCCCACACTTTCCATTTATTCAGTCATTTATATCAGCATTGCTTCATGGTTTCTTACTTTATTCAATAGGTTATAATCCATTATTGTCATTATTTGTTTTGATGCTGAAATTATCCCCAGTTTGGCCAGTAGGAGGTTTTTCAAGCTGGATCCTCCTCCTTCTTTTCTTAAATGCTTTATTTTATTTATTTTTATTTTTATTTTATTTTATTTTATTTTATTTTTATTTTATTTTATTTTTTTTATAAATGTTTATTTATTTTTGAGAGAGAGAGCGAGAGTGCATGAGCAGGGGAGGGACAGAGAGAGAGGGAGACACAGAATCCGAAGCAGGCTCCAGGCTCCGAGCTGTCGGCACAGAGCCCGATGTGAGGCTCGAACTCACAAACAGTGAGATTGTGACCTGGGCCGAAGTCGGACGCTTAACCGACTGAGCCACCCAGGCGTCCTTATTTTATTTTTTAAGTAAACTCTACCCTCACCGTGGGGCTTGAACTCACAACCCCAAGATCAAAAGTAGAATTCTGTACCGACTGAGCCAGCCAGGTGCCCCTTATTTTTTTATTTTATTAATTTATTTTTCCAGTTTTATTGAGGAGCATTGATACATAACATTGTACTAGTTTAAGGTGTATGTATATTGTGAAATGATTACCACAGTTAACTTTAGTTAACATCTATCACCTCACGTATTTTTTTCTTATTATAAGAACTTTTAAGATTTACTCTTAGCATCTTTCAGATACACAGTTCATTCCTGTTAACTATAGTCACCATGCTGTATATGTATCTCCAGAACTGAAAGTTTGTACCCTTTGACCACCTTCACTCATTTCCTCTACCCTACCCGCACCTCCAGCAACCACCAATCTATTCTCTCTTTCTATGAGTTTGGTTTTTTTTTTTTTTTTTTAGATTCCACATATAAGTGAGATTATACAGTATTTGTCTTTCTGTATCTGACTTATCTCACTTACCATAATGCACTCAAGGCCCATCCATGTTGTTTTATATGTATGTTATATATAGGTTCCCTTGGAGATACATATATATATGTACCTGGTTCCCTTTATCGGAGAATGGTATTACAAGCCGAGATGTAGAGACTAGGTATGTTCATACCAAGTGGAGGTGGTCACTGCTCCAAGGCCCTCTCAGTACATAGATTTACAGAGCTAGGGAGTATGTATGCGTGTATGCTTATGTATACACGCAGAGACATACATACCCCATACACATTTATGTCTGTATTCTTTTTTTTAATGTTTATTTATTTTTGAGAGAGCGTGAGCAGGGGAGGGGCGGAGAGAGAGGGGAGGGAGGATCTGAAGCTGGCTTTGTGCCAATAGCAGCGAGCCTGACATGGAGCTTGAACCCATGAACTGTGAGATCATGACCTGAGCTGAAGCTGGACTCTCAAATGACTGAGCCACCCAGATGCTCCTATGTCTATATTCTAAAAGATCCATTAGTTCACCCAGACCTTCCACAGGGTTTATTCTAACCTTTCTCTTTTCATATTTGTATCTCTCTTCTCTTATAAAGAGAATTCTGGGTCCCATTGTCCTTTGTTGATTTTCTTATTTAAAAAAAAATTTTTTTTTAAATAAAAAAAACCTTTTTTTTTTTTTTTAATCTTTATTTTGAGAGAGAGACAGAGTGTGAGCAGGGGAGGAGCTGAGGGGAGGGAGACACAGAATCAGAAGCAGACTCCAGGCCCTGAGCTGTCAGCAGAGCCCGACGCAGGGCTCGAACCCACGAACCATGAGATTGTGACCTCAGCCGAAGTCAGACACTCAACTGACTGAGCCATCCAGGTGCCCCTTTCTAATCTTTTTTAATGTTTATTTATTATTAATGAGAGACAGAGAGAGAGACAGAGCATGAGCAGGGGAGGGACAGAGAGAGAGGGAGATGCAGAATTGGAAGCAGGCTCCAGGCTCTGAGCTGTCAGCACAGAGCCCGACACGGGGCTCGAACCCACAAACCGCAAGATCATGACCTGAGCTGAAGTCGGATGCTTAACTGACTGAGCCACCCAGGCACCCCAGATGATTTTCTTATTTGATGAATCCTCCCATATATGAAAAATCTCTTCCTGTGGCCTCTGAACCGTTCCATGTGGAAATACTCAGGGTCACCTCACTCAGGGTTCAACCTCCCGTGCAGACCGGCCCTTTGTGTGCATGTGGATAGTCTCTTCACAGTTTGTGCCCTGTGCGTGGACACCTACTATGCTCTGCCCCACCTAATGGCTGTCAGACTGGATTGCTCAGGAAGGGGCGAGGGCTTCCTGGGAATTCTTGTTTCACCTGAATGTTTCTAGCTGTGGGGTTTTTTCTTTATCTTTATCTTTTTTTTTTTTTTTTTTTTTTGAGCCCTTTTGGTTTGAGGCCTCATACTTTCCCTGAGTCTGAGAAGCTTAATGGAAGTTTCTTCCTGAAAATATTTTTCATCATCTCTGCATATTTTTTCTCTTCTATATATACTGCCATGTGGATGTTGATTTCCTTCATTTCTGTATTCCATATCTCTTGATTTTTCTTTTATGTATTTTACCTTTTCCTGATGTCAGGCAAAAGCCTGATATTTTTTGCTTATTAATTTGTTCAACACTCTCCTTTCTGCTCTTTAATACATTTATCCATTCACTTTATTTCAGTGATTATATTTTTCATGCCCAGTATTCTTATTTGCTTCATTATGACGTTTTCTTCCGGCTTTATTATTGTTTTTTAACGTTTATTTATTTATCTTGAGAGAGAGAAAAAGAGCACGCCCACATGTGCATGTGGGCAAGGAAGGGGCAGAGAGAATCCCAAGCAGGTTCCGCACTGTCAGCGTAGGGCCCTACATGGCTGGCGCTTGATCTCACGAGCTGTGAGGTCATGACCTGAGCCAAGAGATCAGGAGTCTGACACTTAATCAGCTGGGCAACCCAGGCACCCCCTTCCTGCTTTATTTCTAATATCCTTCCTTATTAAGTTTGAAAGTTTATTTATTTTTAAAATTATATATATATATATTTTTTTTTTTTTAATGTTTATTTTTGAGAGAAAGAGGGCGCACACGCGAGTGAGCAGGGGAGGGGGAGAGAGAGAGGGAGACACAGAATCCAAAGCAGGCTCCACACTGTCAGTGCAGAGCTTGACACGGGGTTCGATCCCACAAACTGTGAGATTGTGACCTGAGCTGAAATCAGATGCTTAAGCACATGAGCCACCCGGGTGCCCTGATTTTAAGTAATCTCTACACCCAGCAGGGGCTCGAACTTGCAACCCCAAGATCAAGAGTCGCGTGCTTTACCGACTGAGCTAGCCAGGTGCCCCAGTTTGTTTATTTTTAAACATTTATTTTCTGTCTTTTCTCCTGTGTCCTGGGGATATTAGTCACCTTGGTTCATGATGTATCTGAGGTGTGGTGAAGAAAGCTACAGTCAGCTTTGATGCCTAGTTTGTGCCTCTCCTGGGTTTAGAGAATGAAGGTGGTAGGGGTCCAGGGAGAGGACTTACCCACCGTCATTATACAGTGTGAAACCCCTTCTAAGGCTCAGCACTTTTTAAGGTCTGTTTCCATCTGTTAGAAACTTCTAGCCCACAAAGTACAGAAAGCAGTGGTGGGAAAAGGGAGCCATGCACATACAGGGACCACCCACTGCCATCCGTGCATATCCCCACCAGCTGGCCCCATGGCACCCACTTGTTACTCTGCAGCCCCTTGACGGTTTCAGGCTTGCCGACAATCTTTCTGCCCTGTAACTGCAACTGCCTATTCAGTAAAATGTTGGAGAGAAAAATATTTACCGAAATAACTGCACCACACCCTAACTCCATCTCTGGTGTCTGGCTCTGGTCTGCTCTGCTCTCATTTTCACTCTACATTAGGACCAGATTTCCCTATGTTGTTCCAGGGATTTCTGTCTGTATGTAAACACAAATTAATTTTTTTGTTTAGTATAGGTTCATACTTCACATGCTGTCCAGCAGCTTGCTGTTTTTACATTTTATTTTTTAAAAGAGTTTTTTTTTTTTTTTAAATGTTTATTTACTTTTGAGACAGAGCAAGATGGTGCAGGGGAGGGGCAGAGAGAGAGAGGGACAGAGTATCTGAAGCAGGCTCTGTGCTGACAGCAGAGAGCCCGATGTAGGGCTTGAGCTCACAAACCAGGAGATCATGACCTGGGCCAAAGTCAGATGCTTAACCAACTGAGCCACTCAGGTGCCCCAGCAACTTGCTGTTTTTAAAATGGCTGATTAGGGGCCCCTGGGTGGCTCAGTCAGTTGAGCGTCCTCTTGATTTTGTCTCAGGTCATGATCTCAGGGTTGTGGGATTACGGAGCCTGCTTCAGATTCTGTCTTTCTCTCTCTGCCCCTCTCCCCCACTTCCGTGCTCTCTATCTCAAAATAAAAAATAAAAAAATTAAAATGGCTGATTAACATGATTGATTACATCTGAAGGTAGTTTGGTTTCAATCAAAGATAGCTTTAATATATGTGTATGTATAGTTTTTATATCCTTTTTACACTGAGGTGTCTTCATATAATTACCTTATCTTAAATGTAAGTTAGTGATAGCGTAGAGTGTAGTTGTCAGTGTTCTGTGAAGCACTTGATAATTGCCCTCTTTGATTCTTTTAGGTTGTTACCAGTTTTGTTTTTTTTTCAACGTTTTTTAATTTTTTTTTTTTTATTTATTTTTGGGACAGAGAGAGACAGAGCATGAACGGGGGAGGGGCAGAGAGAGAGGGAGACACAGAATCGGAAACAGGCTCCAGGCTCTGAGCCATCAGCCCAGAGCCTGACGCAGGGCTCGAACTCACGGACCGCGAGATTGTGACCTGGCTGAAGTCGGACGCTTAACCGACTGCGCCACCCAGGCGCCCCGTTACCAGTTTTTAAATACTGTATGATGATACTGAAATAAATATCTTTATGGATAAAATGTTTTACATTTACAGATCATTTCAAGGATGGATTTACAGAATGGAACAACTAGAGGAGTAGGTCAAAAGGCATTCAAATAGTATTTCCAATATGATGTACCAACTTGCATTCCTACTGACAGTATGAGAGTGTTTTCCCACACCATCGTGCACTTAGGTTATTTTGATGATTTGACTGTGATCAGAAGAATTCTGTATCTTGAAAAAAATGCTATCAAATAATATAATTAAGGTATGTTCCTCATTTTATTCTTATCTACCGGATAAATGGACATATGTTTTCTTACAGGACTGAATTTGCTCTTAAAGAAATCATGTCCTCTGGAGGTGCTGAAGATGATATCCCACAGGGAGAGAGGAAAACAGTCACAGACTTTTGTTACCTTCTGGATAAATCTAAGCAACTGTTCAACGGATTAAGGTTAGTGGACTCTCGATGCCTTAAACTTTTCTCTAGTTCTGTGTTTTTTTCCCTATGGCTGGTGTGTGGTAAGTTTCTGAAAGTTATGGATAGAATGTTTTATAAATACCTGTATTAGAGGTCAGGTGATCATGCTGTTTTGACCCTCTTCATTTTCAGATGAAAAGACAATAGGAAAGAGGAATACTGTTTCCTTCAAGTTGAGGCAAGCAGTTTTGTTAGATGGTTTTGTATACAGTATTCCACATCATACCCTATTTATTTATTTATTTTTAATGTTTGTTTTTATTTTTGAGAGACAGAGAGAGACTAGAGCACTAGTGGGGAAGGAGCAGAGAGAGAGGGAGACCCAGAACCTGAAGCGGGCTCCAGGCTCTGAGCTGTCAGCACAGAGCCCGACGCGGGGCTAGAACTCACGAACTGTGAGATCATGACCTGAGCCGAAGTCAGCGCCCAACCGACTGAGCCACCCAGGTGCCCCCACATCATACCCTATTTACATCTGATTTTACACATTGGGGGTATTGAAGTTAATGTATCTTTTAAGAAAACATTTACAATTATAAAGATAATTACAAGATTATCAAATATTCATTTGATAATATTCCATGACCACTGTATCTAAAGTTACACTTTCAGTCACTTTATCCCTATATTCATTTAATTTTTTAATAAAACTGATGACTGTCTTGAGCAATCTTATTAATTTGCCTATAATGTCTTCCTACATAAAACTAATATTCCTAAGAATAGGACCCTGTTTGTCACGGTTTCTCTAGTACATAATGGCCAGGGTCTGGCCCATTGCAGATGCTTCATAAACATTTGTTAAATGAAGGATTCCAAAGGCAGGTTTCTTAACTTCTGTACTCTGCTGCTTTCTATTTTGTGCCAGAGAAGAATCTTCGAGATCAGCTTCTGGTAATAATCAGATTAATTGCAACTTTTTAAAGAATTATTTTCTGGGGTCTGGGTGGCTCAGTTGGTTAAGTGTCCGACTTTGGCTCAGGTCATGATCTCATGGTTCATGGGTTCGAGCCCCACCTCAGGCTCTGTGCTGACAACTCAGAGCCTGGAGCCTGCTTCGGATTCTGTGTCTCCCTCTCTCTCTGCCCCTCCCATGCTCATGCTGTCTCTCTCTGTCTCTCAATAATAAATGTTAAAAAAAATAAAAAAATAAAAAGAATTATTTTCTGGGGCACCTGGGTGGCTCAGTTTATTGACCATCTGACTCTTGGTTTCTGCTCAGGTCATGATCTCATGGTTTGTGAGATCAGTTCCTATGTTTGGCTCTGCGCTGATAAGCGTGGAGGCTGCTTGAGATTCTCTCTCTCCCCCCCCCCTCTCTGCCCCTCCCTCTGATCTCTCTCTCTATCCCTCAAAATAAATAAATAAAATTTAAAAAAGAAAACATATTTTTTCAACTGATTATTGCATTTCTTGCATATTTTTTCTTGTCCCTTGTCCTCCCTCCTTTTTATACTTGTAATGCCTAGAGTGAACATCCAGCTCAGGTCCTCTGTAATGACCTTCTCTTGATTTTCATCTCTGTTCTCTTTTACATCATTTCGTTTTCAGAAAATGTCTCTGAAATTTGTCCACCATATGCCAGACATACTCTTTTTTTGTATTCATTTACTCTTTATGGGATGTATGTCATCTTGTCATTTCATATCAGTATTTTTTGCTATACTGCTTAATAAAAAGCCCTAGATACTACGTTTTGACCCAAAGTTTACTAGCTTCTCTATATATTCTTATTTGAATATAAGAATGAGTATAGTATGAGTATGTCTTCACTGAGTATGTTTGAGAAGCATATTGAATTTAGTGGCATCTCCCTTCTTAAAAAGGAATTATTTTCCTAATCTGATTCTGGATCATAAATGAATCCTTAAAGCTCAAGTAATCTCTTGCTAGAGACTCTCCATCTGGCTAAAATCACTCTGTAACTACAACAACAGTAACAGTAACACATTTCCACACAGCATTCTACAGTTTGTAAATCGTGTTAAAGTACGTCTTCATCTTTAAGCCACACGATGACAGTATATAATACAAAACACGTAACTAGAGTTGATTGTTTTATTTTACCCTCTATTTAAATGTGCAAATTTTAAATTTAAATTTGTTGTGCAGATCAATTTAACAGCTCAAATGTGTCTCATTTTGATCTTTTTTTAAAGTGCCATTTTAATGATCACACTGATTTTATTTTTATTTTTGAATTTTTGATTTTATTTAGTTTTAAAGTAATTGCAGAGTAAAATTGTGTCTGTGGGGATGGCAGGAAAACCTAATACATGGAGGGGTTACACGAGATCTAATCTTTAGGACTGTTTATTTATTGTTACAGAAATTTATTATAATATGCTTGTGATACCTATTTCAGTTTAGTTCTTGAGCTCTTGAACCTGTATCGGGTCCAAGAATTAATCCTTCTGGGCACCTGGGTGGCTCCAACTTCAGCTCAGGTCATGATCTCATGGTTCATGAGTTCGAGCCCCACTTTGGGCTCTGTGCTGACAGCTCAAAGCCTGGATCCTGCTTCAGATTCTGTGTCTCGCTCTCTCTCTGCCCCTCCCCTGCTTGTGCTGTGTCTCTCTCTCTCAAAAATAAACATTTAAAAAGAAGTAAAGAATTAATCCTTTTGACTTTGTTTTCTGAAATATTCAGTACATAATTTCACCAGTTTGAAATTTCCCTTCTTCATTTGTTAAGTCAATAATTTTGTCAGTATACATGTGTAACTTGCAGATACCATAAATTGCTACCCAGAAAGCACTATTTTTTTTTCTTAACTTACATTGTATCACTCTGGCACTGTGGCCACAGCTTGCTTGCTTGCTTGCTTGCTTTCTTTCTTTCTTTCTTTTTTTCTTTCTTTTATGTTTATTTATTTATTTAGAGAGAGAACGCCCACACACGTGCAAGCGGGGAAAGGGCAGAGAGAGAGAGAGAGAGAGAGAGAGAGAGAGAGAATCTCAAGCAGAGTCAGTGCAGAGCTTGATCCCATGAACTGCAAGATAATGACCTGAGCTGAAATCAAGAGTTGGACACAACCTACTGAGTCGCCCAAACACCCCTGAAAGCAGTATTTTCTATACTAATATATTGATTGCCTCCCAGACGTGGAGTAGTACTTCCCCAAAGTGCTATTTTTAAAATTTGAGAATCGTGGGGTGCCTGGGTGGCTCAGTCGGTTGAGCGTCCAACATCAACTCAAGTCATGATCTCGCAGTTCGTGGGTTCAAGCCCCACATCAGGCTCCCTGCTGTCAGCCTGTCAGTGCAGAGCCTGCTTCTGATCCTCTGCCCCCCCTCTCTGCACCTCCCCTGCTTGCACTCTCCCAAAAAGAAATCAAATAAGTCATTTAAATTAATATTTAAAAAATAAAATAAAATAAAATTTGAAAATAATAATAATAAATTTTGGCCTAGAGGAATGGATAAGCAAATTCATCAGGGATTTATTTTCAGTGTTTTGTGTACAGGGCCCTCTTTAAAAAAATTTTTTTTTGATTTTTTTTTTTTAATATTTATTTATTTTGAGAGAGAGAGAGCGCAGACTCAGGGGAGGGATAGAGACAGAGAGAGAGAGAGAGAGAGAGAGAGAGAGAGAGAGAGAGAAAGAGAAAGAGAATCATAAACAGGCTCTACAGTGTCAGCACAGAGCCTGATGCAGGGCTCAATCCCATGAACTGTGAGATCATGACCTGAGCCGAAATCAAGAGTTGAACACTTAACCAACTGAGCTACCTAGGTGCGCCCAGGGCCCTCTTTATTTTAAACAGCCTTAATTATTTCTGTAATAAATATGGTGAGTAAAGTATATATATTCTCTGAATGCTTTTGGGTTGCTGTTTGAGAGAGATGTAGCTAATGGCAGTGCAAGTGTGAAGTTTCCTGAGAGATTAGTACTTTGATTCTCTTCCTTTTTTTCACTTTTTAAGAACATCTGTTTTACACACATACACACACACAAACAGAATGATATAGAATTATTAAAAAGATTTGGTGGATAAATAAGTGAAAAAGAGCGAATTACAAAAACAGTATGTTCTTCATGATCTTGATTTATCAAAAATTCTATATTAAATTGATGTTCTGTATACCCTAGTAGCTCTTAGCGGGGACTGTTTGCTTTTACTGCCCAGTTTGGTCCCTAACCAAAGACCAAATATATTTGGGGGTTGATTTTCTCAAAATGTCTGGTACATATGGGGGTGTGTATTTTCTCTGCTTGTTTATCTAAATGAAAATGCTTTGTTCAGTATTAGGCCTTGGTTGGAAAGGCCTCTATTTATCAGTTCTGTAGGTTGTGTTTGAGTTCCCCATGGTGGTGGTTGTGGGGTGTGTGGCATTCTTCTCCACCCTGCTCTCCCATTCCCTCTCCAAAGTAGCTCTTTGAGTTATGCGAATTAAAAACCTCTCTGCTTTTCAAGGGGTGATACAGTTTTAGTGCATTTCTTTTGAAATAGAGAGGATTTCTTTGGGAAAAATGAAAAGAAAAAATTTTTTGGTTGTTTTCCCTCTTTATATCTATGTTGGTCTGAATAGAAAACAGGATCATAGTGCTTATAGAGAAGAAGAAATACATTGGTGGTGGTCTGGACCAGTTTTGGGACTTGGGGAAATGGGAAAGTAGGGACCCAGCTAGAGTAGCATAGCCTTTAACATGGGGCCCTTCCTTCCTGACATTCCTCTCACTGTTAGTGTTTATCAATTTTGGCTAGCTTTGCTTCATGCTTTCTCTATTTTTCTTGAGTTCACAAACTAATTATTAAACTTACAATGCAGTGTAATAGACTTGCAGAAAAGTACAAAGATTATGAATGTATTTTTTACAAATGGAGCATATCCATGTGGCTTGTACTTGGATAAAGAAATAGAACATATGGGGCCACCTGGGTGGCTCAGACGGTTGAGTGTCTGACTCTTGATTTTGGCTCAGGTCATGATCTCAAGGTCATGGGATCAAGTCCTGCACGGGGCTCTGTGCTGACAGTGCAAAGCCTGCTTAGGATTCTCTCTCTCCCTCTCTCTGCCCCTCCCCTACTTGCTCGCCCTCTCTTTTTCTCTCAAAATAGATAAGTAAACATAAAAAAAAGAAACCAACAGAACATTTAGCACCTCAGCAACCCCCTGTGTTCCCTCTCACTTGGACTTTTAAACTCCTTATGAGCAGAGCAAAAAAGTGCATTTCAGTTCATGAAAGGCTTCAGAGTTTCTATATAATGTCTTACTTAGACGTAATAAATTCCCTTTTTGCCCTTGAAGGTGTGTCTTTCCACCTTATATTACGTCATTCATCTAAGTTCTCAGAACCTTTTAATTTTCCTAGGCATGAGTATTTTTTATAACGTTCATTTTATTTTTGAGAGAAAGCGTGAGTGGGGGAGGGGCAGAGAGAGAGAGAGAGAGAGAGAGAGAGGAGGACAGATGATCCGAAGCGGGCTCTGCTTTGACAGCAGCAAGCCCTGTGGGAGGCTCGAACTCACGAACCACGAGATCATGACCTGAGCCGAAGTCAGATGCTTAGCTGACTGAGCCACCCAGGTGCCCCAAATGTGAATATCTTAACGAAGTGTTTTTCTTGCCTGAAAATATCTCCTTATATTATGTGCATAATAAATAAGCTGTTTCCACTCACTGTGTAAGAAAACATAGACCAAGAGAGTGAGAAATAGATAAAATGAATGGTGTTTTTCCTTTAATAGCTCTTGCATGTAGTTACAGTAGTAATGAAGTGAGAATCATGTTAGAAATATCTTTGAATACTGTCAGAAAATGATCAAAAGCCCCAGTGCTTGCAGGGTTCCAGTTACCATGGTGACTAAGACTGCCGGAGCAGAATGGAATACTTGCTGGGATTATATAAGACAGCATCTTGAGACATGTATTTGAGATACACAGCTGTCCCTGCCAGTGATACCCATGACTGTTGGTGCTTTGAGACAGCAGAGGCCTCCAAATCACTGATTATTTGACTCTGGAAGAGCAAATACACATAGCCAAAATAAGCACTGGAGGCCACAAATAAACATTGACAGAGAAGTGTGCCAAAGTGAAGTATAATGGTCTTAAATAAAAATAACTGCAGAAATTGTTTTGATTAAATAGGCTTCTAATATTTCAAATTAAAGAAGAAATCCCCCACAATACTTCCTTGAAGAGCCTATTTTTAGGATGCCCCGGTTCCTAAGTAGGAAAGGGTAACTGGGAGATGAACGGTCTGTTCCCTTGTCCCTTTCCTCCCCTCCTGCAACCCTTCCTTCCTCTTTCTTCCTTCTTTTTCTGCCCCTCCCTCTTCCTTCTCTTCTTTCCTCAAAAAATTCATACCTTCCTTGAGGCAAGCTCTGCACACCGGTAATAGTAGGGTATCTGTGGGGCGCCTGGGTGGCTCAGTCAGTTGAGCATCCAACTTTGGCTCAGGTCATGATCTCACAGTTCGTGAGTTCGAGCCCCACTTTGGGCTCTGTGCTGACAGCTCGGACCCTGGAGCCTGCTTCAGATTCTGTGTCTCCTTCTCTCTCTGCCCCTCCCCCACCCATCCTCTGTCTCTCTCTGTCTTTCAAAAATAAATAAAAACATTTTTAAAAAGTTTAAAAACATAGTAGAGTATATGTTATTTCAAAGATGATGCTTAAAGTAGCTGTACAAGCTTGTAATAAATATTTTGGTTTTCCGTGGCTTATTGCTCAAAAGAATTGCACATGCATTTGAGGTAGACTGCCACCAGAGTGCAGTGGATATCTTGGTCACATGATGTAGAGAAGTGTGGACTAATAAAAATTTAATACGAACCACAAATGTGATTTTAATTGTCTAGTAGCCAGATCTTAAGAAATGTAAAAAGGCAAAAATGAAATTAATGTTAATAATTTGTTTGATCTAATATATCTAAAATACTTTATTTCAACATGTCATCAATATAGAAAAATTATTGAGATCTTTTACATTCTTTTTTTTCATACTTAGTCCTTGAAGTACACTGAATATTTTATTAACTTTTTTAATGCTTATTTTTTTATTTTTGAGAGAGAGAGAGAGAGAGAGAGAGAGAGAGAAAAAACATGAGTGGGGAAGGAGCAGAGAGAAGGGAGGAGAGAACAGAGGACCCAAAGCAGGCTCCATGCTGACAGCAGACAGCCTCATGCGGGGCCTAAACTCATGAATCACTAGATCATGATCTGAGCTGAAGGCGGATGCTCAACCAACTGAGCCACTAAGGTGCCCCCTGAATATTTTATATAAACTTAACATACATTTGAGTTCAGATGAGCCACTTTTCAGGTACTCAGTACCCATGTATGGCTATTGACTCAGGCAAAATTCCTCCCACTTTTAGCTTCTGTTCACAAAATGATCCACTGTGCTTTCTGGAGAATATATACTGGCTGTTTTGGGGTTCTCTTCTTCACAGGTCCATCAGATGTCCCTGTTTGTTTCTTCTGTCTCTTCCTGTACAGATGCCAATAGCCTGCAGGTCTTTTGGCTGTTGGTGATTTGTCCCTACCCACCTGTATTTGGGGATTTGAAGGATACTTTATTACTTACTCTGTTAGTTTGCTAGGACTATCATAACAACATATCACAGATTGGGTTGCTTAAACAACAGAAATTTATTATCTCACCGTTCTGGAGGCTAAAAGTCCCAGATCAAGGTACTAGCAAGGTTGGCTCTTTCTGAGGCCTCACTCCTTGGCTTGGAGATGGCTGTTTTCTCACTGTGTACTTAAATCTAGTCATCCCTCCATACGTGCGCATCCCTGGTGTCTCTGTGTGTGTCCTTATCTCCTCCTTATAGGACACAAGTCAGATTATATTAGTGCCCACCCAAAAGGCCTTGTTTCAATTTAATTCCTATATTTGTTTAAGGGCCCCATGTCCAAATGCACATTCCGAGGTACTGGGGGTTAGGACTTCAACATATGAATTTTGAAGTGACATAACACTTACTTTTGCTGAAGATGTTGTTTGGGGTTTTGGTTTTGTTATCTAACGTTTCTGTCTGTTTTTGGAATGTACCTGAGTAGCTGAAACTATGCTGCTGTCCTTTCCCCAGAATCCAGAAAATCAGCTTTAATGATATGCCAAAATTTTAAACACGAAAATAGATGAGTATATTTCTAATGAGTTCTTTTTGACTATCAAAGTTCAGTATAACCTGACCTAAAAAGTTACCGTTTTCTAAGATCTTAATTGTCAGGCCTGGCTAGGAACAAAAATACACGTCTTCACCTTTTTATTAAAAAAAATTTTGGGGCGCCTGGGTGGCGCAGTCGGTTAAGCGTCCGACTTCAGCCAGGTCACCATCTCGCGGTCCGTGAGTTCGAGCCCCGCGTCAGGCTCTGGGCTGATGGCTCAGAGCCTGGAGCCTGTTTCCGATTCTGTGTCTCCTTCTCTCTCTGCCCCTCCCCCGTTCATGCTCTGTCTCTCTCTGTCCCAAAAATAAATAAACGTTGAAAAAAAAATGTTTAAAAAAAATTTTTTTTTTTTTTTTTAGTTTTTATTTATTTTGGAGAGACAGATCATGAGCAGGAGACGGGCGGAGAGAGAGGAAGACAGATAATCCGAAGCAGGCTCCAGGCTCCAAGCTGTCAGCACAGAGCCTGACTTGGGGCTTGAGCTTATGAACCGTGAGATCGTGACCTAAGCCGAAGTCTCAGCTTAACCGGCCGAGCCACCCAGGCGCCCCGACACATCTTCACCTTTATAATTGCTAGTGGGTTAGACCAGGGATTGGTAAGGGGGAAGGTATTTGTGTTTACTTGTTTTGTTTTGTTTTGTTTTTGTCTTTTTGTGTGTGATCTTCTAAGATCTTCCAGGAGTAGTGTAAAGAGAAAAAGGAAAGATTTTAAGAATAATAGATTTCACTAAATCCTCAAAACAACCTCATTAGCACCTACTTTCTTGGCTCATAAATGAGAAAAACAAAACTTTGGCATATAAGCAATAGCTTATGTTAATACAATGGGTTCTAATTTGGGAAGTGCTACCTCAGAGAAGTTTTTCCTTAGTGTAGGAGTAAGGATCCCAAAACTTATAGGGAAGCTCTGATAGCCTCTTCTCTGGAGGTGACACAGGAAAATACTCTAATGATGTAGGAATGACGCAGTTCCTGGCTTCTTGCACTCATCTTCTTGGTTCTCTGAGAAATCCACATCTGTAGAACTCCTTTGGGTAACATCATACCTACAAAATAGTCACAGACCTTTGGAGGGACAAGGCAGCAACACCTTAGAGGACTTTAAAACTTGACAACCTTTTTTTTCTATGTGCAAGGGGCCAGTGGAAAATAAATGTATTTCTGAGTGTAAGATTTTGTATACTTCCCCTGGAGCTGGTTCACAGGAGGAGAAGACAGCATCCCGTAGCTTTATTTGGCTTGGCATTTCCAAATTCAAACTAAGGGTGATTATTCAAAGTTATTCAAATTCATAAACCATCCTTAGGAATGGAACAATGTACTAAGTGCTTTCTTTGTGCCCACCCCATTCTAGGTACAGGGCTAGCAATGGGAGCAGGATGCAGAGATAAAGGGAATGTCCACCTTCTACCTAATCAAGCACTCTTGTGCATTTTTTCTCAATCTCTCATTCAAAAAAAGCTTTTCTCCCTCTTCAGTAAACAAAAGAGTTGGGATGCCTGGGTGGCTCAGTCAATTAAGCAACGATTAGTGAGACTGAGCCCCATGTCGAGTTCTGTGCTGACAGTGCAGAGCCTGCTTGGATTCTCTGTCTCTCTCTCTGTCTCTCTCTCTCTCTCTGCCCCTCTCCCACATGTGCTCGCGTGTGTGCACTCTTTCTCACTCTCAAAAATGAATAAAATTTTAAAAAGTTGATATAGTGGTATCATTAAGATATCCTCCCCAAAGGAAACACTCAGCCTTAACAGTCTAGACCTGTGGATACCCCCAACACCTTCCAACTCACAGATCGATTCTTAAACCTAAATTTGGAAACCAGGTATGCCAGTTGGTTAAAAAAAACCAAACATGCCGGTGTTAAAACAAGGAATTGCTGATTGGCCTTGCAAGTCCTGAACACAATTTTGTCTGGCGTACAAATGAACACAGAGGCATGGATTAGAACAAAGATGTCACTGTATGTAATACAGTCTTCTCTGTATAAACAAGAATGTGTGATGGGACACTGTGCTCCTTGACTGAAAACCTTGTTCAGAGGAGTTGAGTTATGCCTTTGACTAGAGCTTTGGTCATAGCTTTGTTGGAGGTCAATTGCATCCCATGACCTGGGGAGCAGAATGAGCTCACAGAGAAGAAATTAGTAACGTAGAATCAAAATCTCAATTGTTTTCCCTTATGGTGCAAAGAAGAGAACATTAGATGAGGGGTTAGAAGGTTTGAATTTGAATCGTAGTTCAACAATTTACTGGTCATGAGTTCCCAGACAACTCGCTTAAGGTCCTTGATCCTTAGTGTGTGTGTGTGTGTGTGTGTGTGTGTGTGTGTGTGTGTGTGTGTAAATGTGTTTACATACACACATATATGCCCTAGAGAAGCCAAGCATTTAACTATGGGACTAAGGAAAGAGAAGCCAGTAGAAGAGAACAGGAAGGACAGAAAGGAGAGAGTTACAAGATGGCGGACATGGTGCACAGCAGCACACCACAGGGAGGACGGACGTGAGGATGGAAGGGTGGCTATCGGGCTGGGATGTCAGTTGTGGGTGGGTGTCAGCCATCTTAGCTAATTCCGCTTAGTTAGGATGGTTGATTTATAGAAACCCAGAAGAGGTTTCCTAAGTTTTGACATCTCAGCATTACATTGGAAACATCTCTGAGATAAGAACCAGGTTTAATCATTTGCACGACACTTTTTGCTACTGTAGTCTCTGAACTTTCGTTCGTAGAGTTGAGGATTTAAACAAAAGGAGTGAGATAAGTGTCATACTTTCAATTTCTACTAACGCTTTGGAAGAAGAATATGAGCAGTCAATTTATAACATAGGTGCCTTTGCAAAAAGTGAAATATCAGGTCATTTAGCTTACAGGATAATTCACAGAGCCCCATTTAATTTAATTCTATGGACCATTAATTTCCCATCTCTGACATCAGTATTAATAACCAAATGATGTATTCAGAGTTTAAAACCATAGTCAAGCTCTGAATAGTAGAGGAATTTGTCTAAACCTCTTTATAAAATACCTTAGTTAGTTTTAGACTCTAATCAAATTATAGTGGTATGTATATTAGCTTCTGTGATAGGTCTTATTAGAGAAGGGGTGGTCACAGGACTTAGCCTTTAGGAAGCTAAACAAAAATTTAACTCTGTGTTGAAAAAGAAATTCCTGTCTGTATAGCTGCGTTTTAATTTTTTTATTACTATTTTTTTATTTTTTTCATGTTTGTTTACTTACTTTTGAGAGAGAAAGAATGAGCAGGGGAGGAGCAGAGAGAGAGAGAGGGAGACAGGATTTAAAGCAGGCTCTGCACTGACAGCAGAGAGCCTGATGTACAACTTGAACTCACAAACCAGGACATCATGACCTGAGCCAAAGTCGGATGCTTAACCAATTGAGCCACTCAGGTGCCTCTAATTATTACTTTTTTTTAAAGTTTGTTTATTTAGAGAGAGAGAGAGGATGCGCATGCTTGAGCGAGCGTGGGGTTAGAGAGAGAGAGGCGGGGGAGAGAGAGAGAGAGAGAGAGAGAGAGAGAGAGAGAAAGAGAGAAAGAGAGAAAGAGAATCCCAAGCAGGCTCTGCACTTACAGTGCAGGGGCTCAAACTCAGTAACAGTGAGATCATGGCCTGAGCTGAAATCAAGAGTTGGACTCTTAACCGACTGAGCCAACCAGGTGCCCCTGAGTTTTTGTTTTTATTTTTATGTATGTATTTATTTGTTTGTCTGTTTATTTTTAGAGAGCATGCAAGTGGGGTGAGTGGCAGAGAGAGAGAGAATCTTAAGTAGAGTTCATGCCCACTGCAAAGCCCAACGCGGGGCCCAATCCCACGACCCTGGAATCATGACCTGAGCCGAAATCAAGAGTCTGGCACTCAGCTGACTGAGCCACCCCAGGTGCCCCTATGGCTGGGGTGGCAGATGTTCTAAATTGTTTTGAGGAAAATACTATAGAATTTGGCCAGCATTGTTCATAGCTATATCAGAAAATATTTGTATACTACCACTTACTTGTTTTGGCCTTTTGGATCACCAATTATGTGCTTTCAGCCCTCATACAAAATTCCCTTCCGTAAAGCCCTTTACGCTGAACACTTGAAATTATATACATAGTCATGACACAAAGCACTGAGTTGTATCTAGTTCTGTTTTCTCTCGTAACAGAATGTATTACTGAGGTTTATTAAATCTGTCAGTTGGGAAACTCAGAAGAACTTGGAAGCACATGCTTCCTTGAAAATTTGCCTAAAGACTTCACACACTATCGGTAAAGAAGCACCCAAGAGTTGTCAGTTCCCGTGGAGGTGATGGTGATGTTGCAACTTAATGCTGTTATGTAATAACACAGTCTTCCTAGCAGCAGCTACATGATAAGAGTCTTAAAGATTCTGGCGGCAACTTCAATTTTAAAATATCTGATTAGCTCTTTCTCGCTGGAGGTACATGGAGACGTTAAAAAAGAGGAAAACTTGCAATAAATGTGGAAACTGGTGTCTGTAGTTAACCTATTTCTATAATCTGAAATGACTTTCTCCTTATCATAAGGATAATGGAAATGGATTTTATTTTTAAAAAAAAATTTTTTTTAAGGTTTATTTATTTTTGAGACAGAGAGAGACAGAGCATGAACAGGGGAGGGGCAGAGAGAGAGGGAGACACAGAATCGGAAACAGGCTCCAGGCTCTGAGCCATCAGCCCAGAGCCCGACGCGGGGCTCGGACTCACGGACCGCGAGATCATGACCTGAGCCGAAGTCGGACGCTTAACCGACCAAGCCACCCAGGCGCCCCGGAAATGGATTTTAAAATGCAGTCAGGAGCTCATTCGTGTTACGTATACCTGAAAATTTCATGTAGGGAAACCTTTTGCTTTTTTATTTGTTGTCTTAACATCTGGTAGAGAAATGCATATCTTCTTTCACTTATTAACTCCACTTACAGAATTTACCTTTTACTCGTTATCACATAACTATTCAAAATTATTAGTATGAAGGTGTTCATTGCAGCATTTAAAAAAAAATTTGTTTTTAATGTTTATTTTTGAGACAGAGAGAGACAGAGCGTGAACAGGTGAGGGTCAGAGAGAGGGAGACACAGAATCTGAAATAGGCTTCAGGCTCTGAGCTGTCAGCACAGAGCCCGATGCGGGGCTCGAACTCACGGACCCTGAGATCATGACCTGAGCCGAAGTCGGCCGCTTAACCGACTGAGCCACCCAGGCGCCCTTCCATGGTGTATGTTTTTTATCCATTCATCAGTCGTGGACACTTGGGCTGCTTCCGTAACTTGGCTCTCGTTTCTTTTTTTAATGTTTATTTATTTTTGAGAGAGAGAGAGAGAGAGAGAGAGACACAGAGCACAAGTGGAGGAGGGGCAGAGAGAGAGAGAGAGAGAGAGAGAGGGAGACACAGAATCTGAAGCAGGCTCCAGGCTCTGAGCTGTCAGCACAGAGCCCGACACAGGGCTCGAACTCATAGACTGTGAGATCATGACCCGAGCCGAAGTCGGATGCTCAACCGACTGAGCCACCCAGGCGCCCCAGCAGCATTTTTATAACAGGGAAAAACTAGAGGCAATATAAATGTTAAGAAGGGATTGGTTAAATAGTTTGTTTATTGTATACAGTAAATGTTGATATAATTATGTGTGTATTTAAAAACCCTGACATATTATTAAATTTAAAAGACATGTGAAAAGGCATGTTATAGAACATTATATGTAGTTTGATCCCATTTATGTAAAATAATAGAAAAACTCACATATTTACTTAAATGTACATAGAAAATGCATCCTTAATGGTGTTATTTCTGGGGGCTAGAATTGAGGGGGAAAACAATAGGGTGTTTTTTACTTCTTACTCTATATACTGTCTAGCATTTTTGTTTTAAAAGAGACTTCTATTATTTTCAAAATTGAAAAAGAAAGAAAAAAAATATAAGATCTCTGTGGTAGATTGTCTATAAAAATCATTCCCTTCCTCGTATCCATGCCCCTGAGTCATCCCCTCCCACACTGACTCTGGGCTTGGCCGTGACGATTCCTTTAGCCAATGGGGTGGTGCAAACATGATGCAAAGAATCAAAAAAGAACGATGCACATTAGAGCCGCCCTCTCTTTTGCTGCTTTTGGGATCCTTGCAACCAACCTCATGGAAACTGAGCTAGCCTATTGGATGAGAAACACATGACCCAGCACCCTTGCTGCCAGCCAGGCAACGGTGAGATGTCTGAGGGAGGCCATCCACCACTAGCTGTCCACAGTTGCATGAATGAGGTCTGGCTCCGGTTTTATTAGCTGATAATTGCCTTTGTTCCTCTTACATATTATCTTAGTTCTCTCTCTCTCTCTCTCTCTGATGATCTCTTCTTTCTCTTTTGCGTATCCATATCTCTCTCTTTAAGCAGCTTTCCCTGACTCCTCAAGCCCTCCAATATATCTCTTTTCTACAGTCTTCTGTTATTTTTATTCAGTACCATATAAGTTAATACTTATGTGCTATATTTTCTTTTTCTGTACGTGTGTTAGTCTTTTCTATTTAACTAAATAATAAGCTCTTTGATTGTAGAAATCATATTTCACATCACATTCTCTGGCCTTTGTAGTACTTAGCACTTGGTAGAATTATATGTAGTAACTATACCTTGTCTAATTGCAGGGCAAGTGTCACCAATAGCAAGATACCTGACTGGGGCAGGAGAAATGCTATACAGGGGCGCCTGGGTGGCTCAGCTGGTTAAGCCCCCGACTCTTGGTTTCGGCTCAGGTCATGATCTCATAGTTTGTGGATTTGAGCCCCACGTCAGGCTCTGTGCTGACAGCACAGAGCTTGCTTGCGATTCTCTCTCCCCTCTCTTTCTCTTCCTCCCCTGTGTTCTCACTCTCTCTCCCAAAAGAAATAAATTTTAAAAAATTTAAAAAAAGAGAAATGCTTTATAAACATAAGCTATACCTGTTTCTGCTCTGTAGCTGTCTTATTTCAATGAAATTATGTATCCTTTGTTAAGTAAATTAAAAAATATATAGCAGCTTTGTGTGTGAGTGTGTGTGGGGGGGGGACTCTTTCTTCTAATCTCAAATATGTATGTGTATTATACACCGTGCTACATATGTTTATATTAAACATGAAAAAATGTTAATTGTATATTAAGTGAAAAAGTTGACATTACAAAACAAGATAAATACTGTGCCTGTATACACAAATACTGTGTATGTATGAAATCTGGAAGGATTTCTCCCTCCACCCCCTAACAACCAAACAATAAAATACTACCTCAAATTTCTATATATTAGTATAGTTTACCAAGAACATTCAGCTTACTTACTTATGTGAGATAAATAAAGGGTTTCTGGGATGCCTGAGTGGCTCAGTCAATTGAGCGTTGCATTCTTGATTAAAGCCCCGGTCATGATCTCACGATTTGTGAGACTGAGCCCTGTGTTGGGCTCTGTGCTCACAGCACGGAGACTGCTTAGGATTCTCTCCCTCTCTCTCTCTCTCTCTCTCTCTCCTCTCTCTGCACCTCCCCTGCTCGCTCACTTGCTCTCTCTCAAAAAAATAATAAACATTAAAAAAAAATAATAAAGGATTTCTTTTATACAAGTTGAACTTAGGTTAAATGAGAGAATTTATATTTAAAAGTCTCTCCTTTTACTATGGGACATTTCAGTGTTTCTCTATTTTAAGTATTTTAGTAGACATTTGGGTTATAGGGATCATTCTAAAATATAGCCTGCCCTTCTTTTCTTAATTGAAAATAGTGCTAGTGGTGATCAGAGGGGTATTGATTTAGACAAAGTTATATTACCACAGACAGGTAGATTAATGAAAAGGAGTGGAGGGCCCCCAAACAAGAACACTTTTATCTGACAACCGCAGGTAGAAGGGATCAGCCCCAAATTTATTATCTCTGAAGCTTGGGATGGTATATGGGGATTCATTGTACTATTCTCTATTTTTGTATATGTCTGAAACTTTCCACCATCAAAAAATAATTTAAAGACATAACTTAAAAAATACAGATACTTTTCACAAATCAATAAAAATATGAGACATTGTAGTAATGTGAACTAAGAAATATTAGACCTTTGTGCAAAGCATTGTAAAATTTAGTGATTATTTTCAACATAAATGGAAAGAGATACTACTGACACTAAAAGTTACTTCTTTTAATTGTGTTATTTTTTTTTAATGTTTATTTATTTATTTTGAGAGAGAGTGCAAGTGTGAGCAAGGGAGGGGCAGGGTGAGAGGGAAAGAGAGAGAAAATCCCAAGCAGGCTCCGCACATGAGATCATAACCTGAGTGGAAATCAAGAGTCAGATGCTTAACGGACTGAGCCACCCGGGTGCCCCAACACTAAAAATTATTTTTAATATGGCATTTCTCCAAATGGATGTCTAGATTCATTGAGGTCTCATTAGAACCCATTAGGACTTTTTTTTTTTTTTTTTTTGGTAGAACTTTCATAAGCTAATGCTAAAGGTCATGGGCAAGTACAGGGAATCAAGAACAGCCGTGGTGTTCCTTAAAAAGAAGAAAGATGCCACACTTTTTATAAAGCTGTAATAATTAACAGAATGTTAATGAGGAAATAGAAAAACCAATAGAATAGAGCCGAGTCTCAAGAATAAGGGAAAATTGATGACTGCAATTCTAGTTCTGTCATATTAGTCAAGTCAAATGATTTATTTTTTTAATTAAAAAAATGACATTTTTAATTAAAAATTTTTTTAATGTTTGTTCATTTTTGAGAGACAGAGCGTGAGTTGGGGAGGGGCAGGGAGAGAGAGGGAGGCACAGACTCTGAAGCAGGATCCAGGCTCTGAGCTGTCAGCACAGAGTCTGACGTGGGGCTCGAACCCACGAACTGTGAGATCATGCCCTGAGCTGAAGTAGGAGGCTTAACAGACTGAACCACCCAGGTGTCCCTCATGGATTTATTCTTGGGCTTTAATGAAGAGGTTTTGCCCTGAGAGTGAGACTCAGTTGTAAGTGGCATTTATAGCCAGCATCTCTCAATTGTATCTTTTACTTGTATGCATTAGAAATTGTTGTTATCTTTCAATTCTGAAAGTTCTGGAACTCGTGGGGTATCCCTTTTCCTTTCAACCCTGCTTGTAGCTAGTTCTTTTCTGAGTTCATCTTTCTCATGTTTTGTTAAGTGCCGCTAATAGCATCCAGGGCTAGTAACATACTTTTCCCAGTTTCTTTGTATAAATCCGTAAGTTCGTTAGTCACTTCATCTCCTTTCCAAGTGATTGCAGGCAGATGCTGTTTTGCCGCTGTATTCTATGTGTCATCATTTTCCAGCCTTCAGTAACGGTTTGGTGCTGCTAAATTGCAATGCCAGTGTTACATATGTTGTGTATTTGTTATGGAAATAACCCATTCCTGGTATCCATTTCTGTACCGGGTTTTTCTCAATAAGGCTGCCGTAACAACTTCAACATTTTAGTGCGTTAGTACAGTAGAGACTTGTTTCTAGCTCCCATGTTAGCTATAAGATGTCTTCAGTTCTGAGGTTCCATTAAGTGTGTCTTACTCTGTGTTCCAGGCTGAGGAACAGCCCTATCTTGGTCTTAGGTTGTTGGGAAGTAAAAATGCTGAACTATGTAGTATCTCTTACGTCATCTTCTCAGACATGGTGTGGGTAACTTGCCATTGTATTTCACTGGCCAAAGCAAGTCTTAAGGCCAGGCCCATGTTCCTTATGACAGGGAGGAGTTTGTCTCTAAGGGGTGGACGGTGAGTCACCAGGGCCAAGAACAGGGGTGTATAGTGTCACCCATAGGGAGAGGATAGAAGAATTGAGGACAACCATACCACCTGCACATCCACTTCTAGATAGTGGAATGTTTTTCAAAGTGCTGAGTTCTTCTATGAAGATAATAAACATTTGGAATTATCAGTCTATAAGTGACTGTGAATAATATCAGCCAGGGAGAGGGAAGAGAGTGCTAGAAACCTCGTGGAACAGGCATCTACAAAGGAGACTAAGGATGAACAGAGATAGGAGGGAAGAATAGGAAAGAACATGTCCTGAGCTCTTGTTATAGAACCATTTCCACTCCCAAAATTGTTACTTTTTTTTAAAAGAAAGACTGGGAGTGCCTGGGTGGCTCAGTTGGTTGAGTGTCCGACTTTGGCTCAGGTTATGATCTCACGCTTTGTGGGTTCGAGCTCTACGTCGGGTTCTGTGCTGACAGGTCAGAGCTTGGAGCCTGGAATCTGCTTCAGATTCTGTGTCTCCTTCTCTCTGACCCTCCCCTGCTTGTGCTCCGTCTCTGTCTCTGTCTCTCTCTCTCAATGATGAATAAACTTAAGTAAAAGAAAGCCTGAATGCAAATGTTTTAAATATATCCAGTTTGTACCATCACAAGACCTAATTTCCAAATAGCATAAGAAATTGATTTAATACATGTTTGTTTGTATTACAGAGATTTGCCACAATATGGGCAGAAGCAGTGGCAGTCCTATTTTGGAAGAACTTTTGATGTTTACACCAAACTCTGGAAGTTCCAGCAGCAGCATCGGTAAAGGAATTTTATAGTTACAGGAGAGTGAAGGTCCATTTTATATTAGTCCCACTTTTGACCTTTTTATCTCTTGGTGCATTTTAATATATTTCCTCTTCATGACACAAATGAAAATGAATTGATTTTTTTCCTTTTTATTTAAGATTTAAAATGTAATGTTCTCATCTGATTTTTAAAGACAGTGTCATATCTGAAATGGTTCAGATTAACTGTGACATAGGTAGGCTGATTCATGGTTTCATTCTAATGTAGGCATTGTTTATTGGTCAAAGCTATTTGGGGGTGTTGCTTTTAATTTTCATGAGCTTAGCTCAGAACGGTTTCTTTTCATATTTCAACTTACTTTAAATAGACATTTAATACTGCTTTTTGAATTTAATTGAATGATGTTGAAATCTCATGAAAAATTCATGAATTTGAATTCTGAATTGGGTGGTATTTTATCCTATTAAATTTACAGATTTGGTTATTTTTGGAATTTATAGTCTCTTATTTCTATTTTCTTATCTCCTATGTAAAACAGACAAGTCTTGGATAATCGGTATGGCTTGAAGCGGTGGCAAATAGGGGAAATTGCTTCTAAGATTGGGCAGCTATACTACCATTATTAGTAAGTGAATTGCATATGGAAAAAAATAAAGCGTTATCCTGGTTTAAACACAGCATGCAGAAGTATACTTACTTGGTAGGAGGGAAAACTAAGGAGGTACAAATGAAACCCCAGATCATAGTAATCAAAACAGTCTTATGAAATGATCTTCCATACTCCAAGTAACATTATTTGCTTAAAAGGCTTACCTTCCAAACAGTTTATTTGGGCAGACGCATTTATAACTTAAATGATTATGATCTCCGTTTTAGATAAACGCTTCACTTAAATCTTAATACATAACTTGTATGTTTGAATGAGTGGTTTTGGGGGGAATACTTTAAAACTCATACTTGTAAGATATATCTAAAAGGTTTTGTGAAGCAGATAAAGATAATTTTGATTATATCCTTAGTGATGAGTCAAGCAAGGAAGAGCACTCCTTTTAGGAATCTAGGTCTCATAAAGTAATATCAGTTATACCATAAAAAGCTTGGACTATATAGAACTTCTTCCTCTTCCTGTCTTTTGAGATACCATCCATCATTCCCCTGTTAAAATCACTCTTTCGGGTAGGATATTTTCTTAAGAAGTCCCTTGTAAAACTAAAGATGTTAGAGAACTGAATACATCGCCCTCTGAAGGTTCACATTGATTAGCGCATTTCTGAGTCCTGTGAGAAAAAAACTGAAGAAATGAACCAAAGGACAAATGACTGTGTATGGATTTGGGGAAGGTCATGAAAGATGTAACTGGGTGGAATGCTGTTTGGAGAATCCCTTCAAAGAACAAAAATAATATGTACTTTGGATTGCCATCAAAAAAGGCTTGGGAGCAGTGGGGAGGTATTTTTTTTTTTTTTAATTACCATTATTTTTACACATTGTAAGGGTGATGTGATGATTGCTTTGCTGATTCAAATTTAGTTTAGTCATTCCCATCCCCTCGTGTAGAGGAATAGCAGAGGAATGAAACAAGTATTCATCATAAATGGTTTGAGACACTGTCAAATATGAAGATTTTTTTTTTCCATAGCCTACGCACATCTGAGACCAGCTATCTGAATGAGGCTTTCTCCTTCTATTCTGCAATCAGACAGAGATCATATTATTCTCAAGTCAATAAAGAGGACAGGTACGCACCTACTATGTTTTTAGAAAGAGATAAAACACTCAGAATTTTTAGTCTGTGTGGAAATTATGCAGAGAAGTACACATTTGTTTATAACTTTTATTCATTTGAATGGGCTTTATTGAGTGCCTTATAATGTACTAGGCCTTAAGCATACAGAGGTATGTTACCTAAAAGCAATAAATGTTATAATATATGTTTAGCAGATGTCACAGTACCTGAGTGGAGTCAGAGCACAAAGAAGGGGTTGATTGTTTCTATATGAAAGATTAAGGCCACACAAATTCTCATAGAAAACAAACAACTCCAAAGTGAGGCTTCGCTGATAACCTTTGTCCTTTTTAGCCTGGGTAATTTGAATTCATATGCATTCAGAAGCCTGTTGACAGCTGTCCGTGGGACTAAGGAAAAGGCTGCCGGTGCAGTTTACGTTGTATTTGATAAACCCGTTATGTTACAGTTGCATAGCTGTAGGAAAAAAAAATCAGATAGAAATCATTCATTCCAAATAATAATCTATTGAGCACTTACATATCTGGCAGTGTGGTAGATGCTTGGGTGGGAGAAGAAGAAAGAAAAGAAGGTATACAGGTGTTCTCTTTTCCTTTCAGAGGATTATCTTCTCATGGGAGTTACAGACATATTTGGGGCCCAGGTAGACTGGGATGTTAATTCCAGATGAAGACGGAATTGCTGAACAAGTCAGGGTTCTGCTGGAGAATCTTTGTGACTCGTATTCCCGGAATTGTTAGAAGAGAAAGTTCAGGCGTAGTAGATCTGAATGTTCTCCCTACTCCCTACTACAGAACTCACAGTTGTTATACAGTGAAAAGATTATATTCTCTTAGCAGTAGAAGAGAACATAATTTTGACATATTTTTCTAGAGAACACTTTGTGGTTTGGCTATCATAAGCCTTCCAGCTAAACAGCAACATGTTTTGGAAAGCCCCCCTCTTGTAAATCCCCTTCATTCCCTAGCAGATCCTGTTCAGGCTTGTCCAGAGGAGGTTGCTTGATACAAGCAAGGCACACAGATGCTAGATTCTCCATTTCCCCCCAAAGTCGTCACCGTGCTTCACTCTTCCATCAGAAGATCCGTTAGTCACCTCTCCTTCAGATTTTCTTAAGGTTTCCTTCACGTATTTTCACTACAGTTATATTTCATCAGACTCCCACCCGCTTTCTTTCTATTCATGTTGTACAATTTGTCTGAATTCTTGGTGAGATAAGTTTTACTTCTAAAAATACACAGAAGGGCTATATGATATCTTCTCAGTATGAAAAAGACATATAAGGAAAGAACTATTTTAAGCAACAGTGAAACACCTTGTATAATTCACATTTCTGCATTTTCTAATTCACTCAAAGGGAAATTGGCCTTGGGCCCCTTGGCTTCAAATCCAGCAGTTTCATTTATGAAAATCACTTTCTGTCCTAATAGCAAATGCCACATATGAATGGTTTTCCTGTGCTGCCTCCTAGAGCAAGGCAGATGAACAGAGGCAGGATTATTTGGAACCAGGATGACAAAATCTCTTGCCTTAGGCCACTAAATTAGAATCAAAGGACAATCCTGTGTGCAAAATCTTGCCCTTGTTCGCTGTACCTTAGGAAGGACTTTACTGAGTTGGTAGGGTTGTTTGTTTCTTAGTTCATACAGAGCAGGGAGACAGGGTAGCTAGTAGTGATAGCTGCTAAAATCAACAGCTGGTTGATTAAAACTAAGAAGTAACAGTATTGCACAATTTCACAATTGCTTTAAAAGCAAAAATCTCTCCTCAAAGGGCAACTGCTCTCTGCACTGTCTCAGTACCTAAGGACTGTTAAAGCCAGAAGTCACGGTACATTTCAGCAGTCACCAAAGTGACTGCCTGTCACTAAGCATAAACAAATGCTCATTCCAAGGGGCCATCCTATTTAGTAGAGGAGACGTTGCCACATAATCACTTGTCCTAGGAGCCACAAACCCTGACTAGTATTGCAAATGGCTAAGGCTCAACCTGGTCGGAGTTAGATGTGGAGATGGTGAAGTTTCTGAGTACCCAGAACCCTGGGGACACATTGCAGTTAGCCACCTCGGAAAATAGTGTCTCAGGCAAACATATAAAGAGTCAGTGTTTTCGAACTAGTGGGCCTGGCAGGCTGGACAGAGCTACAATTCTGGAGTGCCAGAATAACTTTGTCAAAAGATCGTGATGTCAACTTCAGCGGTGACAGTGTTGGAAGTTTTACGTTGTGGGAAACGTGAATCTAAACTTGAGAACCTTGGCGCTTCCTAGTAGTGTTTATTGGGAGGATGTGATGTGGACCTTTCCAGTGTGATTCATTGGATGATTTTTTTCTTCTACAGTTTCATGTGTTATCAGGCAGTGGGCTGTGGGCCTGCCTGGGACAGCCTCTCGTGTGTATAAGTGGACAGCACTGACTTTTTTATCTGTGCTTTGCTGCAGTCCAACACAGCAGTTTCCAAAATAGAATACATCCACCTACTTCTGTATGTTTATTTAATACAGGGGTTGGCACACTGTGGCCTGTTTCTGAACTGTCTGGTAGCTTAGAATCCTTTTTATATTTTTAAAGTGTTACGAAAACAGAAAAATATGCTACAGACACCATATGGCCTGCAGAGCCTAAAACATTTACTGCCTGGCCATTTACAAAACTTTGCTAATCCCTGGTTCAGTATGTTTGTGTAATCTGCATTACATAGTTGTATCATCTATGATATGGATTCATAGAACCTATTTTATTTTAGCAAAACATTAAAGGAATTGTCTTATTAGTATTTCAACTGTGAATTGACATCATCCTACAAATTTTCCTCCTGTTTGGAATTCCACTTCTGACAATGTGGCAGGCTAGATAATCTAAAATACTGTTCCCCAAACACCTAGAGATGCTGACTGAACAGATCACCTGTCCTTTTATTTTCTTCTAATTCTTATTTTTTACATTTATTTATTTTTGAGACAGAGAGACAGAGCATGAGCAGGGGAGGGTCAGAGAGAGAGGGAGACACAGAATCCAAAACAGGCTCCAGGCTCTGAGCCGTCAACCCAGAGTCTGATGCGGGGCTCGAACTCACAGACCCAACCGACTAAGCCACCCAGGCGCCCCTCACCTGTCCTTTTAAATGGACAGTTTAGCTGTCAAGAAAGTAAGGAGAATCCTCAGATTATCAACCCTGTGACCAGTGCTGTGACAACCTTACAAGAGAGTGTTTGGTTTTGGTGATGTGAAAGAGCTAGTAAGGTTTTCTTTAGGAAGAAGAAAATTGAAACCAGAAGGAAGGGGTGATATATAAGGATTGGTAAGAAAAAAGTTATCCCTTTGTTTCCTAAAAATCAGGGACTTCATAAGACAATAATTTTAAGGATGGCTAATTGAGGTTATCAAGATAAAACGGGGCCAAATTCTGGACAATAATAACATGAAAGAAGAAAGAAAGTCAAGAATTAAATCATACCAATAAGATCCATTTATTGTTCAGAAGAAGCTTAGAGTAAGTAAAGTTTGCTTTTTAAATTTTTTTTTTTCCAACATTTATTTATTTTTGGGACAGAGAGAGACACAGCATGAACGGGGGAGGGGCAGAGAGAGAGGGAGACACAGAATCGGAAACAGGCTCCAGGCTCCGAGCCATCAGTCCAGAGCCCGATGCGGGGCTCGAACTCACGGACCGCGAGATCGTGACCTGGCTGAAGTCGGACGCTTAACCGACTGCGCCACCCAGGCGCCCCTAAAGTTTGCTTTTTAAAATAGTAAGAAAAATATTTTTAAATAACATAAGGAGAATGTGTAATTTCTAAACAGGTAGAAGGGGGAGGAAAGTGAATAATAAAATTATGACCATTACAATAAAAGTTAGAGAAGGAATGTGTACTAAAAAAAAAAAGTATAGTTAGCACAAAAAACAAAGTAGGAATAAATCCAAGTACACTGGTAATCATAGTAAGTGAAAGTGGTCTAAACTTCCTAGGTAGAAGTCAGAGATTATCAGTATGCCTTTTTTTCTCCTCCCATCACCCCCTCATGAGTATGCCTTTTAAAAGAAAATCCAGTAATCTAGTGTTTACAAAAGATTTTCCAGAGTTACAAGGTACACAGAAAAAGATAAAGTAGATACCAAGGGAAGAAATGCCGCGATAGATAGATAGAGATATATTTAAGTTTATTTATTATTTTGAGAGAGAGAGTGAGTAGGGGAGGGTCAGAGAGAGAGAGAGAGAGAGAGAGAGAGAGAGAGAGAGAATTCCAAGCAGCCTCCACATCATCAGCGCGGAGCCCCACACGGGGTACGAACCATGAACAATCCGTGAGATCATGACACAAGTTGAAATCAAGAGACAGATGCTCAACTGAGCTACCCAGGCATCCCGAAATGCCACTGTATTTAAGGCAAGAGAGCATTATTAAGGATAGAGGTTTATTTCATAATGGTAAAAGGAACAACTCAAAAAATATAAAAACTCTATGGGGTACCTGGGTGGCTCAGTCAGTTGAGCGTCTGACTTCCGTTCAGGTCATGAACATGCGGTTCATGAGTTTGAGCCCTGCGTTGGGCTCTGTGCTGACAGCTCAGAGCCTGGAGCCTGCTTCAGATTCTGTGTATCCCTCTCTCTCTGCCCCTCCACCGCTCACACTCTGTCTCTCAAAAATAAAGATAAAAAAACCTTTAAAAAATATATATATATACATAAAAATTCTAAACTTTTTTATATGCCCAGTAATGTAACATTATAATAAATAACAAAAATTAGCTTATTTTCTGGGAGAGATTGATAAATGGCCCAATATATAAGGAGATTTTTAATGTACTATATTTATGAATCAGAAGACACGAAATGAGATTTATGTAACATAATTAAAAACTTGTTCTAATGTGCTTAAAACTGCCTACAACAATAAGCAAATGCACATAATTTTCAAGCTTACATGGGACTTTTGTGAAATTGACTTATACCTGACATAAAACAGGTTTCAATTATTTTCAAGTGTATGATATCTAACCATGGTACAGTGCCATGAAAAATTAAGAATGACAACATAATTGTCTAAAAAAATCAATAAATCTATCAATTAGTAGACACATTTCTAAATAACTCCTGGGTCAAAGAGGAATTTTTTAAAATTTTATTATGGAAAATGTCAAACATCTATAAAAAATATACTGTCGTAGGTTATTATAATTGTAATGTAGGCTGTGGAAATTAGAAATATCAGGTTTGTGGGGCACCTGGGTGGCGCAGTCGGTTGAGCGTCTGACTTCAGCCAGGTCACGATCTCGCGGTCCGTGGGTTCGAGCCCCGCGTCAGGCTCTGGGCTGATGGCTCAGAGCCTGGAGCCTGTTTCCGATTCTGTGTCTCCCTCTCTCTCTGCCCCTCCCCCATTCATGCTCTGTCTCCCTCTGTCCCAAAAAAAAAAAAAAGAGAAATATCAGGTTTGATATCCCTCATAGGGATGAGTATACAGGTTCAGGTGTGAAGAGCTACAACATTGACTGTAAATAGCCTTTGATAAGTTAAGAGTATGGGTTGCTACTCCTAGCAACCACTAAAAGAATAATAAGGTAGAAGTATAAGTAAGAAACTGAAAGAATATATAAAGTAGAATACTAAAATATAATTAACTGAAAAGAGCGCTAGAAAACACAGATGCAGAAGGGGCAAATGGAAAACAAACAGCACAGGGTGGCTCAGTCACTTGAGCATCTGACTTCAGCTCAGGTCGTGGTCTCGCGGTTGGTGGGTTCGAGCCCTGTGTCGGGCTCCTTGTCGACAGCTCAGAGCCTGGAGCCTGGTTTGGATTTGGTGTCTCCCTCTCTCTCTGCCCCTCCCCTGCTTTACTCTGTTACTCCCAAAAATAAATAAACATTAAAAAAAAAAAAAAAAAAGATGGGGTGCCTAGGTGGCTCAGTCGGTTAAGCGTCTGACTTCGGCTCAGGTCATGATCTCACAGTTCATGGGTTCGAGCCCCGCGTCGGGCTCTGTGCTGACAGCTCAGAGCCTGGACCCTGCTTTGGATTCTGTGTCTCTCTCTCTCTGCCCCTCCCTGGCTCACACTCTGTCTCTCTCTCTCAAAAATAAATAAACATAAAAAAAAAGAAGGAAAGAAAGAAAGAAAGAAAGAAAGAAAGAAAGAAAGAAAGAAAGAAAGAAAGAAAGGAAGGAAACAGCACAGAGGCACTTGGGTGGCTTAGTTGGTTTAGCATCTGACTTACTTTTGACTCAGGTCATGATCCCAGCGTCGTGGGATCTAGCCCCCAGCCTCCATGCTCAGCCGGCAGCGTGCTTAAGCCTCTCTCTCTCTCTCTCTCTCTCTCTCTCTCTCTCTCTCTCTCTCTGTTTCTCTTTGCCCCTCTCCCCCACTTGTGCTCTCTTTCTGTAAACAAAACAAAACAAAACATAAAGCACTGTAAGAGATGCAAACCCTTAGCCAAAGCAACAGTAAGATAAAATGTAAATGGTCCAAGTACCCGAGTCTATGAGGCAGACACTGTCAAAGTGGATTAAAAAGCTAACTCTACATTGTCTGCAAAAAATGGGTCAGGGCATCTGGGTGGCTCAGTCAGTTAAGCATTCGACTCTTGGTTTCAACTAAGGTCATCATCTCACAGTTTGTGAGTTCGAGCTCCACATCAGGCTCTGTACTGACAGCCTAGAGCCTGGAGCCTGCTTTGGATTCTGTCTCCCTCTCTCTGCCCCTCCCCTGCTCACACTCTGTCTCTCTCTGTCTCTCAAAAGTAAATAAATAAACATTAAGAGAAAATGGGTCAAAGTGAAAAGTCACAGGAACTTGAAAGTAAAGGAATAGAAAAAGACAGGGTATACAGACAGTAAGCTTAGGAAAATTGGTTTGATTGTATTAATATCAGAAAGTAAGTTTCCAAACCAAAGAATGTTTGTCCTGGAACTCTTTTCACCTCGTATTTTCCTGCCTGTTGTCTTCTACTCTTTATCATCTCACCTTAAACATCGCTCTCTTTAGGAAGCCTTCTCTGTGAGCTCAAATAGCATCCTTTCTCCTCTCAGTGTACTTATTCCACTGTGTTTTAAGTGTCTGTCTGTCTCCAGTACATTTTAGGTAGTTTCCTGTCTCTGAGATCTATGAAGAAGAGGCTGTGTCTATATTTGTTTGTCTTAATCATTTCTCTAGCACTTAACCAGGGTGCTTGATGCATCTAAGTTCTCAGTGGGTATTTGTTCAATGAATGAATTTGTGAATGAACATAATGAATCTGTGAGTAAGAAATGTGCTAAATGCAGCTGTAGGCTATATGCAGAAATGTTTGTTACTGTGCAAAATAGGATCTAAAAAAGTTTAAAAGCTGTCAGAAAGTTGGAAAAATCAAAGAGCATGTTTTCTTTTTTAATCTAATGAGTAATTTCCCATTTATCTGCCGTAGACCTGAGTTGGTCGTTAAGAAGCTTCGATACTATGCAAGATTTATTGTAGTTTGTCTTCTTCTCAACAAAATGGATGTTGTGAAGGATTTGGTGAAGGTAAATGTACTTTAAAATTATTAAAATCCTGGGGTGCCTGGGTGGCTCACTCATTTAAGCATCTGACTCTTGATTTCGGCTCAGGTCATGATCTCACAGTTTGGGAGTTCATGCCCTACATCAGGTTCTTTACTGACAATGTGGTGCCTCCTTGGGATTGTCTATCTCTCTACCCCTCCCCCACGTGTGTGTGCACACGTGCTCATGTGCACTTCCCATGTATACTCTGTTTCTCTCACTCAAAATAAAATAAAAAGAAATCATTATTTTGAAAATAAATAAATAAAATTATTAAAGTCCTACTCTGTAATTGTGTATGGATAATTTTGCTTTTTTAAAAATAGATTTAAGATAAAAATAATTTTAGCATATCTAAATTTAGTATATCTATATCTAAAACATTCAAAAGTGTGGTAACTTCGGACAAGGGTAATCTAAAAGAATATTCCTGCCCTCTTCATATTTCAGATACACACTAGCGAGAGACAGTTCTCTTGATTCTTTGTTTTTGTCCCGTAAGCATGTTTTACATCTCACCACACATCACTGGATGGTTGCAAAATGCAAACAAAAGTTAAAATAACCGGTTTAAGAGGAAATAATTGAAAGGTTGGGTCAAGAATAAACATTTAATGTTTTACAAAGGTATTGCGAATGAGTTTGGGTTTTTCCATCCTTTTACTGTGTCTGCATCGCTGTCCTTTGTTACCTCAGGTAAATTAGAGGTGGGTTCACTTAATGTCTCTAATTATTCACACCCCGTTCCGGTTGCACTCTGCAGTCAGCCAGCTGTTTCCACAAGATACCTCTTAAATTTTGGTACTCAAGTATCACATGTTAGTTTTGACAAGTCCTTCTCTGTCTTCCTCCACCTCTAGTTACTAATAAGACTGTTTCCAAAACACAGTATGATATGAATCCAAAGAAAATCATCTAGACAGTCTTTGTTTTTAAGCGTTAAAAGCTTGGGGTTTTACCTTCAATAAATTAATTGCTGATGTAGAATTGAGTGGATATGAGTTGCTCTGGATCTTTATGAAGATCTTGTTGATGTGTATCATTCTGGAGTCTTTTATTTTAAAGCAAAATAAAGTAGTTTTCTTCATTTTGGGCTATAATTGGGACCATATATTGATAATAATCAAGCTTCTTTTTTTTATAATAATCAGGCTTAACTATATCAATTTCTGTCAAGAATATGGTACAATGTAGCAATCTATTTGTATGTGTATTTTCCCCATAACTGTTTTTCTTTGTGAAAAATTTAAAATCAGGAATTGTCAGATGAAATTGAAGATTATACTCACCGCTTCAATACGGAAGATCAAGTGGAATGGAACTTGGTGCTTCAAGAAGTAGCAGCTTTCATTGAGGTCAGTTTTTGACAAGAGAGATTGTCATAATTATGGAGAAGTAAATACCTATGTGGCATATGTTTTTATTGTGTGTATATGTCAATAAGAAGGAATAATTTATCATGTTGACGTTTTGCCTTGGCCATCAACTACTCCTTTTTTTCTCCAGGCGGACCCCGTAATGGTATTGAATGATGATAATACCATTGTTATCACATCTAATCGCCTTGCAGAGACAGGAGCACCATTGCTGGAACAGGGCATGATTGTGGGACAGTTGTCTCTGGCTGATGCGCTCATTATTGGTAATTGTAATAACCAGGTAAAGAATTGGGAAGGAATTGTGCTTAAAATTCAATTTAAAAAATAGTGCTTATTATTACACAATTACAGATTAACATCACGTAATTACTGTTTCCTTGTAAATATCCTAAATCCATTTGTGAGGAAATGTTTGATTAAATAACACAGTGTCCACATATGGGCTGTATTACAGGCATTTAAAGGTTTAGAAAGAATTTGTAATCACAGAGGAAGATACAGTCATGATATAGTAAGTAAAAGTAAACTTGGTATGGAGATATGCAAACAGAATTATTTCATATCTGTTAAAATGTCTGTATACATATATGCACAGGCAAAAGGACTAGGAAGAAATTTACCACTATCATAAAAGGTTTATCTCTGAATAGCAGAATTATAAGTAATTTTTATTTTCTTCTTCACAACTTTCTAAATCTGTATATTACTTTTACGGTCAGGCAAAAAAAAAAGAATTATTTCTAAGCATATTTGTCATAGCAAATTTCAGATTTTTTTGGTGACAGAATAGTTCCATGATGATGAGGATTTAATGTACTAGAAATGTAAATTTACTGGAAATTATGGGATATCAGAAAAGTGTCAAGTGAATACATTTTTCTTTTTTTTTTTAATTTTTTTTTTAAATGTTTATTCGTTCTTGAGAGACAGAGCATGAGTGTGGGAGATGTAGAGTGAGAGAGGGGAGACACAGAATCTGAAGCAGGCTCCAGGCTCTGAGCTGTCAGCAGAGAGCCCAATGCGGGGCTCGAACTCACGAACCGTGAGATCATCACCTGAGCCAAAGTCAGACGCTTAACCGACTAAACCACCCAGGCGCTTTGAATAAATACATTTTTCCGTATGCATTATTTACACAAGTTTTAATTTTGTATCCTTCTCTTACACTTTTCATTTTTGTTACTGTTAACTTTTTCTAGTACTTCTCCAGTTTTAGCTGTTAAAAGCCATTGGTTTGCAAATTTAATTTAAATTAAAACATTGCCTGCCTATGGGCAGAAGACAGAACAGACATTTCTCCAAAGACATACAGATGGCCAACAGACACATGAAAAGATTCTCAACATCACTCATCATCAGGGAAATGCAAATCAAAACTACAATGAGATATCACCTCACACCTATCAAAATGGCTAAAATCAAAAGCATAAGACACAAGTGTTGGTAAGGATGTGGAAAAAAAGGAAGCCTCTTGCACTGTTGTTGGGAATGCAAACTGGTACAGCTGCTTTGAAAAACAGTATGGAGGTTCCTCACAAAATTACAAAATAGAACTACACTATGATCCAGTAATTGCATTACTGGGTATTTACCCAAAGAATACAAAAACATATTTTCAAAGGGATACATGCACCCTTATATTTTTTGCAGCCTTATTTACAATAGCCACACTGTGGAAGCAGCCCAAGTGTTGATCAGTAGATAAATGTATAAAAAAGAGGTGCTATATATATACAATGGAATTTTCTTCACCCCTAAAACAGAATGAAATCTTGCCATTTGCAACAACATGAATGGAGCTAGAGTGTAATGCTAAGTGAAGTAAGGAAGTCAAGGAAAGACAAATACCATTTGATTTCACTCTTATATGGAATTTAAGAAACGAAACAAATGATAAAAGGGAAAAAAGAGAGAGAGACAAACCAAAAAAAAGACACTTAACTATAGAGAAGAAACTGATGGTTACCAGAGGGGAGGTGGGTAGGGAGAAGGGTGAAATAGATGATGGGGATTAAAGCATAAATCATGATTAATAATAATAATAATAATAATAATAATAATAATAAAAACATTGCCTACCTGAAGTTCTATATAAGTATTATTCAGAACAGAAAAGGATGCGGTCTTAAACATTGTATAAGGCCAAAATGTACTGAAGAGGTTATGAAATACAGGCCATAGCCATATTTCAGCAGACTGCCTTGCCAAAAAAAGTTGTTTTTGTTTTTGTTTTTTTAGCATGTTTTTTTAAGGATGCTAATATAGGTCTTGTTGTTTACATGACTACTTTTTATGTTTTTAAAAATACCCGAGGAAATTGATGGATAAAGATATAAATAAATGGAAAGATACATGATAAAGCAAATACAAAAAATTTTAATGGTATAGAATTTAGATGATACAATGTATATAATTCTTTTAATTTTCTGTCTTTTGAAATTTTTTATAATAAAACACTGGGGAATAAATTACCCAGTGTCATTAAGTACAATGAATGTCAGGAATAATATTATGATCAGAGACTTCTAGGTCTGTATACTGTATTAATGGTAAGTTTGTTTTGCATGCAGGTTAAGTTTAGTGAGCTGACTGTCGACATGTTCCGGATGTTACAAGCCCTGGAAAGGGAGCCAATGAATTTAGCTTCCCAGATGAATAAACCAGGAATGCAGGTGATCTTCTCTCCACATTTGCAATTTTGGTAACACCATCATTGCTTCTGCTCCTCATGGAATGCTGTTATTCAACAAATGCCATGCATGCGAATAAAGAACTCTCTCGATGAGGCACAGGAGAGATAAGCACAATAACAGTAACATGGAGTAATAAAAAGATATTTGATGAAGAGTATAGTAAAAATAGGCATTGATAATTCATCTGTCAAAATCAGCCTGTATGTGTCTTGTTTTCTGTGTGTGAATATAGGAATCAGCTGATAAACCTACCAGACGAGAAAACCCCCACAAGTATCTGCTCTACAAACCAACCTTCAGCCAACTCTACACGTTCTTAGCAGCATCTTTTAAGGTATATATGATCCAATACTTTTTATTGTATGGGGGGAAGTGTGCCCTAAATAGAATCTGAAAGTCACTCTTTGAATATTTGAGTCAAGAATGTAGGTAAAATATGAAAATGAAATCTGCATTCAGTATACCTAATCACAACTATTTTAGGAATGGAAATTGCTTATGTTGTTGTGAATGTTCCTTACCATTAATTAACGAGAGTATTGATTAATTATCATTCTTCTTTCTCCAGGTTTTTATTACTAACCTACTGTAGATATAACAGTCAGATTGCACAGGCATGATATGTATTTAGGCAGCTCTGGGAAGCCCTGTGGTCATCTGAAAGAACCATGAGAAGTAGTGAATTCCTCCCAAAGTTTATGTAGAGGAAGCCATGGGCAGGAGTTTATCTTGTAGACCCATAGTCAGGATCTTTACTTCACCATTTCAAGGTTTGCCCAGAACATTCTCTAAATGATGAAATTTTTAAGGCACAAAATGTCTTCAAAACTTTGGGCAATAGTTATAGATTATTGATTCATATTGACTCTTTGTTGTATAAACGGTTATGAGTTGAAACCAGCAAGAGTGACTGTCCTCTTGGAGAAGACAGTGATACCTTACATTAGGTTCTTGTCCCTGCAACTTTAAAATGTCAGGAACTTTGAATAAAACTGTTTTTTGTTTTGTATATGTGATTTTCTTTAATTTCAGGAGCTGCCTGCCAATAGTGTACTTCTGATTTACCTGTCAGCCACTGGCGTTTTCCCCACAGGTCGTTCTGATAGTGAAGGTACAATAAAGGAATGCTCCCTGTCGTGAGCAGGGCTTGAATTCTCTTTATTTTCTACAAGATGATGGCCCATAGCCCACAGACCATCCCAAGCTTTCCAGAGAGGCTTCCAGATTTAAAGCCTGGTCTCTTTGTTGAATTGACAATCTTGTAGATACCCCAGCCTATTTTATTTGCTGAAATATTATACTTTGAAGTCCACGAATCATCAGCAATTCATATACTAAATGCATGCCTCATTATCAAATTTGCCAAAGGCACATATATATTTGTATACGTATGGAATAACTGAGCCTAATTTTCTACTTCACATCATTGAATTTTTCTGGGCCGTTAATGTGTCAGGGAATCTGGTCAGCGGCTTCATTGTGGCTGAAAGTCTTTGTAGAAATCAGTGCATTGCTGTAACTGTGAAAGTTCAAGTCCTTGTCATGATTTTGTTTCTGTCCTTTATTTCGTTTTATGGATTCAACCTGAAGAATATTGGGATGCTATTTCAGAATGAAAACTTTTTAAAACTATTCAGAATATATGAGTCCAGAATATATGAAATTGGTCAGAACAGATGAGTAACTTGAATGTAAATTAGGCAATTAGATCTTTGTCTGGACAAAAAAAAAATTTTTTTTCTTAACATCCTTAACATTTTCCTCTTCATCTGTTTGTTGAAATTTGCATTCCTTTATACAATGCATGTCCCTGCCATCTTCCTTGCATGACGTACAGGTCCTCTTAAAGTGTTAAAATGAAAACAAAACAAAATAAGTCTCAATGTCTTTTCATTGAAGTGATTTTTAAGGGGCAAAATATAATACAACATTAAAAGTTACACACAATCATAAACTACTTTGAAGTTTTTTATAATAAAGCTACTAATTTTATTTTTAAATAAATGGAAATTTTGTAATTTTTGTAAGTTTATTTATTTATTTTGAGAGAGAGAGTGAGCGAGCAGGGGAGCAGCAGAGAGAGGAGAGGAGAGAGAATCGCAGGCAAGCTCTGCGCTCTCAACACAGAGCCCATCGTGGGGCTTGAGCTCACAAACTATGAGATCATGACCTGAGCTGAAACCAAGAGTCGGACACTTAACCGACTGAACCACCACAGTGCCCCCTTTTCCATGTTTTATAACATAAACTGTTGAATCAGGTTTTCTGAGCTCCCATTTAACATATTGACCTCTTCTTTTCCTTTTTTTAAAGTACAAGAGGTACTAACTAAATGGTCCTTTGGGAGAGATGATTCCTAACATCCCATAGCTGTTCCATTTAGACAAGAGTTCAACTAACCAATGTGATCAGTAGGAAAGGCTAACTTTAAAACCGAAAGTACAGTGGCTGACATAATAGTGATAATAACAGATTTTTTCACACACAGAAATTTGGCATTCCTTTTCTAAAAATGAAGTGTTTATCAATGAGAATTTTCAAGTCCCACTCAAAGTTTTTCCCTAAATTTTATAATTGGTGGCTCACTTAAAATTACATTTAAGAAATTATTAGGTCTTCTTTCCGCAACTTTCTCACTTAGATAATTTGGTTGAATGTGAGATTTTGATTTTGCTTGAAATGTAAAGATCATTTTGAACATCCCAGCCCTCCATCCTTTTTACTACCCAGAATGAGGGGGTGCAGTAGATTCTTGTTTTGTTTCTCATTATCTTCTGTTTGAAGAACTGACAAATAATTAAATGATTTTTTTAAATGTTGAAACAGGCAACATGCTGAAATCATTTAAATATTGCATTAAACTAGGATGTTAAATTTTAAAATGTTTAAAATGTTTTGTGATTATCTTCCACTTGTATCAATCAGAGATTCACACAAGATCTTTGAATTTTGAGCATCAGATCAATGTTATTCTCCAGCTGAAGTCTAGGATTCTTCCCTTGTTTTTATAGGTCCTTATGATTTTGGCGGAGTACTTACTAATAGTAACCGGGATATTATAAATGGAGATGCCATCCACAAACGAAATCAGTCCCACAAGGAGATGCACTGGTATGTATTCTGGTGTCTCTCCTTATTATGAAAGTAAACGTCTGTTGTAGAAAACATTAAGTGAATGGGGACTTTTTTTAGTACTAGAAATATTCCTTCAGTATAACACGTATTTGGGTTCTAGCAATATTTCAGGCTCTGACTATCCTAGGAAATTAGAATTTTTGGCTGTTCTTTGTTTTTAAATTTTTCATTAAGTATTATATGTCAGGCACTATTCAGTCATGGGGATATGTCAGCGAACAAAATTAACATTCAAGTTCGAGGAGATTTTACGTGTATACATAAATAATATGTCAAGACATGATACATGTTAACATCCATGCAAGAAGCTTTTTTAATATAAGAGTCTGTTGTTTAGATATAGTATAAATGAACTTAGGTGTATGATTTTAAGGAAATTTCACCTATGAATGTTCACTCTTTTTCTAAGTACAACACATTCACTGCTTGGGCCATTATTGGCTCTAGAATTTTTCTAGCTGAGAGATAGCAATTTCTTGTTACAAAGGAGACTGGGCTTGTCTGAAACTGCATTTCTAATCGCATTTTACACAAAAATGTTATAGCTGTTCGTATTAATGAGAAAGGGAAGACGGAGAGGGAGATATTTCAAATTATGTGTATAGTAACTAAGATTCCTCCAAGCCATATGTTCGTGCTTTCATTGACCTTAGTTGTAGATGATTTATATTAGAAAAACTTATGTTTGGGGCACCTGGGTGACTTAGTCAGTTAAGTGTCCGACTCTCGATTTCGGTTCAAGTCGCGATCTAGCGGTTCGTGAGTTCGAGTCCCACATAGGGCTCCACACTGACAGTGTAGAGCTTGCTTAGAATTCCTTCTCTCTCTCTCTCTCTCTCTCTCTCTCTGTCTCTGTCCCTCCCCAGCTCTCTGTTTCTCTCTCCCTCAAAGTAAATAAGCTTTTTTTAAAAACCTGTATTATTTCAAAGAAAAACTTACATTTGAAACATATTGGTTTGATGATGTTACTCATTGACACATCATTTTATATATTTATGTTTACATTTGCATTAATATTTTTACACATACACCCATTGTCCAGTAAGCTACAGATAAGAGAGCATGGACAAAATTGTTATCTTTTCCTATGCACTGGCTCCCAAACGCATATTGTGGAACTTCAGCCTTTGGGTGCCATAGGTCTTCTGTGGGCCAATGAATCTATACATTTAACAAGCACCCCATCTGATTCTGATGCAGAGGTACAGAGGAAACGTAAAGAATAGTAAAAGGAGAGCCTGTGCTTATTACTGCAATATTAAGATACAGCTTGAAATATTAAATATCTTTAAAATAAATACATTGAAATACAAATCTGGTTGTGTTAGTACATCCTGTTTTCAGAACATTTTCTTAGAAGGAGCTTTTAAATACTAACCCAGCACCTAAATGCTGACTTGTGGGATTTTCCTATTGTATGTTTTGTCCATCTGTATATCTGTTGACTTCTCTTTAGCTTGAATATTCCTGTATAATAATGATCTCTGAACATTTTTCTAGATAAAACTGCTAACGTGTCTATCCCAGTAAATAGAGACGTGTTTTGTCTCTTGCTGAGTTAATCTTTGTTTTTTGCTCAGTGCCATGATGAAAAGGAGATGTGAGCAGACCAAACTGAAGAATAAGATTTCTGAAACCTGGCCAGTTTAGTTGTATAGTTATTCATCGTTACCATTGTTTTGTTTTCCCAGCCTTCATCCTGGAGACCTCTATCCTTTCACAAGGAAGCCACTGTTTATTATCGTGGATTCATCCAACAGCGTTGCATACAAGGTGAGTTCCATCAGCACCATTGTGCATGTTAGACATTATGGCACCGCTCCAAGGTAACCAGTCTTAACATGTGCCTTTTTATTTTGCTTTATTTTTTTACATTTTAGCAGTTTGTATTTAGTCTTTCTTTTCTTTTGAGGTTGTGCATGCTAGTCAGGATCTGGTGCTATGAATAGAAACAAGAAGAAAACGCATGAATGGACACTCAGTGGAAAATAATAAATCCTCCTGCAGGAAAAAAAAATTCAAGATTTCCAAGATCTCTGGTGGGAGGTTTATTTTTGTTATATAACCCAGAGTAATTTTCTTTTATAGGAGTAGGAGTATACAGGAAAGTTTTATTTTCTAGTTTTCAAACGTTTCTCCTTTTCCACACTGAGCTGCTATAGTTTAAATGAAATTTCTGTTCCATATTACATAGTCACAGTCTGAATATCAACATAAATTGTTTTAGATGCACTTTTTTTTTTTTTTTTTTAATTTGTGACACTAAGTAAAAAAAGATGGCCCTGAATGCTGAAATACGTAACAGGGAACTAAAGTGAAAAACTTCTGGTTTTATATTTTGCTCTTGAAGCAATGGGTTTCAATGACTGTACAAAGAATGTCCATAGTGAAACACTTTAAAGTTGGATATTAGAATTCAAACTACAGTAATTTACAAGAAAATGAAAACAGAATCTTTAGAGTCCTTTGTATGTGGTTGGTATATTTCATTAGTCAACAATATGTTCAAAAATATGCTAGGAACACAGATCTGCCAATTAAAACTATTTCTGTTGTGGGTGTTCGTACAATTAGATAGAGAAGCAAATATTAGTAGATTTATTTTAGGAGAATGAGGGAAAAAATGTCTGCTAGCCAAGAGATGACTCCAAACATATGTTTTCTAATTTTTATGTTTAGTTTCACTTTTTAGAGTTAGTGTCTGAATTTCAAGAGTATCCAATCCACCCTACATTTTTCAGCACATATCCTGCTACCCATTTTGTCAAGTTTCACAACTCTTGATGTTTAGGAAAATTAGCTGTCAACTTTATTGAATCACGTGTGTGTTGTTGCTTTTAATCTTTGAGGGGATGGGAAGCTGCTGAAGGAAAGAAAAGGTTTATTGTCTACCTCATTCAAATCTATAAAACCAGAAGAGTTTTGTGCCTTGACAGAATTCAAAGGAAGCATTCTGTGACCTTGTCAATGACAAGGAATCATTTGCTACAGTTTAATGATGTGACAATATGTTGATGTACTAGGTCCAGTGTATTACTGAATATGATCTAGCATGCGTTTAGAGTATTTTAGCAATCTATTAATTTCCCTCAATTTGATTGGATATTTGATACCCCCTTTTATAATCTCAAGAATATCATTCATTGTATGTGCCTGCTATTTCCAAAATGCTGTTTGGGTACAGAATGGGTATTGAATGCTGATTTTTATTTTTTTGTTATTTTATTTTTTTTAATGCTTATTTATTTTTCAGAGAGAGAGAGAGAGAGAGAGAGAGAGAGAGACATCATGAGTGGGGGAGGGACAGGGAAAGGGAGGCACAGAATCCTAAATAGGCTCCAGGCTCTGAACTGTCAGCACAGAGCCCAACGTGGGGCTTGAACTCAGGAACCATGAGATGATCACCTGAGCCAAAGTCGGACACTTAATCAACTGAGCCACCAAGCGCCCCTTGAATGCTGATTTTTAAAAACACTATTGTGCATAGTTGGAAATGTATTTCCCTAATTATATATCATGATTTAATTTGAGATTTCAATATTCTGATACCCAGAATGACAGTGGACTAATAGAAAGCTTTTCTTGTTTATTCATTTGCTCTTGATGGCACATGCAATGTCACTCCTTTAAAAAATTAAATTGTCCAGAACATACTTATCTACATACGCATTAGGCAAGTCAGAGCATGGCAAAGACCGGTTTGTTCTTTTTAAAAATTAATACTAGGGGCACCTGGGTGGCTCAGTTGGTTAAGCGTCCGACTTCGGCTCAGGTCATGATCTCGTGGTCCGTGAGTTTGAGCCCCGCGTCAGGCTCTGTGCTGACAGCTCAGAGCCTGGAGCCTGTTTCAGATTCTGTGTCTCCCTCTCTCTCTGACCCTCCCCCGTTCATGCTGTCTCCCCCTATCTCAAAAATAAATAAACGTTAAAAAAATTTTTTTTAAAAATTAATACTATTCGGTACCTCTAAATCAAGTATGCAGTCGTCTGTGTTGACATGTGAAAGTGTCTGATATTTACTTTTCCCACAAAGCATGTGTGAAGAGTCTTAAATTATCATTTAACATATTTCTAGTGAGAAAGAACTGTGTGATTGATACATTGTTTCTTGAGGATCAACTTTACTGTGTATGTTTCACATATATGAATGTTTCATGAGCATGTTTGCTAATGTTTTTTCATATAAATACAAACATTTCATGCATACTTCTTCATTTAAATATTACTTTTTTATTTTTGTGAGAATTAAGCTCCTGCATATAGTTTAAAACTGTCGCTCACAACTCTTTCTGTGTATCAGAAACATTCGAGTCCTTCTCGAAACCATTTGTACCTGGGCCCCAGCTCCTGTGACTCTGCATCACTTGACTTGGGGCCGGTCTCAGGTATCAGTACAATTCCAGTGTGTTGTCAGGGTGGGGACGACTCAGTCAGCAAGGTGTTACCAAAAACGGCAGTTGCCATACTCCTGCCAAACCCCTCTTTGCCTTTTCCCAGAGGCCACCAGTCACATCTTTTGTAGCTGATTATTTGTCTAAATAACATGCTCGTGTTGATACTTCTTGGTTCTTCATTTTCAGGCATTATGTACTGATGTCCCGTTTGCGGAAGAGAAATTCAGCTCTTTCCTCTTCTTATCCTCTGCTCACATTTATACCTTTTACCTCCTTTTCTCCCCACAGTAGATTTCTTCTATCATGATTTTGGTTCGCTGAATATTTCATGCTTATATTACGATGACTGTAAAATGCATCTAACAGTTAAGCCATATAGTAAACTTCTTCTTTCCCATGCAACTTCCTGCTTTTCCTGGGGCAAATAATTATGTGACTTTGTTCCTTGCTTTTGTCTGAATGTCACACTGATTCAACCCCGGTCTTCTCACCAGGCACCTACGTCTTGTAGGTTGTTCGGATTCATCTGTCTCTTCATTTTTTCTTTGTGCTGAATTACCCCTCAGAGCCTCTGAACTGGTGCCCTCTGCAGAACCCTCATCCCAGAACTCCACTTCATTGTTATCCTGAGAATTCATTATCTCTCCTTTGTTTCCTGAATCCCATGTCTTCCTCTTGGACTCTCACATATACTCTCTCATTTTGGTGCAGCATCTCCAGGAGCAGCTTCCTAGAAAGGCTGAGCAGGAGGTAAAATATCTGAGGTCTTGCACTCCTTCAATTGTTCTTTACTTTACTCTCACCTTTTGATGATGGTTTTGGTAGAGACTGGAAATTATTTCCCTTCAGAATTTGGAAGGGATTGTTAATATTGCTTTCTAGCTTCCAATGCTTCTTAAGAAGTAGAAAAGCATTCTCATTCTGGATTCTTTTTGTGACCTGTTTTCAGTCTCTGGAAACGTGTGGGATTGTCAGTTTGTCCCCAGTGTTTTTCACCTTCATTACGGTGTGCCCCAGTCTGGGTTTACTTCATGGTACATGGATGGCATGTACTTCCTGAGTTTTTTCAATGTGGAAACTCTACCCATTTACTTGAGTTGCTCATTGATCTCCTCTCCCCATTTTCTCTGTTCTGTATTTCGGGAATTTCTGTCATTCCTGTATTGGACCTTCTAGTCTAGTCCTCTGTTTTCTTGCCCTTCATTTTCCATATTTTGTTCCTCTTGCTGTTTAGGAGATTCCCTTGCCTTTATCTTCTAACCTATGAGATTTATTATTTGTCTTCTAGATGTTTCTTTCATAAAGAAATAAATGTACGTGTATGTATATACAACAAATATGCGGACACGTATACAATTGTCTTGGTTTTGCTCTTGTTTGAAACATCTTCTCTTACCTTTGAAAATATCACTTGATCGTTTAAAAAATTCTCCCTGCATGCTATCTTTTTCCTCCATGTTGATTTGTTTCTCTTTGGTTTTGTCTGTATATTTCTTATTAGAGACTTTTCTCAGAGTATCATAATGCTTGCTTGTCTGCTCAGTTTTGAGAGAGGAAGCTAGCACAGTGATTGGAATCTCTGCGATTGTGGGCAGGGCTTGTCACACTGACATGCTCAGTGTGATGGTCTAGCTGGACCATTTAGCTGGGTAACCTCTGATGTCAGCATCTTTAGGTCTTTTTTCATGGTCTGCTCAGATGCACCAGGATGTGATTATCAGTGCTATGCTTTGTTTCCGCTAAAGTCTGTGTGTGTTTATATTTGCATATACATATATCTTTATGTCTCCATTGTCTTACACTTAAAATATTCTTAATAATGCATGTTGAATGATTAAATGAAGGTGCACATTATTATCTTTATTTTGTAGTTGAAGAAACTTTGCCAATGGAGGTTAGGTATTTTGCCTAATTGATTCCACCAGTCTTTGTTATTCCAAAGCCCAAGCTCTGTCCGTATTTAGGAAAAGAGGAGTTTTGCATGCCAGTCCTAACCTCATTTCAGAGGACAGTGATTGAAACACCAAGATATACATGGGAAGTATGGCCCAAACTTCCACTCTCAAATTGTCATTAGGGAATGGGCAGGTTGAAGTGGTTTTATTTCTGTGGTCACATAGTACTAGCAGAGTAAAATAAAATCCCTCAGTCATGTTGGGTAACACGTCTTTCAGTTCTGCTTTCTTTTCTTTGGAAGAAGAAAATCCTTTGAGTGTTTAAATATTTGTGACAGAGCTGGATCTCTGCCAGTGAGCATAACTTACACATTTGTCAAAACAGTCATATTTACGTAAACAGCCCCATCCTAAAGCGTTTGACTGATGGATGCAGATTGCCGCAGGCTGTCAAGACGTTCACCTTCCTAACCAGGGCATGTGAGAACTCTTCTGCCAGCCAGTTGCACTCATTCCATTTCTTTTTTGCTACTTTGAAAGACCATCTCTTTGTTTTTGGCCTTCTGCAGTTATACTGTGATATGTCTAGGTTTTGTTTCTTTATATTTAACTCACTGGGATTTGTTGGATTTCTTGAATTGGTACGTTGGAGTGTTTCATTATTGCTGGAAAATTCCTAGCCATTATCTCTTCAGATATTTGTTGTACCCTAGCTTCTCTCTCATCCCCTTCTGAAACTCTGATTATATATGTATATTTAATAGCCTAGCATTTGCACTGTGTCTTCCACATCTCTTAACTTCTCTTCTACATTTTCCATCTTTTTAATTTTTTTAATTTTTAAAGTTCTTATTTATTTTATGAGAGAGAGTGTGTGTGCACGAGCAGGGGAGGGGCAGTGAGAGGGAGACAGAGAATCTGAAGTGGGCTCTGCACTGACAGCAGAGAGCCTGATGTGAGGCTCGAACTCATGAACCATGAAATCATGACCTGAGCCAAAGTTGGACACTTAACCCACTGAGCCACCCAGGTGCCTCTCCATTTCCTTTTTTGTAGCTTCTTCTTTTCTATTTTCAGGTTTCTTCTTTATTTCTTTAAACTTAATAAGCATACTCATTTTACTCTTTATTATCTAGCTGATTAGGCTTATACCTAAAATCTGCTTTTGCTGCTGAAAGATACCCTTTGGTATTTTTGTATTCTTATATGCTTGATGATCTTTGACTAGTTTCTTCTCGTTATCCTTAAAACTATTTGTGGGAAATGGACTGAGGCCTGGAATGAAGATACTTTCATCCAGAGAGGGTCTGCATTTGCTTCTGCTAAATACTTGGAGGCACTACCAAGCCGTGACCATGTTTTTATGATTACCTCCATGGTATGAATTTGGGCTGCAAACACGTGAAAGGGGTAGCTTAGAGTTAGAACACTCAGGCACTGTTGTGTTTTGTTTGTCTCTGTTCTGTTCAGTACTGAGAAACTTCCCTGCAGGCCCCTTGAGGAGTGGTCATGGGGGAAGGATGGTAAAGTTTGGTTTGGGTTCATCCTTACACTAAGGGCGTAGCCCAGCTTAACAGGGCTGGTTTCCTGTTAGACTCCCGTCTTAGGCAGACCCTGAGCTTTGACTTGTGTCCTCCTCTCTGGATAGGACCTTTAAAACCTGAATTCACGTTGTTCGATTGCCTCGGGGCTAAAGATGTCTGGAGTCAGCTTATTTTCTCAGTTTCTTCTACTGGTTTTTCCACATTTCTGTGACGTCTTATCATTGGTGTACCCTGGGCTCTCTCTTTTTCCTCTTCTTTTCCAGCTACAACTCACTCTCTTGATGCCCTTATTTAACATTTGGGTTTTGTTTTGTTTTAATTTAAGTAATCTCTGCACTCACCACGGACCTTGAATCACAAGCCCAAGATCAAGCGTCGCATGCTCCACTGACTGAGCCAACCAGACGCCCCGAAGCCCTTATTTAGTTTCATGACGTTAATTACAATCTCTATGCCGACAATTTCTAAATTCCTGCTTCTGGCCAGACCTCTCTCTGTTACTCCAGACTTAAGTGTAATCTACCTGCTCCATATCTAATTGGTGATTCTAATAAAGATCACAAATTTCACATGCCCAAGACAAAATCCCTAAGACCTCTTCCTCCTCCAGCTTTCCCCAGATCAGTTAATGCAGTTAATGAATGTTATTACACTTTGACAGTTGCCACAGCCCAAATCCTTGGTTTCATACTTGCCTCCTCCTTCCCTCACATCCCACATCCATTTCAGGAAATCCTCTTGGCTGTAAATGATATATCCAGAATTGTCCCACCTCCACTGCCATCACCCTGACCCATGCCATCGTGTCGCCCTTGAATTCTTACAGGAGCTTCCTTAACAAGTCTTCCTCCTTCTGGCCTTGCTTCCTTACAGAGTGTGTCTATAAGTCAGAGGACATCACTTCTCTACTCAGAATTTCCAGAGACGCCTCATCTCACTCAGAGTGGAGGCTTCATGTGATCTGCCCTCACACACCTCCTCGCTCCCCTCAGATGCATCTCTGGCCTTTTCTCTTGCCCGTCTCCCTATCGTTCAGTTCTCTTCAGCCACATTGACCTTGCTATTCCTCTAACTTACCTGGCAGTCTGCTGCTTTGGATCTTTGTGTCTATTCCCCCTGCCTTGAATCCTCTTCCAAAGACACCCACGTTGTTCTTCAGGTATTTGATAAATTGAAGCCTCTCCATAGAGTCTTCCCTAATTGCCCTATGCATTATTTTTATTATTTTTTAAAAGATTTATTTATTTTGGGGCACCTGGGTGTCTCAGTCGGTTGAGCGACCAACTTTGGCTCAGGCCACAATCTCATGGTTTGTGAGTTTGAGCCCTGCGTCGGGCTCTGTGCTGACAGCTCAGAGCCTGGAGCCTGCTTTGGATGCTCTGTCTCCCTCTCTCTCCGCCCCTCCCCCACTCATGCTCTGTCTCAGAAATAAATAAACATTTTAAAAAATTAAAAAGAAAAGATTTATTTGTTTTTGGATGAGCACGAGCAGGCGAGGGGCAGAGAGAGGGGAACAGAGGATCCGAAGCAGGCTCTTTGCTGACAGCAGAAGCCCAGTGTGGGGCTTGAACTCAAGAACTGTGAGATTATGACCTGAGCTAAAGTCGGATGCTCAACCGACTGAGCCACCCAGGTGCCCCCCTAATTGCCCTATTTAAAATCATATGCCAGGGTGCCTGGGTGGCTCAGTCGGTTGAGTGTCCAACTTCGGCTCAGGTCATGATCTTGCAGCTCGTGAGTCCGAGCCCCACATCAGGCTCACTGATGTCAGCCGGTCAGCACAGAGCCCACTTCAGATTTTCTGCCCCTCCCCTGCTTGTGCGCTCCCCAAAAATAAATAAATATTTTAAAAAATAAGATAAAGGGGCGCCTGGGTGGCGCAGTCGGTTAAGCGTCCGACTTCAGCCAGGTCACGATCTCGCGGTCCGTGAGTTCGAGCCCCGCGTCGGGCTCTGGGCTGATGGCTCAGAGCCTGGAGCCTGTTTCCGATTCTGTGTCTCCCTCTCTCTCTGCCCCTCCCCCGTTCATGCTCTGTCTCTCTCTGTCCCAAAAATAAAAATAAAAACGTTGAAAAAAAAAAAATTTAAACAAACAAAAAAAAAAATAAGATAAAAAATAAAATCATATGCCCCCTTGCATTCTTTATACACCTCTTTATTTTTTCTTAATTATCATGACAGCTTCTTTATAGTGCCATCCACCATTCTAAGCACTTTACAAAGATATTTTTTAAGTGTTTACTTATTTTTGAGAGAGAGCAGGGGAGGAACAGAGAGAGACGGGGAGCGACAGAGACGGGACAGAGGATCCAAAGCGGGCTCTGTGCTGACAGCAGACAGCCAGTGTGGGGCTTGAACTCATACACCGCAAGATCATGATGTGAACCAAAGTTGATGCTTAACCGACTGAGCCACCCAGGCACCCAGCACTTTATCAGTTTAAAAAAAAAATGTTTAATCCTCAACAACCCAAGGTGTTACTTTTATTATTCCTATTTTTTTACTGATAAGAAAACCACTGCACAGAAAGGTTCAGTAATTTGCCCGAGGTCACACACACGATAGGTGGCTGAGTTGGGATTTAAACAACTGATTGTAAAGTCTGGGCTGCTAACCATACTCTGCTGTCTTTCCATTTGTAGCGGTTGCCACCTTCTATGATATTGTGTAACAACTTGGTTTACTGTGGGTCTCTACCGGCCACCTCCACCCACATCTAAATGCCAGCTCCTGGAAAACAAGATTCAAAGAAAAAATCTGTTTTGTTTACCGCTGTCTTCCTAGCACCTAGAACAGTGTATAGTCACTGGGTTTAAGGAGTATTTGTTAAAGAAAAGAGATCTTTAAAAAGGACACTATGTACTATTTTAAAGTTACAGAGATGTTTTAAAGTATCATTAAATAGATAATTTTATGGGAGAAAAAGAGCTATTGTCTATAAGAAGGAAATCAGAGCGGTGCCTGGGTGGCTCCCTCCGTTGAGCGTCCGACTCTTTTAATTTTCGCTCAGGTCGTGATCTCACGATTTTGAGATCCAGCCCCGCATCAGGCTCTGCGTTGAGCATGGAGTCAGCTTGGGATTCTCTCACTCTTCCTCTCTCTCTCTCTCTCTCTCTCTCTCTGCCTTTCCTCTGCTCTTGTTCTTTCTCTAAAATAAATAAATAAATTTAAAAAAAGAAATTAGAAAATTATAATCATAGGGTATGAGATAGAGGCAAATGATCAAAGTTATCTCCTTTTTCCCCACAAGAAAATCTAGCCCTTTGGGGTTTACCAGTAAATACTTTTATTATATATTTTTTTAATTTTTAAAAATGTTTTTATTTGTTTTTGAGAGAGAGAGAGACAGAGCATGAGCAGGGGAGGGGCAGAGAGAGAGGGAGACACAGAATCCAAAGCAAGGTCCAGGCTCTGAGCTGTCAGCAGAGTCCAATGCGGGGCTTGAATTCATGGACTGTGAGGTCATGACCTGAGCTGAAGTTGGACGCTTAACCGACTGAGCCACCCAGGCACCCCTATTATTATTTTTTTAAGTTTTAAAATTTATTTTAGTAATCTCTATATCCCATGTGGGGCTCAAACTCATGACCTCGAAATCAAGAGGAACATTCTCCAACTGAGCCAGCTAGGTGCCCCACTAGTAAATACTTTTTATTTGTTTGTTTGTTTGTTATGTTTTATTTCATTTATTTTTGAGAGAGAGAGAGCACACATCGGGGTGGGGGGGCACAGAGAGGGAGAGACAGAGAATCTCAAGCAGGCTCCACACGGTCAGTGCAGAGCCCAGCCTAGGGCTCGAACCCATGAACCATGAGATCATGCCCTGAGCCGAAATCTAAGAGTCAGACGTTTAACCGATTGAGCCACCCAGGCACTGCCACCAGTAAATATTTTTCAACTTTTAGAATCAAATACACAATTCCAGAGCAATGAAGTTCAGAACTATCCATTCTAGGAGTGCCTGGGTGGCTCAGCTGGTTGAGCGTCCGACTTCAGCTCAGGTCATGATCTTGCGGTTCATGACTTCGAGCCCCACATCGAGCTCTGTGCTGACAGCTCAGAGCTTGGAACCTGCTTCGATTCTGTGTCTCCCTCTCTCTCTGCCCCTCCCCTGCTCGCACTCTGTCTCTCTCTCAAAAATAAATAAACATTTTAAAATATATAAAATTATTAAAAAGAACTATCCGTTCTATAGCAATTAGGTCACAAGATGCTTGTATGACCTTGAGCACGTTCTTGGTTTTACCTGTGCCACTTTTTCTTTCTCTGCAAAATAAGTTGGCAATACTGATCTTACAGTATTGTTAAGATTACAAGTTAGGATCTAAGAAGTCTAGGATGATCCCTAAAAGGCAGTATTAGCATTCAGTAAATTATAGAAATTATTATGATGACTCTTTTCAAGGCACAAATAATACACACAAAAGAAAACCCTACCCCAGATTAGTTAATCACTATAGATTAGAAAATTTTAAATAAAATACTAGGAAGTAGACTTATTTATTAATAGAATAATCTAACAAAAGAGTTTATCTGAATCATATATGTATTTTGTGAAAATCAATCAATATTGTATCCTATGCCAATAGGATAAGTAAGAAAAATCACATGCTTGTCTCAGGGGTCATTTTGTGAAATCTAATAAAATTCAGTACCCACTCTTAATGGAAAAAAAAAACAAAACTCAGCTCATGTGAAAAGCCTCTTAATATAGAGGCTTTTCACATGAGCTGAGTTTTGTTTTGGACTTCGAGTGAGAAACATTAAAAGTATTCTTAGTTAAAATGAGAAAAAGAGAATGCCTGCTGTCATTTTTGTGATTGATTTTGTTTTAGTCCTAACCAAAATTGTTTAACATTCCCCAAATAAAACAATGAAAAAGGTTGTCCAGACTAATAAGAGGTGTAAATATTGAAAAGAAAGAAATAAAAATCTTAAAAAAAATTTTTTTTTAAATGTTTATTTATTTTTGAGAGACAGAGAGAGACAGGGCATGAGCAGGGCAGGGTCAGAGGGAGAGAAAGGGAGACACAAAATCTGAAGCAGACTCCAGGCTCCGAGCTGTCAGCACAGACCCTGACGCGGGGCTCGAACCCACAGACCGTGAGATCATGATCTGAGCCGAAGTCGGACGCTCAACCGACTGAGCCACCCAGGCACCCCAGAAATAAAAATCTTCAATTATAGATGATACAATTTTATATTTAGAAAATCCTAAGGAATCACAAAACAACTTAATATGCATATAGATCCAGCAAAGTAGTTAGATATGGGATGAATATGCAAAAATAAATAGTAGTGTTATATATGAGCTATAGCAAGTTAAAATTTCTTCAACGTATGTTCTATTTACACACATTTGCCATAATTTTTCTTAGATATAATAGCATTAAATCATATAATCCCTACATGGGGGCAATTATGAGACATTCCCAAAAACTTGCAAATAAAGAAAATAAGAATCATAAGGGAGTTAAACTATAATTAATTACCAAATGGGTTAGAACCAGAGACACGTGAGGTATCTTTAAAGAAACAGTTTTCCAGGCCTAAAATTTAAATATAATCTGATTGAAGGGAATCAGAGGTCCCCAAGATCACCCCCAGGCTCAGCAGTTCACAAGGACTGATAATTCTCAGCCTGTAGTCACACTCAGTACGGAGATTTCTCACAGTAAAAGTCTCAAAGTCAGAAGGCACATGCAGTGAAGTCTAGAAAACAGCAGGCACAAGCTTCCAAGAGCCCTCTCCGGTAAAGTCACAGTGGATGCCCTCAGTTTCTGTAGCAACAAGTGAGACGACGCAGGTGAAACGTTTACCAGGAAAGCTCACTAGGAACTCGGTGCCCAGGGTTTTTATTAGGGACTCATTGTGTAGACACCCTCTGCCTGGCACTTCCAAAATGCCATTATCCTAGAAGGAAAGCAGGTGCTCAGCATAAACCATCGTGTTTACAGTCTAGATAAAGTGAGCCGCTCTTACCAGTTCTGCTAATGGTGGGAACCCTCCCCACATCTAAGTCCCCAGAAGCCAGCCTGCGACCAACTTTCTTAAGCAGGCCTTTCAAAGGATTGCTGTCAGGCTTTGATGAAAAAAAAGACTAACTCTTTGCACACAATATTTAAAGAAAAAAAGAAGAGAAAGGTTGGTCAACAAGAGAAACAAAGAGAAGAGAGACCTTGGGACATAAATAACAGCCATGTGCATTTTAACACTATCCAAGATCAAGAGCATCATGGCCAAAGATCCAGTAGGCCATTCCTGCAGTGTGGATAAATATCTCCAGCTGCCTTATCTGAAGAATGCTCCTTAATATCATTCATCTTACTCCCTTTGTTTTGATTGCAAGAAATTGCTAATTTATTTGTTTATTTTTTTTATATTGCTACTATATTCACAGTCACAAAATCAAAAATTTCAAAAAGGCTTTATTATGATATCTCTTTAGCTCTCCCACTCCCAATTGACTCAGTTACTCTCTCTATGGGGAATTACTATTGTCTGTTTCTTGTTTACCTTTCTAGAAATTTTTAAAAATGCATGTATAAGACAAAACAAATACATAGTCTTTAGTCTTCTTGGCTGTATAAATAATACTAACATACTATACACAAAGTCTCTATAGCTTACTTTGTTTTCACTTAGTAAGAAATGTTGGTGGGGGCACCTGGGTGGTTCAGTTGGTTAAGCGTCTGACTTCAGCTCACGTCATGATCACACAGTACATGGGTTCGAGCCCCGCGTCAGGCTCTGTGCTGAAGCTCAGAGCCTGGAGCCTGCTTCAGATTCTGTGTCTCACTCTCTCTCTGCTCCTCTTCCACTTATGCTCTGTCTCTCTGTCTCAGAAATAAATAAAACATAAAAAAAAAGAAAGAAATGTTGGTGATCTTTCCATATCCCTTCATAAAGAACGTCTTTGTTCCTTTTTATAGGTGCATAGTATTCCATTGTATTGTTGTGCCATAATTTATTTTTCCAATCCCTTGTTGCTGGTCATTTGGTTGTTTTTAGTCCTTTACTATTGCTAACAGTATTGCAAGGAGTAACTTGGGACTCAAAGTTATTATAGGTTTGAGAACATATTAGTAGCATCAATTTTTAGTTGTGGGATTGCTGTTAATGGAATATGCATCTGAATTTAATAGATACTGCCAAATTGTCTTCTAACAAGTTTGTACCAATTTATACTCCTACCATCTACATATGAGTATTTGTTTTCCTATAGTCTTGCCAATAGTGTATATTCTCAAGCTTTGGTAAATTTTGCTACACTGGTAGGTTAAAAATGATATTGCAGCATAGTTTTGGTTTTATTGCTCTTATTAGCAGCAAGGTTGAGCTTCTTTTCATGTTTTTGAGCCAGTTGTGTTCCTTTTCTGTGAATTTTCTGTGATCTTCCACCCATTTTTCTGTTGGGTCAGTAGTCTTTTACTTAGGGATTTGGAGAAGCTCTTTCTATATTGAGATTAAGCTTTGTAATGTGCCTTTTAGATATTTTCCCCAGTTTATCATTTCGCTTTTGATTTAGTTTATGCTGTATTTTACTCTGCACAAGGCTTTGGTTTTGTAACTGGGCTTATTAATCTTTTTAAGTTGATTTATTTATTTTTTAGTAATCTGTATACCCAGATGGGGCTCAACATGGGGCTCGAATTCACAACCCCAAGGTCAAGTGTCACATGCTCCTCCAACTGAGTCAGCCAGGCGCCCTTGGGTTTATTAATCTTGACCATAGTAGTTAGGATGATCTTCTAAGTTATAAAAATCATCCTTATTTTCTTACATTTTCTTTCTGTACTTTTATTGTTTATTTTTTTTTATATTTAAATCTTTGATATATCAGGAATTTATCCAAATATGTGGTGCAAAGTATATAGCCAACTTTTCTCTGGATGGCTATCTTAATTTTTTCCTACTGGGTAGCCAGCTAGCCATCAAATTTTCCTACTTCCTTTTTTTTCCCCCAATTTTTAATTATTTATTTTAAGTAATCTCTATACCCAACATGGGCTCAAACGCATGACCCTGAGATCAAGAGACGCATGCTCTTCCGACTGAGCCAGCTAGGTGCCCCAAATTTTCCTACTTCATAATTTGATTCTTTTTTTTTTTTTCTTTTGAGAGAGGGAGGGTGGGAAGGCGGGGGAGGGAAAGAGAGAACTAGAACTAGTGGGGGAGGGGCAGAGAAAGACTCTTAAGCAGGCTCCACACCCAGCACAGAGCTTGACACGAGGCTCGATCTGATAACCATGAGATCAGGACCTTAGCCAAAATCAAGAGTCGGACATGTAACCCACCGAACCACCCAGGGGCCCCTTCTACTTCCTAATTTGAACTATCATCTTTATCATATATACTCAAGTCCTGTCTGTTTTGGGGTCTAATTTTGGACTCTTTGCTCTCTTCCATTGGTCTTCTGCCCACTCTTATGCCAGTGCTACATATTTTTAATTGCGGAGGCTTAAAAGTATGTTTCAGTATCTCATGAGTCTAGTTGCCTCTCTTTGTTCTTCTTTTTCAGAGTTTTCCTGGCTAATCTACTTTTTCCATATGAACTTTAGAATTATTTTTTTCAGTTGCAGGAAAAAATATCTGGCCATTTTTATTGAGGTTGGTTCAAATTTAAAAAATTAGTGGAATGATGTCTTTAGAATGGGTTTCTCTCTAAGAACATCCTTTAAAGAAAGCATATCCTTAAGCAAAGAGTGGTCTAGTTTGAGTATCAGCTTCCATTCCCACTGTAAATTAACATACCGACATTCTGGTTTTATAGGTCATTCTGTGTGAGCAGTGATTTGATTCACAATGAGAAGTGGTTGCAAGTCTTCCCTGATTACTTCTCAGTAAGTCAGGTTTTAGAGCCCGTGAAGCTGAGAGCCAGATCCTAGAGCTTGGAAAATCCATGCTTGTGTATATTGCCCAGTGACGTGGCCTCTTGGTAGATAGCCAGGTGACCTCTCCCAGTAACACTGCAACCATGTATATGCCTTTATTTTAAAAATCAGTAGTTTCCTTAGTAAACTGCACTATTTTAAGAAAGCCTATTTTGGGGGCGCCTGGGTGGTTCAGTCGGTTGAGCGTCTGACTTCGGCTCAGGTCATTGTCTTGCAGTTCGTGAGTTCAAGCCCCGTGTCAGGCTCTGTGCTAACAAACAGCTCAGAGCCTGGAGCCTGCTTCGGATTCTGTGTGTGTCTCTCTCTCCCTCTCCCCTGCTCATGCTCTGCCTCTCTCTGTCTCTCAAAAATAAATGTTAACTAAAGAAAGAAAGAAAGCCTATTTTGCACGGTAGTTATACACGGATGGCAGTCTCTTCAGCTGTTACTGATGTTTCTGCATCTGTCTATGAGTAAAAGGGCCCTATCTGTACACTAACGATGTACTTTGAAAAACTACTATCTTTGTTACAGAAAGTAACTATCTCTGGCCAAATCTTTAATGAAAGTTTTAAATTCTTATGTTACAGAATTTCACAAACTTATTTGGACAGCCACTAGTCTGCTTGCTTTCTCCTACAGCGTATCCAAAGGCTTTACAAGGTACGTTGTCGTTACCTGTTATATCAGTAGGTTGCAGATAACTACTATGTACATTTTGAATAATACTGATCTCTGTCTTCCCAACCTATAATGATCACATGTGGCTTTATAGTATTTCATGTGGCAGCTTTCACTCTGAAATACACCCAGAAGTCTTGCCAATGACTAGACTTCTTTAATGTGCTACCATTAGGTCTTGAGATAATTCTGAAAGAAATGATAAATCATCCCTGAGAAAAATATGGTTTGTGGTCCCTTACTGTTGGGGAATTTGTGATTTGTGAATTTTACAATTTGTTTGGCAGGTATTGTTTTGTTTTGTTTTTTGTTCTGGTCTGCCTGTCATCATTCATATAGCATGATTTCCTATATCTCTGGCTACCTAATTTAGGCATCTTCTAAGACCATGAGATTTCTGGTCTAGAAAACTTCTCAGCCTCTGCCTGAGAGTTCGGAGAACCCAACTGGCACAACTTAAGGGTTTCTTTTATTCACATTTTTACTTTGTTGTATTTTTTAAATAAAAGAACCTCTTTTCAGTGTGCCAGGGAGACAGTGTGCCAGTGTTTTGGCTGTTTCTCAGATGGCTGAGAAATGAAAGACTTTGTCTTTAGTAATTTATCCTCGATAAACAACACTAAAATCGAATTCTAACTCCCAGTCATTAAGCTAGGTAAAAACTAAACAAACCTAACACTGTTTTAGCAGTTCTTGTCACTGTTTCACTATCTCCCTGACTGCGAATAGTGCTGATGTCTCTCTGTGGGAGATGGCATTTTACTGCTACTTCCCAGCCAGAAGTCCTGTCTGCTGACATAGTTTGACACAGGAAGTGATGGTCAGCATTTGAAAGCCTGAGAGAAGCTGGAGACTTTTCACCGTTGTTTTAAGGTAAGTTTTGCTATTTAACAGGGAAGAACATGTAGAAATATTAAGTTCATGTATCCAAAAACCAAATTACTAAGGGATAAAACTTACCTTCAAACAACGGTAAAATTCTCCTGCTTTGAGGACTTTGTTAACGTGTTTGTTATCATTTCTGGAGAAATATAACCTCTTCCAGTTATTTAAGAGTGCGTTTTCCTACCAATTTGTCCTATCAAGATGCAGCTTTGTTTAAAATTGCATGATCTGATGTGTTAATACCAAGATTATTTGGTCCAAAAGGCTTTACTGTAGAGAGGGTAAAAACACCAGGCTCTGGAGGCAAACTGAATTTAAATCCCAACTTAACCACTTACTCGCTGTGTGACCTTGGGAAGTTACTTAGCCATTCTGTGCCTCAGTTTCTTTCCTATCAAATGGAGATAATAATAGTACCTCCTTGTTAAATAATTCTGGATATACAGTAAGTATTCAGGATGTACTATCATTTTTTAAACTATCATTATTCTTAAGGCTTACTACTCTGCTCAGTTGTGGTGTATGTCCTTAACAGTTTTTAGTTTAGTATCGTATCTTTGTGCTAGAAAGCTCAGACCTTTAATCCCTCAAATTTGGCCTATCGGGACACAGAACTAGCGGATACCTAAGTATTTGGAAGGTCTAATTAGATTACTGCCCCTCTGGTATCTAAAGTATACAGTTCTGGGGCATCTGGGTGGCTCAGTCGGTTAAGTGTCTGACTTTGGCTCAGGTCACGATCTCATGGTTCATGAGTCCAAGCCCCACATCGGGTTCTGTGCTGAGTTCAGAGTCTGGAGCCTGCTTGAAGTTCTCTGTCCCCCTCTTTCTCTGCCCTCTCCCATTCATGCTCTGTCTCTCAAAAATAAATAAACAATAAAAAATAAATAAAATAATAATAAAGTGTAGAGTTCTCTCTGTAACCATGAGTTGCATGATTTATCAACTAACCTTTACTCAGCATTTATTTATGAGGTCCTGTGCTGGGCACTGGGGATAACACTCTAACCCACACAACACAGTATGCTCCTCACACAGCCAAATATCTCGCCAAAGATGCATTTCTTGCAGGTGTTTCATAGGAGCAAGCACATGGAACACATAGAGGAACTCCTAACTGGCCCTTGAAGGTGAAGAAAGTGGATAAAAAGATGTTAAAGTTGAAGGATATATTGAATTATATGAGGCTTGTTCTAGCAGAGCAATAGTGTGTGAGCCCCGACATAAGACCACTGTGATGAGAGCTTATGGAACATTTTTTTTTTAAGATTTTATTTTTAAGTCATCTCTACACTCAACGTGGGGTTCGAACTTACAACCTTGAGATCAAGAGTCACACGCTCTCCCGACTGAGCCAGCCAAGCACCCCAGTTTATGAAATATTTAGAGAAATATAAGTACTTCCTGCTAGCGGAAGGGTAGGGTGTGGGATTGTGTGGCCGAATCGTGGAAAACCTTTTAGGATTTGTGAAGAAATTTAACTGGAGGACAGTGGGGTATCATCAAAAGATTGTGAACAGAAGAGTAGCCTGGAAGAGCATTCAGGCCACCTTGTGGAGAATGAATTGGAGAAGAACATTGATGGAAATAGGGAGATGGTGGCGGCTTCAAAAGATACTAAACCCAGAGAGCCAACAGGATTTGGCAATGGACTAGATATGAGGGAATAAGGGAGAGGAAGGAGGCAGGGATGGACTTCCGGGTTTCTGGCTGAGATGCTGGTAGAAATGATGGTAAGAAGCAGATTTGTAGAGAACAAAAGAGGGAAGAATTTGCTTTCAGTTTCTGACATGTTGGGTTGGAGGTTACCTTTGAGACCTAGGTTGAGTATTGTAGTCTTGAGCAATTCTGTTCAATAGAAAGACAATGTAATTCACTTATAATTTTAAGTTTTCTAGTAGCCACATTTCAAAAAAAGTAGAAAGAAACAGGCAAAATTAACATTAATATATCTTTTTGTACTGAGGCTTTGAAATCCCACTTATATTTTATACTTCACGGTGCACCTCAGTTCGGACACATTTTAAGTGCCCAGTAGCTACAGCAGGACAATGCAGTCCTAGACCTAGCAAGCTCAATCTAGGCTGCAGATAAGAGAACTGGGAATTAGTTGGCATGTGATAACTGAAATTATGGGAGTAGGTGAGATCAGCATTGTGTAGGGGGAAAGAAAGAAAATACTGATATTTAAGGGATAGGCAGAGAAAGAGCAACTACTAAAGGAGAATGAAAAAGATTGCCAATTCTAGTACTCAGAGAATGCTATCATGAACTGCCCACGTACTTGCCGTATTTGGATGAAATTTGTTAGTTGGAGTGAAAAAGGCAAAGGAATATGTACCTTTTCCATTTCTCTTAAGTTTATACTAGGCTCTGTCGTAAGTTTGTTCAGCAGAAAGTAGTGTGCCTGGGATGTTTTTGTAGTTACATGCAGAATCTACTTTGTTTGATTTAATGATATAAATTTAATACATTGTCACTATATTAAGTTATTCCTCAAATGCATCTCTTATTTTTTGCAAAACTGTTGTCTCTATATATAACATGTTTGTTATTACAGATCAATCTCAACGAGGTAGCCTCTTCACTCTCTTTTTGAACAATCCTCTAATGGCCTTCCTATTTGTCTCTGGATTGTCAAGCATGCGCAGAGGCCTATGGGAAAAGTGTCAAGAATATCTTCGAAAAATCAACCGCGATATTGCCCAGCTACTGACCCATTCACGTTCAATAGGTACCCTACTAATCTAACTGCACACTTAACATACTATAACGGTTCTTAAATTTTTGAAATTGTTTGAATTTTTAAAGGTATTTGTTGAAGGCAGGAAAGTTGAGAAGGTTTTCCTGATCTTTCTTCCCCTTGAAATGTGTTCTCCTTTTAAGCATCTTTTTACTGTCATCTTTCTCCTTTTTGCAGATCAGGCATTTCTCCAGTTTTTTGGAGATGAGTTTCTTCGCTTGCTCCTCACAAGATTTATCTTTTGTTCAGCCACCATGAGGATGCACAAGATTTTTCGGGTAGGCAAAGAATATTATTAATGACCAATTTTACCATTTTAGGAATTTAAGAATCATGTATTATATTTTATTAAATATGTTATATTAAATACAATTTGAATAGATCCAAAGGCATTTTACAAATGAATATGTAACATATAATGATGACCAACATAAGATACATCTGAAAACTCAACATCCAGTTTAAGAAGTAGAACATTTTCATTACCTTTTAGGCCCTTCCCAGGTCCTCTCTCTCTCTCAAATGAAATTAAAATCCTGAACTTTATACTTAGCATTCATCTTTACGGTTTTGCCACATGTGTTTGGATTCCTGCACAGCATATGGATGGATCCACGTTGTATGTATTCTTCTACAGCTTGCTCTTTTTTCACCTGCTATTTTATTCCTGAGACTGAGCCAAGTTGATGACAACTGTAGCTTTCATTCATTTGTTTTCACGGCCCTATAGGATTCCATTGTTTGACTGTATATCAACAATTTCTCATCTATGCTACTGATGATGGACATTTAGGTTGTTTCCAGTTTTTTATTATTGTAAACAATGCCACTGTAAAACCTTCTATCAGTTCCCTGGTACACACATGTAAGACTTTCTATGGGGACTATACCTACAGTGGAACATGAGGTCGGATGATGTAAGTATCTTCAACTTTACTAGGTGATGCCAGACGGTTTTGCAAAGTGGTCGTCTCAGTTTATGCTCAGCAGCAGTATGTAAGAGTTATTGTTGCTCTAGTCCTCTCCAGCCCGTGTTGCGGTCTTACTTTATATCATGTATGCCTAATGGGTATAAAGTCATAACTCACTGTGGCTTTAATTTTTATTTCTGAGATTGCTTTGAGGTTGAGCAACTTTTCACATATTGTTCTGTGTTCTTTTTCTTTAATTTTTTTTAATGTTCATTTATTTTATTTTTTTAATGTTTTTATTTATTTTTGAGACAGAGAGAGACAGAGCATGAGCAGGGGAGGGGCAGACTGAGCCACCCAGGTGCCCCAGTGTTCATTTATTTTTGAGAGAGAGTGAGAGACAAAGTGTGAGCAGGGGAGGAACAGAGAGAGAGGTAGACACAGAATCCGAAGCAGGCTCCAGGTTCTGAGCCTGATGCGGGGCTCAAACTCACAAACCAGTCATGACCTGAGCTGAAGTAGGACGCTCAACCGACTGAGCCACCCAGGTGTCCCTCTGTGTTCTTGTTTGTAAAGAGTGTGTTCAGATCTTTGGTCCATTTTGCTATTAAGTGGTTTGGTTTTTTTCTGTGAATTCGTATAACAGCATAACACTGTTCATTGACTTTTTAAAAATTTTAGCCATTATACTTTTCATTTCTATAAGTAACATTTGGGTTTTTTTCAGATATGCCTGAACATTTTTAAGTCTCTTGTAACTTTTAGTTTTAAAATATGTTGATTTTTTTCCATTTTATTATGGTGATTTTAAACATGAAAAAAATTGTACAGTGAATATCCATATATATACACTAGCTAGATTCTTCAGCTAAACATTTTGGTATATTTGCTTTGGAATGTTTGTCCATTTACCCATTCCTCTTTCCATTCATCAGTTTATCTCATTTTTTGATGCATTTTGAAATAAATGGTAGACATCAATAGCCTTTACCTCCAAACACTTCATCATGCATATGAATAACTGACATAGGGGGTGCCTGGGTGGCTCAGTCAGTTAAGATTAAGCGTCTGACTTTGGCTCAGGTCATGATCTCACAGCTCGTGAGTTTGAGCCCCGCGTTAGGCTCTGTGCTGACAGAGCCAGGAGCCTGCTTCAGATTCAGTGTCCCTCTCTCACTCTGCCCCTCCCCTGCTCATGCTCTGTCTCTCTCAAGAATAAATAAACATTAAAAAATATTAAATAAATGACATATATACACTCCTTCTTTTTAATTTTTTAAATTTATTTATTTACTTTGAGAGAGAGTAAGCAGAGGAAGGGCAGATAGAGAGAGGGAGAGAGAGAATCCCTAGCAAATTCCACACTGTCAGCAAAGAGCCAAATGTGGGGCTCGAACTCATGAACCGTGGGATCATGACCTGAGACAAAATCAAGAGTCGGATGGTTAACTAACCGAACCACCCAGGTGCCCCTATATATTCTTTTTTTTTTTTTGTAACGCTTATTCATTTTTTGAAACAGAGAGACAGAGACAGAGTGCGAGCAGGGGAGGAGTAGAGAGACTTGGGGGGACAAAGAATCTGAAGCAGGCTCCAGGCTCCAAGCTGTCAGCAGAGAGCCCAACAAGGGGCTTGAACCCACAAACCATGAGATCATGACCTGAGCCGAAGTTGGACACTTAACCGATTGACCCACTCGGGCACCCCTATTCTTTCTTTAATGTAAAGTTCATATACATTGAAGTGCACAAAACTAACCTGTGCTATGAGGTGCATTTTGACAAATACATATACCTGTGTAACTCAAACCAATCACGTTATACAACATAGCACCAGTCCAGATAATTCTCTCTACACCCTTTTCCAATCAGTCCAGTACCCATTACCCCAGAGGCAATGCTATTTTTATTATGTTCACTCTAACTTAGTTTTACCTATTCATAAAGTTGAATTATACAGTATAGATTCTTTTGTGTAAACCTTCTTTGACCAAACATGTTGTTCTTGAGATTAATCCATGTTTCATGTATAAGTAGCTCGTTCCTCTTTACTACTGAGTAGTAATCCATTGTCTGAAAATACCACAGTTTATTTAGGCCTTCTCCCTTTGATGAACACCTGGGCAGTTTTAAATTTTTGACTACTATAAATAAAGTGGCTATGAACATTCTTGTACAAGTCTGCTCAGACATATGTTTTGAATTTTCTTCGTCATAGAGTATGTATGTGTTTACTTTTGTAAGAAACTGCCAGACTTCTTCTTAGAGTATTTGTACCATTTTATATTTCCAGCAACAGTATATAACAAAAGTTTCTTTATATCCTTGCCAGCATTTGGTGTTGCCAGTCTTAAATTTCAACCATTTTTGTGGATTTATAGTGTTTTCTCATTGTAGTTGCAATTTGCATTTCACTGAATAATGTGATATTCATTAATAATGTGATATTAGACATCTTTTCATGTACTTATCAGCTATATTTTGCTGTATTCACTGGTTGCCTTTTTCTTTTCTTAACAGTGGCTTTTGAAGACTAAACTTTTAAATTAGTGATGAAGTTTCAACTAACCAATTTTTTTTTCTTTTTTTGTGGCTTGTTTTATCCAAGAAATGCTCGCCTATTCCAAGGTCACAAAGATTTTTTTCTAAGTGTGCTTCTAGTTTTAATAGCTTTAGTGTTTACATTTAGGTCTGTGATCTATTTGAGTTACTTTGGTTTACAGGGTGAGGTAAAGATTAATGGTACTTTCTTTCATATGGATATGAACTATTTTAGTATAGTTTGTTGAAAAGATTATCCTTTTTGCATTGAGTTACTGGTGTAACATTTTTGAAAATCTGTCAACCGTGTATGTATAGAGATATTTCTGGACTCTAAATTCTGTTCCATTGACCTATAGCATTTTTCTGCAATACACTACTGCCTTGGTTATTCTAGTTTTATACTAATTCTTAAAATCCTATATGTGAGAGGCACCTGGGTGGCGCAGTCGGTTGAGCGTCCCACTTCAGCCAGGTCACGATCTCGCGGTCCGTGAGTTCGAGCCCCGCGTCAGGCTCTGGGCTGATGGCTCAGAGCCTGGAGCCTGCTCCCGATTCTGTGTCTCCCTCTCTCTCTGCCCCTCCCCCGTTCATGCTCTGTCTCTCTCTGTCTCAAAAATAAATAAAACGTTAAAAAAAAAATTTAAAAAAAAATCCTATATGTGAACCCCCCTAAAGTTTAAGCCTTTTGGTTGTTCTGGTTCCTTTGCATATCTATTTGAAATTTAGCATCAGCTTCACATTTTGAATGGGACTGTATTTAATCTTTCTAACCAATCTGTGGTGAATTGTATTTTCATAATATTGAGTCTTCCAGTCAATGACTGTGGTATATTGCCCCATTTATTTAGGTCTTTAGTTTCTCTCAGCAGCGTTTTGTGGTTCTCGTCTTATAGGTCTTACATGTATCTTAATAAATTTATTCCAGGGGTGCCTGGGTGGCTCAGTCGGTTGGGCGTCCGACTTCAGCTCAGGTCATGATCTCACGGTTCGTGGGTTCGAGCCCTGCGTCAGGCTCTGTGCTGACAGCTCAGAGCCTGGAGCCTGCTTCGGATTCTGTGTCTCCCTGTCTCTCTGACCCTCCCCCGTTCATGCTCTGTCTCTCTCTGTCTCAAAAATAAATAAACATTAAAAAAAAAAATTATAAATAAATAAATAAATAAATAAATTTATTCCAGAGTATTTCAAGTTTAGTGATGTACTGTAAATAGAATTGTATTTTTTATTTCATTTTCGAATTATTTTTTGCTAATATATAGAAATACTGCTGTTTTTAACATTGTTGTTTCCTTGCAGTCTTGCTGAATTGAAATATTAGTTCCGTTAGCTTTTTTATACATTCGTTAAGAGTTCATATGTACATGATCCTGTCACCATCAAGTAAAAACAGTTAAAAAAAATTTGTTTAATGTTTATTTATTTTGAGAGGGAGATAGAGTATGAGCCAGAGAGGGGCAAAGAGAGAGGGAGACCACAATCTGAAGCAGACTCCGGGCTCTGAGCTGTCAGCACAGAGCCCAATGCAGGGCTCAATCTCATGAACCACTAGATCATGATCTGAGCCGAAGTTGAACGCCTAACCAACTGAGCCACCCACACACCCCAAGCAAGAACAGTTTTACTTCTTCGTTTCCAATCTATATGCCTTTTATTATGATGGGCTTTTGTTTGTTTTGTTTTTATTTTTGTGTTTTATTTCAGGGTTAGGTCTTTTGGTAAAATGTTGACTAGAAATAGTGGGAATGGATATCCTTACCTTGTTCCTGATTTGGGGGAAAAATATTTAGTCTTTTGCCATAAATTCTGATGTTGACTGTTGGTTTTTCATAAATGCCCTATTTATTTTGATTGAGCCCCGTTCTCTGTTCCTAATCTGCTGAGTCTTTTTATCAGAAAGATTGTCAAATACTTTTTTGCTTCATTAATTGACCTGATATATATTAATTCTGTTAACATGATGAATAGCATTGTTGATTTTTCTAATAGTAAGTTCAGCCTTGTATGTCTGAGTTAATGGTATCTTATGGTCATGTATTACGCTTTTGCATTGCTGGATTCAGTTTGCTAGCATTTCATTGTGGATCTTTGCATCTGTTGTCATGAATGAATATGGTACTTCATTTTCTATTCTTGTAATGTCTTTGTGGGATTTTGTTATCAGGGTATTCCTGACTTCATAAATTGAGTTGGGATGTTGGGACACCTAAGTGGCTCAGTCGGTTAAGCATCCAACTTCAGCTCAGGTCATGATCTCATGGTTCGTGGGTTTGAGTCCCTCATCAGGCTCTGTGCTGACATCTCAGAGCCTGGAGCCTGCTTCAGGTTCTGTGTCTCCCTCGCTCTCTGCTCCTCCCCTGCTCGTAATCTGTCTCTCTCTCTCTCAAAAATAAATAAACATTAAAAAAATAAAAATAAATAAAATCAGTTGGGATGTGTTTCATTTTTCTCTCTTTCTTAAAGCTTCTTTAGGATTGATATTATTTCTTCCTGGAAAGATTGATGATAGCATTTATCAGTGAAGCCATCTCGACCTGGGGTTTTCTTTTGTGGAAGGTTTTAAATTAATGAATTCAATTTCAAAAGCTGTTCATGTTTTCTGTTTTTCTTAGTTGTTTTTTTTTCAATTTTTTTTTTCACATTTGTTCATTTTTTGAGAGACAGAGAGAGATAGAGCACAAGCAGGGGAGAGGCAGAGACAGAGGGAGACACAGAATCTGAAGCAGGCTCCAGGCTCTGAACTGTCAGCACAGAGCCTGACACGGGGGCTTAAACTCACAAACTGTGACATCATGACCTGAGCCGAAATTGGCCACTTAACCGACTGAGCCACCCAGGCACCCCAGTTTTGTTTTTTAATGTTTTCTTTTTAAGTTTTTAATGTTTATTTATTATTTTGAGAAAGAGAGAGACAGATGTGAGTGGGGGAGGGGCAGAGAGGGAGACACAGAATCTGAAACAGGCTCCAGACTCCGAGCTTTCAGCACAGAGCCCGACGCAGGGCTTGAACTCTCGGACCACGAGATCATGACCTGAGCCGAAGTCAGGTGCTTAACCAACTGAGCCACCCAGGCACTCCTATTTAATTATTTTTGAGAGAGAGAGGGAGACAGAATCTCAAGCAGACTCCGTGCTGTCAGCACAGTCTGATGTGGGGCTCTGAACTCACCAACCATGAGATCACAACCTGAGCCAAAATCAAGAGTCGGATGGATGATCAACCAAATGAACCACCCACACTCCCCTGTTTTTCTTATTGGTTAATTTTAGGGACTCTAAAATTGTACGTGGATTTCTTTTTTTCCTTTTTTTTAAGATTTTATTTTTCAAGTTATATCTACACCCGGTGTGGAGCTCGAACTCCGAAATCCAAAAAAAAAAAAAAAGAGTTGCATGCTCCACTAACTGAGCCAACCAGGCACCCTGTAAAGTTATACATGAATTTTCAACTATGCTGGCGTTGACACTCCTAACCCCAGCATTGTTCAAGAGTCAACTGTATGCTAACTAATTTGGATGTAAATTATAAAAAAATTTTTTTAATTAAATAAAAAATAAAATATTAAAAAAAATAAAGCAAACAGCAGAAATATGAGCACTGAATTTAACCGACCAGAAAATAAGTAAGAAAATCACCTACAAACCCTTGCAGGAGACATCTATTTCAGCAAGGCAGAGAATTGTGGGCCCTTTATGTGATGAAATGTATAAGTGAAGATGTGGGTCTGTGTATGGATGCAAAGTGATTAAATTGGGTACTTACTGTTAAAAAAAAAGTCAACTGTACTTTCATTTTATTTATTTATTTAGCTATCTTTTTTTTAATTTAACTTTATTTTTTATTTTTTAAAATTTACATCCAAATTAGTATATAGTGAAGCAATGATTTCAGGAGTAGATTCCTTAATGCCCCTTACCCATTTAGCCCATCCCCCCTCCCACAACCCCTCCAGCAACCCTCAGTTTGTTCTCCATATTTATGAGTCTCTTGTTTTGTCCCCCTCCCTGTTTTTATATTATTTTTGTTTCCCTTCCCTTATGTTCATCTGTTTTGTCTCTTAAAGTCCTCATGTGAGTGAAGTCATATGATTTTTGTCTTTGTATGACTAATTTCTCTTAGCATAATGCCCTCCAGTTCCATCCACGTAGTTGCAAATGGCAAGATTTTATTCTTTTTGATTGCCAAGTAATACTCCATTGTATATATATATATACCACATTTTCTTTATCCATTCATCCATCGATGGACATATGGGCTCTTTCCATCCTTTGGCTATTGTCGATAGTGCTGCTATAAACATGGGGGTGCATGTGTCCCTTCGAAACAGCATACCTGTATCCCTTGGATAAATGCCTAGTAGTGCAATTGCTGGGTTGTAGGGTAGTTCTATTTTTAGTTTTTTGAGGAACCTCCATACTATTTTCCAGAGTGACTGCACCAGCTTGCATTCCCACCAACAATGCAAGAGAGACCCTCTTTCTCCACATCCTCGCCAACATCTGTTGTTGCCTGAGTTGTTAATGTTAGCCATTCTGACAGGTGTAAAGTGGTATCTCATTGTGGTTTTGATTTGTATTTCCCTGATGATGAGTGTTGTTGAGCATTTTTTTCATATGTCGGTTGGCCACCTGGATGTCTTCTTTGGAGAAGTGTACATTCATGTCTTTTGCCCATTTCTTCACTGGATTATTTGTTTTTTGGGTGTTGAGTTTGATAAGTTCTTTATAGATTTTGGATACTAACCATTTATCTGATACGTCATTTGCAAATATCTTCTCCCATTCTGTCGGTTGTCTTTTAGTTTTAATGATTGTTTCCTTCACTGTGCAGAAGCTTTTTATTTTGATGAGGTCCCAGGAGTTCATTTTTGCTTTTGTTTCCCTTGCCTCTGGAGACGTGTTGAGTAAGAAATTGCTGCGGGCAAGATCAAAGAGGTTTTTGCCTGCTTTCTCTTCGAGGATTTTGATGGCTTCCTGTCTTACGTTGAGGTCTTTCATCCACTTTGAGTTTATTTTTGTGTGTGGTGTAAGAAAGTGGTCCAGGTTCATTCTTCTGCATGTCGCTGTCCAGTTTTCCCAGCACCACTTGCTAAAGAGACTGTCTTTATTCCGTTGGATATTCTTTCCTGCTTTGTCAAAGATTAGTTGCCCATACGTTTGTGGGTCCATTTCTGGGTTCTCTATTCTATTCCATTGATCTGAGTGTCTGTTCTTGTGCCAGTACCATACTATCTTGACGATTACAGCTTTGTAGTATAGCTTGAAGTCTGGGATTGCGATGCCTCCTGCTTTGGTTTTCTTTTTCAAGATTGCTTTGGCTATTCGGGGTCTTTTCTGATTCCATACAAATTTTAGGATTATTTGTTCTAGCTCTGTGAAGAATGCTGGTGTTACTTTGATAGGGATTGCGTTGAATATGTAGATTACTTTGGGTAATATCGACATTTTAACAATATTTGTTCTTCCTATCCATGAACATGGAATCTTTTTCCATTTCTTTGTGTCTTCTTCAATTTCTTTCATAAGCTTTCTATAGTTTTCAGTGTATAGATTTTTCACCTCTTTGGTTAGATTTATTCCTAGGTATTTTATGGTTTATCTTTTTTTTTTTAAATGACCGTCATAACTTTGACATTTATTTATTTTTAATAGTTATTTTTGGGAGAGCACAAGCGGGGGAGGGGCACAGAGTAGGGGACAGAGGATCCAAAGCAGGCTGTGCACTGACAGTGACAGCATTGAGCCCAATGTGGGTCTCAAACTCACAAACCATGAGATCATGACCTGAGCCAAAGTTGGGCACTCAACTCACTGAGCTGCCCAAGTGCCCCAACTGTACTTTCATTTTAAGTTCCTCTTTTAATTTCTATATTTTTAAGCTCAGATCTGAAAACTTTTCTCTCTTCTTTTTAAAAAAAACTTTTTTAATGTTTGTCTTTGAGAGACAGAGCACCAGCAGGGGAGGGGCAGAGAAAGAGGGAGACACAGAATCTGAAGCAGACTCCAGGCTCTGAGCTGTCAGCACAGAGCCCTATGCAGGGCTTGAACTCACAAACCAGGAGATCATGACCTGAGCTGAAGTCGGCTGCTCAACTGTGTGAGCTACCCAAGTGCCCCAACTGTACATTCATTTTAAGTTGCCCTTTTAATTTCTGTATTTTTTATCTTAGATCTGAAACCTTTTTTCTCTTCTAATACAAGTACTTACCTTTAAAGCACTGCTTTAGTTGTATGATTTAAATAATTTTAAGTTTAGGGGCACCTGGCTGGCTCAGTTGGTTAAACGTCCGACTTCAGCTCAGGTCATGATCCCGTGGTTTGTGAGTTCAAGCCCCGCGTCAGGCTCTGTGCTAACAGCTCAGAGCCTGGAGCCTGCTTCAGACTCTGTGTCTTCCTCTCTCTCTGCCCTACCCCCCTATTCGTGCTCAGCCTCTCTCTCTCTCTCAAAAATAAACATTAAAAAAAAATACGGTTATTAAATAATTATAAGTTCATTGAGACTTGTTTATGACTCTGCGTATGAATTATTTTGATGAAGGTTCTATCTGTGCTTGAAAAGAATGGGTATTCTGTTATTAGATGGAGTTATATATAAATGTCAGTTCATTCAATTTGTTATTGAACTATTTGAAGCAGTGTTAAGTCCTCTGTATTCTCACTGATTTTCTGTCTGCTTGTTCTGTCCCTAACAGGGGAATATCTAAACCTCTAATTATCATTGTGAATTGGTTGGTTTCTCATTTTGCTTTTGTTTTTTGCTTGTGCATTTTGAAGCTGTTTTTATTTTTATTTGTTTTATGTTTATTTATTTTGGGAGAGAGAGTACAAGTGCAGGAGGGTCAGAGAGAGAGGGAGAGAGTATCCCAAGCAGGCTCTGCGCTGACAGTGCAGAGCCCAACGTGGAGCTCGAGCTTGCGAACAATGAGATCGTGACCTGAGCCGAAACCATGAGTTGGACGCTTAACTGACTGAGCCACCCAGGCGCCCCTGAAGTTGAGTTCATACATAAGTAGGGTTGTTATATCTTCTTGTTGAAATTACCCCTTCATTTATGCAATGTCTGTTATGTGTGGCAGTATTCCTTGATCTGTAGTCTATTTGGTTTATATTAATATGACCATACCTGTTTTCTCCTGGTTTATGTTTGCATGACCAATCTTTTTTCATCCTTTAACCTATGGCTCTCTTTATATTTATTTGAAGTGGATTTCTTTTCAATAGCATTAGTTAGGTCTTGCTTTTTTTTTCTAGTTTGACAATCTCTACCTTTCCTTTGACATTTTTTAGTTTTGAATTATGTTTATATTAAATGTAATTTTTAGGGGCACCGGGGTGGCTCAGTCAGTTAAGCATTCAACTTCAGCTCAGGTCATGATCTCACGGTTTGTGAGTTCGAGCCCCACGTCGGGCTCTGTGCTGACAGCTTGGAGCCTGGAGCCTGCTTCAGATTCTGTGTCTCCCTCTCTGTCTGCCCCTCCCCCACTTGCACTCTATCTCTCTCTCAAAAATAAATAAACATTAAATAAATAAATAAATGTAATTTTTAACATAGCTTGACTTAAATAAATGCTGTTATTTAGGGGCACCTATATGGCTCAGTCAGTTGAACATCTGACTTTGGCTCAGGTCATGATCTCATGGTTCGTGAGTTCGAGCCCTTCATCGGCCTCTGTAGTGACAGTTCGGAGCCTGGAGCCTGCTTCAGAGTCTGTGTCCCCTCTCTCTCTGTCCCTCCCCTACTCATGCTCTGTCTCACTCACTCTCTCAAGAATAAACATTAAAAAAAAAATTTTAAATATGTTATTATTTGTTATCTATTTGTCCTAACTGTGGTTTGTACCTTTTTTCTTTCTCTGCTGCCTTTATCTTCATTTGAATTAATTGAGGTTTGGTTTGGTTTTTGTCTTAGAATTTTATGTTAACATCACTAATGATTTATCTCTGTTGTTTTACTTTTTTGTGTGTGTGTTTATTTATTTCTTATTTTATTTTATTTCTTTCTGTACTCGATTTTCCATCTGATATCATTTTTCTTACTATAGAATTTCTTTATCATTTCTTTTTTTTTTAATGTTTATTTATTTATTTTTGAGAGAGAGTGTAAGCACAAGCAGGGGAAGGGCAGAGAGAGGGAAAGGGAGACACAGAATCTGAAACAGACTCCAGGCTCTGAGCTATCAGCACTGATCCTGATGATTCATGGCTTGAACCCATGAACCATGAGATCATGACATGAGCCAAAGTTGGACACTCAACTGACTGAGTTACTCAGGCGCCCCTTTTATCACTTCTTATAGTGCAGTTCTGGTGGTGATTAGTTCTTTCATTATTTATTTCTCTGAAACAGTCCTTATGTTACTCTTGATTTTTTTTTAACCATGGGTTATGTAGGAATATGTTGTTTTGTATCTAAATATTCAAGTTATCATTATCTTACTGATTTCTCTGTTAATTCCTTTGTGGTCAGGTAATATACCTAATATGGTTTGAGTCCTTTTAAGTTACTGAGATTTGCTTTATCATCCAGATTGTCATCTATTATGGTAAATGTTCTATGGGCACTTGAAATAAACATACATGCTGCTACTGTCATATTGTCAGATGAAGAGTTTTGTAAATATCTGTTATAACGTAGTTCACAGTTTTTGTATTGTTACTGATTTTCTGAATGCCGTTCTATTAATTACTGTGATTTGTAATTCGTCTTTTCTTTTTTCTCTGAGTAATTTTAAGATTTTCTCTTCATATTGATTTCCTATAATTTGGTAATTGTGTACCTTGATAGGGTTTTCATTATTTCTTTTTTTCTTGGGGTTCCTTGAGCATCTTGGATCTATGGAATAGTTTTGGAATATTTTGGAATACTTGATTTATTCAAATATTTTTCTCTCTTCCTCCATTGTCTCTAGAACTTAGTTACATATATATTAGACAACATGTTATAACCTTGAGATCACTTCATTTGCTCCTCATTAAAAAAAAGTCTCTTTCTGTTTCAGTTCCTATTGCTGTGTCTTCAAGTTCACTGATGTTTTCTTCCACAGCATCTAATATGCTGTTAATCCTTTCCATTTAGTTTTTTGTTTCAGGAATTACATTTTTCTCATTCCTAGAAGTTCTGTTTGATTCTTTTAATATTTTCCATTTCTCTTCTCATTTTGTTTTCTTTGTGCCCTTAAATGTATGTGTAAGAGCTAAAGTCCTTGTCTGCTGATACTATATTCTCTATCATTTACAGCTTTGTTTTTATGATTTTTCCTCCTGGTTAGGGGTTTTGTATTACTAATTTTTTGTATGTTTAGTAATTTTTCTTAGAGTGTGTGCATTGTGAGTTTTATGATGTTGAATTCTAGACTTTGTTGTCTTTCTTTAAAGAATGTTGGACTTTATTCTAGCAGGAGTTAAATCACTTGCACATTTCTTTGACTTGTTTTGTTTTGTTGTTGTTTTGAGAGGTCACAAGTGAATGAAGGGCAGGGAGAAAGGGAGAAGGAGAGAGAGAGAGGGAGAATCCCATGAGGGGCAGAGAGAGAGGGAGAGAAACAGAGAGAAGCAGGGCTCACCTGAAGTGGGACTCATGTTCACCCAAAGCAGGGCTCTTGTTCACCCCATGTGGTACTACTTGTGGTCACCTGAAGTGGGACTGTAGCTCACCTGAAGCAGGGCATAAGCTCACCCAAAGTGGTACATGAACTCACCCCATATGGGATTCTAACAAACCATGAGATCATGACCTGAGCTGAACTCAGATCCTTAACCAACTGAGCCACCCAAGCACCCCTCTTTGACCTTTTCATGGCTTGTTTTCAAGCTTTTTAAGGTAGCTTTTAGAGTAATGTTAGCTTATCAATATACGACAAGGGATGATGTTTCTGGGATGTCTTTCATATGTCCTCTGTTTCCACAGATAAATCTTCTCTACTCTAGGAGGTGTTTGGTCAGAACTCAAACATCTCTCAGCCCTGTGTGAGCTGAGAGAATTGTTCACCTTACAATAGTCCACCAGTAGTTCTTGTTTTTTGTTTTTTTCTTCTTTTAGGGGTTTAGAACATTTCTTTTTTTGTCTCTCCTCATAATATTTAGTGCGGTAATACAAAAATTTGGTCTTTATAGTTGTAATGAGTAAAGCCTACAAGCTGAAGGAGATAAAAGTGACATTTGAGTATATGAACTGTCATGTGGGATGCACAGAAAAGTAGTGACTTATTTCTCCAGGGAATTTTAAATGAGCGGCAAAATTATAATATATAGAAATTACCAAGTAAAGAAGAATTTCCAAGTGAGAACAACCTGATATTTAAAATTCTCTTTCTTTTGCTTCCATGCAATTACAAAAAGTTGGTTTTTTTCCCTTTTTCTTTGACTATTCCTTTTTTTTTTTTTTCCTGCTATTATTTCTTCTCCCTTTCTAGGGACTCTTTTTTTTCTTTCATCACTCTCTTTGCTAATATTCTTAGACATCTCATCCATTTTCTTGGTTTAATATTTATCTCCATGCAGATTATATGCGTGTTTACATATACTGCTCACACCTGTCTTCCGAGATGCAGACTTGAATTTTCGAATTCCTGTTGAGGGGTAGTTCAATTTGTATTACCCTATTACTTCAAATAAATATACCAAAAACCTGAAGCTTTATACTCTCTCCAAATTATTTCCTCTCTTCTCTTTTTCTCTCAGTGGATCCTGGCTCTTGTCTTATGTCACCTGTTCCTAAAGCCTTACAGTCAGCCATCTTGACACCTCTGTCATATAATTAATTTCCAAGCCTCATTAATTTGCCTTTTTCAGTGCTTCTCATGTCTTTCCTCTCATTCTGAGTTCTGCTGTAACATCTATTTATTCATTCATTTAACAATTACTTGTTAAAGTCCTGTATGTGCAGGGACTTTTCCCATAACAAGTAGGAATTATATGATTTCTACAAGATAACAGAATGCTCAGAAATGATAGGACCCAATAAGTACTTGTGAAATGACTCACTAAATGAATATATTAGGTTGAACTATATGAAACTGTCATTTTTTAAGGTCACAGTGGCCAAATGTCAGCAATTTCAAATGTCCAACAGATACACTACTATTAAGAATCATACTAATATGTAGGAAAGAAATACATACTAAGTTATTTCTTAATACTTAGAAATACTTGTTAATGTTGTATATAACTTCTTTCATTAAACTATAAAACTTGACTTTTCTCTTCTTTGCCTACCAGGAAACGCGAAATTATCCAGAATCATACCCACAACTGCCGAGGGATGAAACAGTGGAAAACCCTCATCTCCAGAAGCACATTCTGGAATTAGCGTCCATTCTGGATGTTCGAAACGTGTTCCTCGAGAGTACCATAGATGACTATTAAAACAAAAACCCTCTTGTTGAAACAATTTTTCATTTGCCACAGATTTTACATGGTGCAGTTTTATAATGTGATGACAGACACATAGTGGTGTTACTTAGTTTTAATTTTTTTAATTTAAGGCCACCATTTTAAAAACAAACAAAAAATTGTTCAAACTTTTAGGGTAACCGTTTTAAAATACAGTCTTTCAAGTCTTTTAAAAAACTCAATTAATCTTGGAATTTTTACTTTTCAGTTTTGAGGTACAGCTGCTTACCTCCAACATTTAACCCTACACACAAACAGTCACTGTTCTCACCCTCAGAAGAGTAAATCATTTATTTTTATATAATGAGGAAAATCCAGCTCTTGTACTTGGACCTTAAATGTGTGGATTTAGGAAATATCTCATTGTTCACAAAGATGAAACTAGCCAGCATGGACTATTAAAAATCAAGAACAGAGTCTTTCCATAATATTTCTTTTCATTCCAACTTAGTAGGGTAGTCAAATGTATGATTCTTTGAAGAATAATCGAGGTAATTTTTGAAATCATTTAATTCATTAAATACTGTCACAATTTCGGAAACTGTATAGGATCGATTTGCATCTTAAATTTTTAATTGGAGTCTTAAGATGATAAATATCACTTGGAATGTGTGATCCCTGTGTTATCATGAGCTATGCTGGCATATTTTGTTTTCTTTGTAATCTGAATACTGGAAATGACAAAAAGTATTTCAGTCAGAAAATCAGATTGTTGGTTTCATAATACGATTTTTCCATGAGGAATTCTATTTAAATTCTTAATTCACGATATCAGGTTTAAAGATTATCCAGATTGAAGGCTGTGGCATATAGTACAGAGTTTATAATCTTTTTGCTTAGTTCACATTTATGAAACTTCAAAGTCAGAGATGTCAGTAATTTTAGTTGGGGGCAACTGAATTGTTTAGCTTAAAATGGAAGTAACTTTTGCTTTGACAATTTGGAAATAAGATTTTTAAGAACTCCTTATATTTAATATTTTATATTCATGCACAAGTTTTTTTTGTTATTTTAAATAGGACTCCATATATAATACAAAGATTTTTTGTTCTTTCTTCTCTGTCATCCCTTTCATAATTTCATACGCATTAGCTATGATGTTTTGGATTTTTTCCCCCTTCTTTTGACTCGACAGCATTCAAGTTCCGAAATCTATGAATCAAAAGCCCTTCTACCTAATTTTCTCTTCAGGCTCACATGCTACCTCTGGCAGTTCCAGGGGACATAAGGTGATTGCTTTTGGTGCCTCTTTCCTGTGTCCTTAGGGAAATTTTACTGTAATATTTTTAGCTTGGTTTTCATTTCAGGCATAGGAAATTATTTGGGTCTAACTTATTCATATACCTGTTCCAATTTGATGACTTTTTTCATCTGAAATCTTGAAATCGTTGTTCTTAGGTTTGGGGGACTTTGTGATATTTCATTAGTTTTTTCTCATTGTTTTTGTTTGTTCTTTTAAACATTATTTCAGAAAGCTTTAGAAAACTTATCCTGGAGGGAGATTTCCTTTGCCCATTGGGTTGTTTTTCTTTATCAGATAAAGACTTTTTCCCATTTTTCAGTACCTTAATAAACTTAATAGCTTTCCTTCCATAACAGTGTTCACCTGGATTACAGCAATAGACTGACCTCTTGTTTCAATTCCCCTGAAGTCCTGTGCCAGTAACATACCTAACACCACGTACTTTTCTGACTTCTGATGCTTAAAATAGTATTTATCCTCCTGAGCTTTATTCTTACCTGTTTTTAGCAGAAAGAACACTGATCTGAGAACTAGGAGACCTGAGTTCTTGTCCTGGCTTTCTTGGTAACTAGCTTTATGCCCTTTGACAAGTGTCTTCATGTTTCTGTTTTATAGTATTCTCATCTATAAAGCAAAGACATTGACCCAAGGTCCTATTCAGTTCTCTGGTTCTGTAATTAAAATTTGGATTCCAAATAATTCATTTCCCTACCCCTGACACCTGGAAAACTAGTTTCTGTGATTTTAGCATAAACATTTTCTTTTCTAAGTCATATTTAACTTGTCTTTATTCATGAAAGTATTTGGGTCTCAGTTAATGTAAAAACTAATCTCTTGAAGAAATTAGAGCTTTTGCAATTAGAAACATGTTTGTCCAAGAACAAGGGGTCTTAGAAATCACAAGTTTAGATGATGACATTGTTTCTTGAGCTGATAGTAATTTCCTATTGGTAGTTAAAAATCTAAAGTGAGCCAAAATGATCTTGAATCTTCAAAAGAGGAAAACTGTGCCAGAAAATTCTAAACCGTTGTTTCATTCATGCCTTCAAAAGAACATGGTACTGAACAACAGCTAGACTCCAGATTTTGGTCTAGGCATTGGGAAAGCAAACAAATCAGGTTTAAAATTCCTTGTCTTCATGAAGTTTACATTTTAGGAGGAGAAGCCAGGCAATAAACATAATAAGTAAGTAAATTTATATTAGACAGTTATAAGTAGTATGAGGAAAATTTGAGCATGGTAAGGGAAACGATTCAATTGTTTCTGGACGAACAGTGTCTGAGTGATCAGGGTAGGCCTTATTGAGATTACATTTGTGCAAACACTTCATGTTTTTTTTTTTTACACTTTTTATTGTGAAAACTTTAGGCAAACTTAGAATTTAGCAAATTGTTTTATACCCATCACCCAGCTTCTACATTTTAAGACATTACTTTAATCAAGGAAAAAGAAATATAAAAGGACAATCACCTATAGACGATGGCAAATAATCTCTTTTTCAATGCATACTGCTCCCCTTTATAAATATAAAAATATTAAGCCCTTTATTTAATTTTAGAATTCATAGAAATTTAAACATTGGAACTAAGAATAAAGCAAAGCAATGGGAAAAAGCACTTCTTTGTTTTCAAATTGCACAAACTCCCCCTGGAGATTCTGATAGTCTCTCACCTCCCTTAAGAATCACTGCAAACGAAACAAAGCGTAAGATTGTGAGAAGTCACTTACATACAAAACAATGTTAAGCACAACGGAATTATTTTCTCTTTCATTAATTATGTATTTCTGAAGTTGGTAAAGCAGCTAATTTATCTCTTTCTCAGAAGAGAAATCTGAGACCCCCAAAAACTATAGGTCTATTCATAGTGGCAGAGCTAGAGCTGAAACTCAAATCTCCTAACCTCAGCCCAGTCTTACTAGTAGCTCAGGTTGATTTCTATAATGAACAAGAAAAGAATAATTAGAGATTTATATTTTGGCACAAAAGGTTATGGTATTTTAAAATTATATCAAATATTGAAACCAGGAAATCAGTCATCCCTAGCAAATTTTTATTAATTATAAGAAATCCCCAAGCCAAACAATTTAGTCTTGATTCTAGCCAGGATATATTTTTTGTATGTGTGTGTGTGTGTTTTCCTCCTAGGAAGTGGTGCTCTCAAAACCTCTCAAAGCACATAGAATTTATTGTACCCTTTATATTTTTACCAAGTTGAAATGTTTTGAGATTATAGAAGCAAAGTGCAATCTAGTCGTGGCTGAAATTTTCCTGATACAGGATCTGGGTTTTCTTTTTTTCCTTACTTGTGGCTACTGCCCCTTATTTTCTTCTTGTAATAGAATTCTCTGAAACAGATTAGGTGGCAATTGTACTGAGTTTCATTGAGGAAAAAGCATCCAATCTGATTCATATAGCAATTGTGGGGTTTTCTTTAGCTTTCTTCTCCAACTTGAATCTCTGACCAGTATGACTTCGTAACTTTGTCTCTTAGAAGGGATTTGGACTCGGTTGAAAAATCTTGTAGTAATCCACGGGGACTTGTAATCAGCCTGATATATACAGAACATTCTGGACTGGAAATAGAGTAAGGTGCCAAGGTGTGTAGACTTGGCTAGTGCCAGTGATTCAGAACCACCTCCCTACCCTAAGTGAGTAAAAAGATTTGATACGAATATGAATGGTATGAATCTCCTGGTGATATTTTGGGTGTGTATGTTGCTGTGTGTGTTTGGAGAGTATAAAGGGTATTTACATTGAGGGCTCTTTTGTTGACCTTATTTATTTGAAAATCCTATTTTATTTGTAATCGCATGTGTATATTTTTGTGATGCTAAATGCAATCTCTGTGTATACTTTTTTGTATATATGTACATATTTGTAAATATATTGGTATGCAGTGATACAGTATGTGTATATTATATACCCATACCCATTGTGGGCTGAATTTATTTAAGTTCTGTGAGGACATCATAGTGGCATTGTTCATGCTGCTGTAATTAGGTTGTGGCTGTATCTCATTCATGAGCCTCTATTTTGAGGGGCTTGTGTTTGGGTAAAATTGGCTAATTTGGAGTTGGAATTAGGATATGAAAACCTTAAAAGAAAGCAGGATATTCTTAGCTTTAAATCATCTGCCAATTTCCATTTAAACTGAGGACAAATTAGTGATATAAACCTGAAAAACCTTAGTGTGTGAAATGGAGACACCAGCAGGTTCTTAAGCTATATTAGTCCTTTATTTTCTTGACCCATAGTTGAGTATTATTACTGAGTAGTATTTATATTAAGAATTAAGGGGCTGTGGAAAAATGACTTTGATCACATTTCAAGATAGATAGGAAACTGTCCTTTAAATTGAGAGATTTGTTTTATAGTTGCCATGCCCATACCTGATGCTAAATTTTAATTTTGGAACAGTTTTTTCACCAATGTGTCTCATTTTATATCTGTCTCTGTGAGGCAGAGAAAGGGGCATTATTAGCAAGGGGAAGGCTTTACCTCGGTGGGGTGGGATTTAATAAGGAACAGGAGAGTATTAATCTGTATATTTGCAGCAGCTGTGATTAATTTAGTCCTGTCTTGGCATTTCTTACTCTAGATTTTCCTTATCAGAGCTGCATATCAGAGATGAGTAGGCTCATCTGAGGAAATGGCTTTCAGTGAATAAAATGCCTCCAGTCGTATTTCTTTGTCTCTATGAGACCACTTGTGTTCTGCAAATTGATGATATATTCACACATGAAATAGGAGTCTTAATATTAGATGCATGGCGTGCTATAAAATCTGGGCCTCCAAACCGCTACCAAGGATGATGGGGGTGGGAGGGGCGGGGGGATATCCTCTTAGACGATAGTAAATATGTGCAGTGCCAACATGTGAACCTATGGAATATCATAGACCATCGATTCTCAGTTACTCCTGTCTTCACCTGGCATGTATATTTGCATGGAAGAGTGTGGGAGATGTTTAATACACACTTGAATACATTCACCGCAAAAATTAAGTAGAGGTTATTTTTGCATGATAAAATATAACTGCAAAACAACTGTTTGCTCCATTATTTTTCAGAGACTGAATCTGATATAATATTAAATTTTCTTAAATCGAGAAGTTAGTTTTACCACCCAACAAATGTCACATTTGCCTCTTCACTATATTTTGTAATAAAAATCCCAACTATTCGTAACACTTCTCAATTACAGTATTAAATTTAAAATAAAGTTATAATTGCCTTTTTCTTGAGTAAATCTTAAAATTTGGTAATGTGCTATTTCTGAAAAATCAGTGAAAAATGTCCATAGTGTCTAACATTCTGTTGTTTTAGTAACCAAATCATTTATTGCAGTTGGAGTAGCAGAGCAGATGTTATGCTATTTAAAATTCACAGAACTGACTCAGGCGCAGTATGGACGTTAATTTGAGGAAAGGAGCAGCAACAAAAAGTGCAGTAGATGAGATTGACATTGTGACTATGACCTCTGTCTTTAACAGTCGTAAAGCCAGTTGCTTGGCAGTTAAATAAGGTAAGAATGCTTAGGAAGCCAAGCCCTTTCCCCCATTCTGTGCTCTTAGACATTGATATGCTATTCCTATTCATGCTGAACCTCCCAGTGTTTCCTGGATAACGTGACCACTTTGCCTTTAAAAAAAAAGGCAATTCATCTTCCTCAAACTAAAATTTCAAAACACTCTATTACACTGTGTTCCAGCTTCACTGAGTTTTTGAGCAGACTAATTAAGCATGCCTTGTGTTTAGGGAAAAATAATTGATGTGTGAATGGAATCAATCACCTATCGAAGGGAAGGGTGTCAGGATAACGTAGGGGGACATACCCTTAAATTGAGTAAAGATACATGCATTAAATTAAACTAATTTGTTGGTGCCATAGAAATATAAGTCTGTAAATATGAAATGTTTTCTTAAGCTAAAATTGGTACTTTTCACTTATTAGGTTGGTGTAGCTTTTGAGAATTCCATTTCTGTATAACATTGTTATTAATCACTGAAACCCCATTTCTTAATTTTAAAATATTTTTGTTAATTTCTTTTGTGTTTTCTTTAAAAGTTATTACTTCTCAAACTACTGTCAGCAGTGTGATTTTTTTAAAAACATTATTCAAACAGTTAGATTCAGAGTTTTTTAATAGTTTGAAGTATATCTTATTAATTCTGCACTCCAGATTCACTTAAGCCTAAAATTGATCGTAAAACATACTACATATTAGGAATATTTTCCTAGACAATCATCTTTTTGGGCTAGTATTGTTTATTGAGATACTGGTAATTTCAGGGTTCAGACTTTTACTTTTCTGATAGGCTTATGGAATGAAAGTTAATAGAGTGGAGTGATTTTATCACTTTCAGAATGAGATCAGGAATTATAGCTAGCCTTCCTACAGGTCTGCAGTAAACAGTATTTAAATTTTTTTTATCACTAGCATTCTTTTCTGAAGCTGTTGTGAATGTACACTTGTCTGTGATGAAAATTAAGGTTTGTGAACATTAAAATTTGTTTTCTCAAACATCAAATCAGTATGATCGACTACTATAAAATGTGAAATGATATTATGATAATCCCAAAGTAAATACTTCCAAACCATAGAAAAATAACCACTGCATTTAAAAATTTTTTATTCCTACCCTCCTTTGCATGTCATGACTTCCTCCTAAATTATGTGTTGTGATGTATTAAAGATCTGCAGAAAAAAAATTACTTAGAATGTTTAGGGCAATAAGAATTTTTATTATTTCCTGAAGAATGAGAGTGTGTGTGTGTGTTTTTTTTTTTTTTAGCTCTTAGTATCTTATTAAAAATAAATTTAACGGTTCAGTAAAATATTTGAGGACTTTGTAGCTTTTTCTAGTTCTCTGGATACATTCCTTTTGCCACATAGACCATATGGCTAGTTCTCCAATGATTTTTTTGTTTGTTTTTAATAAACCTTGCTGTTTAACAATCAGAGAGTCTTATATTTTGGACACTTCTCCCAGTTGAGGTAGACAGGACTTAGGCAGATACAATGCCCTAACATTTTCACAGTAGAGCTTACAAGTCAAGGAAATTATCCAAATAGGTTATCTTCATGTGTAGCACCAGTACAAATAGTGGTTTTATTAATTATTGAATCAGATGAAGCAGTTATAAATCATTTCTTACTTTAAAAATTATTGTCATTTCAGTCCACATTGTTATTTTCTCTGATCAGTTTCCATTGTCAAGTTGAATATATCCTTTTTCTTTATTCAAATCATCACTAAAAGTTAAGCTAATCAAATAGGAGTTAAAATAAGTTGTGTTTGAACTTTTTCCCTGAAAATAATGGTGAACCTACTATCTAGCTTATGGATATCAGGCATAAATGCCCTTGTTTCAATCATAGCAGAAATTACATTTGGAGAATACAATTACTTGATTTTGTGGTAGTGTGAAATACTTTTTAAAAATTGTGCTTGTCTGTAACTGAAATGTTATAGAATTGTAACACTATAGGGATTATAGAGTTATATCTATTAGCTCTCCTCAAGAGATTGAAGCACAATAATTTTCATGTAACAGTTCTTATCCAAGTGCTGCTAATCCGTGTGCAAATAACGAAGCTATTCGGTTGCCTATCTAGCTATTGATAAATCACTGTAATCCTTGAGACATAGTCTTGTTGCTCATTTGTATTAAATTTTTAGTATTGTGGGTTAATATTTTAGATCAAAATTCATCAACTCAGCTCTGTGAGACAGCAAACCATTTGGATTCATTAGTTTTATATGTTACCAGTAGAATAAATTTTGAAGGGGCTGTTTACTACCAATGACTAAGGGGGAAAATTATATCGTCAATTATCATTTGACTTGAGCATTTGTGGTATTGTGAAAGTCTTATTTGTTGTGTTTCTGAATTGCTTAAGCCATACATACATACTCCTAAAGATGTTTTCCTGTTGTGTTTTCAGTAGCCTTTTACTGCTGTGTCTGTTATGATTAGTACTTCATAGATTTTAGAAACTGAGAAGTTACTGAAACATGTTATTTCCTTGAGTTCATCACTTTTGACTCTTGTATGATATGTGATTTGTCATAAAGGATAGCAAGCCTTTCACTAACTACTTCACTAAATGAATTTCAGAGTAAACACTGTGATTCTGCAGAGTGGATTCAGTAGGCCCTTGTCTTTCCAATGTTTTCTTCTGTTACAGTGCCTGCCACCTTAAGGGCACTTAAACGCTAGAGGATGGAAAGTTAAACGTTGTTTTGATGTTTATTGAAAAATAAGATTACAGAATATTTGATTTTTGTTGTCAGTGTATTGAAAACATTTTGCATTGATAAATGTTCTTTAGGAATGTGACTACATTCATCAGGTGTGAACTCTTGTAAATGAATTTTGTATCTTGAATCCACGTGTATATTACGTGTATCATCAATATAAAAATAAACATTATTTGCTTAAAATTTTTGGTCCTTCTTCAGGATTGTTAACAACATACGTGCTCAACTATTAGGGTTTGCTTCTTTCAGGTAACACCTCAGACACTTCAGACTGTCTTGAAGTCCGTAGGTTCAATGTTTAATCTTCTAGTTCATAAATTTTTCTTTGGAGTCCTAGTCTTGGTTTGTTCCACCGCCCTGCTTGCGGTGCTCAAAACTGAGACACACGGAGGGAAGATTGTTTGGGAGGTGGAGGGTGGAAGCTGCTGACTTTCCGGCTGGTTTTGGGTCTTGGTCGAGAACAAGAGCGACTTAAGTGTAGAATGTCTGTCTTGGTTGGCACTGAGGAGTCCAGAGACCCGACGTAGGCTACCAATTTGCAGGGTAACTTTGAACGAGGCAGTTTTGCCTCTCTGGACTTTGCTCAACTGTCGAAAGTTGGAGGCCCATTAGCAGATCCGAAATGAACGTAGTGGGCTGCCACCAGCTTGTTTATTAGTGAAATGCAATATATCGAAGTGCATTATGTAAGGGCCTGATTCTGGAAGCGCTTCTATCAATGGTACATTATGTGTGTCCTGGGTTGCGATATAAATCGTATAACTTGCAGCAGGTCATAGGCACAAACGTTACAACACTCAGTCACGAGGCGCGAAGACCGAGTTCTAGTTTCTGGAGCCACAGGCTTGCAGGGATTACTACAAAGTGACAAGAGGGCCGTGTGCGGTGCAGTGGGATTGGGATGCGGAGAGCGGAACGGAAACTCCCAGTCGGCTGAGCACAGTCACGGCTTCGGGGTTTCTAAACCTCACAGCACACGCTGGCCCCACGGCACCAATTGGGGATTCCCCTTCTGCCAGTAGGCTCCTCCCACTCCCCCCGCTCCGCACCGCCCCCTTAAAACAACAACAACAACAACAAGAAAGGCTTTGGCCACCCAGTCATCGTCCACATGTCGGTCCTCTGACTGACGTGGCAGGCCGGCCTCAAGGAGCGCCCGGCCTGGCGCCCGCGCCCTCCAGCGGCTCCGTCCCAACCGCCGCCCCAAAGATCTGGAAGTCGTTCGCGGAGACCGCGAGCGGGCGCATGCGCACGGCAGGCCCGCCCCGCACGCAGCCACTTCCGGAGCGCTGGTGGAGGTGCGGTTCCGGGTCGCTGCTTTGCTAGCCGGCCGGCCGTGGGGGCTGGTGACGCGGGCCGGCGTTCGTGAGAGGTCCCGGAGGCGGGGCTCTGCCGGCTGCCCAGAGAGCGGCAGGTGCGCGGGCGGGGGCTGGAAATGCCAGCAGACCCCTCATTTTCTCGGTGGCCCCGGTCTGCCCCCAGAGCGGCCCGGACGGGGTTGCCCAAGACCCAAGGCGGGGGGCGGTGCCAGGGTTCTGAAAGGGCGGGGGTGGGGGTACAGGGGCTGCCGGGCCTGGGAGTCTGGAACCTGTAAGTTTCAGGATTCCCCCCGAGCGACCTTGGACAAGTCACTCCTCTCTGGGTCTCAGTTTCCTTGCTGTCAAATGGGAGAGACGTTTGGGTCCCTCTTTTCTCTGACAGTCCAAACGCAGGTTCTCGAAGGAGCCTGAATGAGTGGGATCCAGACTCCCTTAGCAAGTTACCTGCCTGCCTCCCTGGGCGTTAGGCAGCTGTCTTTTACCCACTTTAGCCATTCTTTTTCTCAGCGACTTTTTAGTGTGAGTCAAGTCTCTGTGACTGGACAGCCCCCGGTGTGGCCAGGTAAACAATGTGTGACTGCCAGAATCAACTGAGAAATAAATACCCTGGGAAACCTTAATTTCTTTCATTCAAGTTGGTTTTGCTTAGGGCTCCCAAGGTGAAGTGAATTTAGGCACCGGTGAGAGATTCTATTCTTTGTGCCTATTAGTGCAGGTCTTGGAAAGATCACAAATGCAAAGGAGACCAGGGTGAAGGAAGGTCGCCCACTGAGGATTGTTGCAGTGACAGATTCTCCCCTCTGTCCCCTGGTTAATCCTCCCTCTCTCCTCTTCCACTCCCCCCCCCCCCAACATTTTGGCCTTACACTTGAAATACCCAATGCGTTTTATCTTTGTTTTCATGCAGGACAGAATGCTTTGACCTCCAAGCTGTTTTAAATCTGGCAGATAAGCCAGGTGAGTAGGTGGTTTACAGACATTGAAGAGTTGTACAGACTTAAATGGATAATCTGAAGTGCTCAGAAGTCATTTGTAGACCTTAGAGCAGAGCTTAGGTATCCTCCACAAAACATGGATATAAGTCAAGGTTGGAACCGGAATATTAGTGTTTCATACAACACCGGGAGGAAAAAACATTTGAATCTCATGTAAAACATTCTTAAGAAGAAACCGATTTCAGGTCATCTGTTTTAATGTTTATTTATTTTTGAGAGAGGGAGAAAGCAGAGTGTGTGCAGGGGCGGGGAGGGGCAGAGAGAGAGGGGGACACAGAATGTGAAGCAGGCTCCAAGCTCTGAGCTGTCAGCACAGAGCCCGACGTGGGGCTCAAACTCACAAACCGTGAGATCATGACCTGAGCCGAAGTCGGACGTTCAACCGACTGAGCCACCCAGGCGCCCCTGATTTCAGGTCATTTTAATCACCCTTAAAGAGAACCGTGCAGCATTTCCCGGAAATGTGTAAAGGTATCTGGTGCTTTATAGTATAGTTGTCTGGCTTGCGGGGTTTTTTTTCTAGGTTGTCGGCTTTTTCTAGTGAACAGCTGATTGCAAACCATCTTAGAACATTAGAATGTTACACCTTTATCCCCATATTGAGTTACATATTTTTCTCTTCATCTTAAAAAAAAAAAAAAGTAAACTGTAGTTAAACTTAATATTGGGGGAAGGATTCCAAGCCATGATGTGATGTTAATGTGTACCCTGGGAAATTGTACTAAAGTGTGTTATATGCCATAGCCAACGTGGTGTAATAAAGAAAGAGTAAGGACTTGTGAGTCAGAGTTCTCTGTTCAAATACCAGCCCTTCCACTTAACCACACACTCTTTGGCAGATTACCTCATCTTCTCAAGACTGGATTTCCTTACCTGTTTATGCATATGAAGTACCCGAGTGCTTTTTCAATGTTTAGCAATTGTGTTCTGTTAAATGTACATGTAAAATTAGGAAACTTAATTTTGAAACATGAAGCTTAACATAGCAAGTCAGTTGTGAAATCTCTCCTGTGTTTAACTTAGATCTCTCCTTCATCTGATTTCTAGATACTGTGTTCTGTAAGCCGTTGGCCCACATTTAAGTGGGAATGCAGCTATCTCGGATGTCTGGAGCTTTTTAGGCACCAGTCTCTGAAGTCCTGGTTGCTGGCCTAAGGACTAGACTACTGTGGTGGTTTCAAAAGCTGGTCATCAGTGCAGGATAGCCACACAGCAAAAATGTTTGCAAAGCTAAAGAAGAAAATAGCAGAAGAGACTGCTGTGGCCCAGAGGCCAGGAGGTGCTACTCGGATCCCACGGTCAGTGAGCAAGGAATCGGTTGCCTCTATGGGAGCCGACTCGGGAGATGACTTTGTAAGTATCTTCTCTAGTTTCTACTATTTGGCACAGTCTTGATCCATTTTTAAATAATTCAGAGAATCCTCAGGACACCTGGATGTTCTTTTAAATATTTTTTTTAAATTGCAAGATTATGTATGGTTTATATCTGATTCTTCTTACTCTAAGGTGCTTTCTATTTCTTTTTTCCTAATTTTTTCAAGTCCCTTTTCGTATTCTCTACAATGTCCTCTTATACTCTTTTTATACCTTGTGCATCTTGTTTTATATTTTATTTCTCAAAAAGACTTGGCTTATTGTCACCGCAGACAGATATCCTTTAAGTTATTGGTGCTTAACATGGTTTGTGAGTTACGGTGTGGAGTTAGCCAGAGTGCACTATTTTATGGGGGAAAGTTGATGAAAAGATGACACCGATGACTGCAGTATGTCCCTTATTTGTAAAGTGTCTTTGTTTTTGGAAAGATTTCAAAACAATGAAGATGCTCTTGTGTTAGGTAGATGTCAAGCCTTAGGACTGGAAGTGTGTTTTTGGCATATGATAGGATCCTCTTTAAGTCAAATAACTTCTTTAAAAATTATTTATAATGCTTGACATATATGTAAAAGAATGTGTGTAATATAAATGTAAAGTATAAAACATAAAAATAAAATGAATGCTTGTTAAGTTGCCACCTATCCAAAGAAATAGAACATTATGGATACTGTTGAAGCCACTTGTATGCTCCTTCCCAGTTCCCTTTCTTCCTTCCTGCTCTCCAAATAACCCCATCCTAAATTTTGTATATATCATTCTCTTGACTTTTAAAATGTCCTCCAGGATATGTACATATTTATATATTTTTTATATGTACATATTTATAAATAGTTTGTTTAATGTTGCATGTTTGTGAACTTTATAAAACTAGTATGCCTTAGTCTTCTTGAACTTACTTTTTTTTTTTTAATTCACCTTGTTTCCAGTGAAGCTGTGTTCCATGAAGCTGTGATTCATTTGTTTGAGACTCAGCATTTGACAAGGCCACAATTTATCTCTGTCTTGTCCTGATTATAGACACTTGAGTTGTTTCCATGGTCATATGAGTCTTCTTTCTCCTTTCTTATATGACCTGTCCTGGCTCAGATTACATGGCAAAAGCTATTAGGTTATTGGGATGGAACAATAAGATTACCATATCTAAATTGTTGGCTGCTATATTTACCAGGGAATATAATGCACATTTGATCCCCGGGCTGAAGGATATAGTTCCAGTGCTGAGTTCTGTGGCAGAAGTACCTGCTTTACCTTCATGGTAACATGCTAAACGAAGTCTTTCATCTTGAAGGTATACCAGTTATAGATATTGGTCTGAATTCAGGAAATACTTTCCTTTGAGACTTTAAATAATCTATTTGAAATTAGTGTGTATACATTTTTTAATTTTTTTTTTTTTTTTTTTTTTGAGAGAGAACATACAAGTTGGGGAGGGGCAGAGAAAAGGGGACAGAGGATCTGAAGTGGGCTCTGTGCTGACAGCAGAGAGTTTGATGTGAGACTTGAACTCCGGAACCATGAGATCATGACCTGAGCTGGAGTCAGATGCTTAACTAAGTAAGCCACCCAGGAGTCCTGACTGTGTGCGCATTTTGATCTTCACTCCCTATCTCCAGGCCTGTGTATCCCACTGCATACATTTCTCCAACGAGATGTTTTTCCTCTAGTGTCTCAAATTCTTCTTTTTTTTTTTTTTTAAAGAGAGAGAGTGTATACATGTGGGGAAGGGGCAGAGGGAGAAAGAGAGAATCTCAAGCAGGCTCCATGGTCAGTGAGGCGCTCAACGCCATACTTGGTCCCACAACCCTGGGATCATGACCTGGGTCAAAATCAAGAATTGGACACTGAACCGACTGAGCCATCCAGGTGCCCCTAGTGTCTCAAACTCTAAAAAAAATTTTTTTTAATGTTTACTTCTTTTTTTGAGAGAGATAGACACAATGTGAGCAGGGGAGGGACAGAGAGAGTGACACAGAATTTGAAGCAGGCTCCAGGCCCTGAGGTGTCAGCCTGGAGGCCGACATGGAGCTGGAACTCTAGAACCACGGTATCATGACCTGAGCCAGAGTCCGTGGCTTAACCAACTGAGCCACCCAAGCGCCCCCTAGTGTCTCAAATTCTAAAACGAACCAAATCAAATTCGTTAACTCCATCTCCAGGTGTGCACTTCCATCCCCCAAGTCACCAGTATGAAATTTTGGAAGCATTTTAGACTCTTTCCTCCATTTCTTGGCGTCCAGTCAACAAATATTGTGGCTTCCGTCTTCTAAATGTCTCAAACTTTCTCTCTTGACTCCATTGCTAATAGTACATTTACTTCCATTTTATTTCAAGCTGTCTTTCTTTCTTGGAAAAATGCGGTAGCTTGTCTGGGCTCTTTGCCTCCAATAACTCCCCAATGCAAATGTGTTCATGTCTGTGCTTGTGTGTTCATGTCTGTCCAGCTCCTCAGTGGTTTTCCCATCACCTTCACGATGAAGTGCAAACTCATAGTGCAGTAGTAAACTTTCATGGTCTTGGCACAGCTTACCTGTCCACCATCCATGTTGAAATTGCTGCATTTCTGGAATGGACAACATTCCTTCATGCCTACAGATTTTTGCACTTGCTCTTTCCTCTCTCTGGAATGTCTCTTGTCTCTTCCTTTCACTCTTGAGTTCCTCTGACAGACTTGTGCATCTTTCAAAACTTTGCTTACATGTTACTTCCAGGAAGCCCCCTTGACCCAACCTGCCCTTATCACCCCCTCTACCCTTTATCCCTCCTAGCTGAGTTTAGTCCCTTCTCTCCTACTTACCTCTGTAATAGCACCTATTGCATTGTTGGTGATTTGCTTGTCTCTCAGTAAATTGGGAGCCTTATGAGGGGCAGTAGAGAGAAGCAGTTAGAAACTCAGGTCAGGGGGTGCCTGGGTGACTGACTCAGTTAAGTGTCTTGATCCCAGCTCTGGTCTTGATCTCAAGGTCATGAGTTCAGACCCCATGTTGGGCTTTGCACTGGACACGAAGCCTACTTTAAAAAAAAAAAAAAGGTCAGCTTAAGGAGTTAGACCTGGATTTGATTCCCAGCTGCATCGTTATTATGTGACTGTGACTTGAGGCAAGGTCCTATATTTTATTTCTGTGTCTTAGTTTCACATCTTTAGGAACTGTACCTGTCTTTATTAAAATGTATGTGTCGGGGTCCCCAAGGTTCACCCCTAGATTCAGTTATTTACTAGGAGGGCTCACAGGACTCTGCATGGTTTTACTCACTGCTGACATTTATTATAGTGAAAGGATACAAAGCATAATCAGCAAAAGGAAAAGGTGCGTGGGGCAAAGTCTGGAGAAAACCATGTGCAAACTTCTAAGAGTCCTCTCCCCCTATAGTTACATAGGACACACTTAATTCCCCCAGCAATGAGTTGTGACAGCACATGTAAAATATTGTCTTTTAGGGAAGCTCATTAGAGACTCAGTGCCCAGGGATTTTATTGGAGGCCCTTCACATAGGCACCTACTGCCAACCATTTACCAAAATTCCAGACTCCCAGAAGGAAAATGGGTGTTCGGCATAAACCATATTTTTTACACAAACACAGTTAGGTACAGTGAACCATTCTTGTCGGGTGGTGGGAACCCTTTTAAGTGTTAAGTTCCCATAGGCCAGTCCAGGGCCAGCCTTACAAGCAGACCTTGTTAAGGATTGTGATTGCAGGCCTGCAATGTTAGCTCTTATCTGCCTAGTGAATAAAACACTTAGCATAATGCCTGGCTCTTAACAGGCATTTCATAATAGTAGCTGCTTCAGCTGCTGCTGTTTTGGGTAGGGACTCTCTGTCTCACCTGTGTTCCCAATGCTTAGCACAATGCTGGGAATAGGATGTCTCACTAACAGTAATAATCATAATTTCTGCTACTAATAATAGGTGATATGTCTTAAAACTAATTATGTGCCAGTCTCTGTTTAGGGACTTGACAAGTTTTGATTTATTTAACCTTCATCAGAGCTCTGTGAGATTGATCCTGTTTGTGGTCATAGTTTACATACGAGGAAATCAGTGCACAGAGAAAGTGACTAATTGGCCCAGGTTCTTGTTTAATAAGGGTGAAGACGGGACTTTAACCCAGGCCTTCCACCTCCAGAGACTGCTATAAACTTTACCAGGTCTCAATCAATGTTGGATTGGGCAAGTGTCTAAATATTCTAAATAAATGGATATTTAAAGTGAATTTTTCAACCACCTTTAAAGTATAAGATGGGGAAACATGACTAAAGACTAGATGTTAGGTAATATTTTAAATTTTGTTAAGCATGATAATGGTACTGTGGTTATAAAGGAAAATGACCTTAAATTTTAGAAATGTTTTTGAAAGTATTTAGGATGAAATGTCATGTCTTATTTATAGTACCTCAGTAAAATAAAACTTAATGAAGGAAATATGGGGAAATTTTAGCAATTATTAAAGTAGGTGGAGAACATTCATGAAACCATTTTCCCTAGTCTTCTGTATTTTTAAAAATAAAAATGTTTACAATTGAAAGAAAAAAGTTACTTATTAGCAATAGTAAGCAGTATTCAAAGTAATAGGAATATTCACATATTTTAAAATAGATTGTTGGGGAAAATTGATGTCTCATTAATATATTGATTCTTGAATCCATACTACCTACTAAAGTTCTTGATGCATTTTAGGTAAAGATACTGAAACTTTTTTTTTTAATTTTTTTTTTTTAACGTTTATTTATTTTTGAGACAGAGAGAGACAGAGCATGAACAGGGGAGGGGCAGAGAGAGAGGGAGACACAGAATCCGAAACAGGCTCCAGGCTCTGAGCTGTCAGCACAGAGCCCGATGCGGGGCTCGAACTCACGGACTGTGAGATCATGACCTGAGCCGAAGTCGGACGCTTAACCGACTGAGCCACCCAGGCGCCCCTATACTGAAACTTTTTCAATGTCTGTGATCAGTTCTTTACCAGTCTTTGCTCCCTTGCTAAAGAACCTTCTCCATTTTATCCCAGGACTTTACCTTGGAAAAAATAAAGTGATTTTCTTTTTTATCACTGAAAATATATTCTTTGTATTTTATGTACTTGGTGTGATATGACCACAATGGATTTGTTTATCACTGCTTATTGCAGTACCGCATACACACACACAAACATAATCTATCTGTTTAGCATCTATCTCCTTCTAGTGTTGCTTCTTCTTTACAAGTAGATAGACTAGGGCCCAGGTACGTTAAGAGGCTCTTCAATGATCACAAAGTATAACCAAAGCTAACATAAGACTTACTGCTTTCTGGTTCAGTACTGGGGTCTCACACTGCAGAAAACCCAAGTATGAATATGACCTCTTCTTGTGTCAATTTCAACAGGCTTCCGATGGAAGCAGCTCCAGAGAAGATCTTTCATCTCAGCTTTTGAGAAGAAATGAACAGATACGGAAATTGGAAGCCAGACTTTCTGGTATGTCAGAGAACTCATAAAAAGCAAGCAAAGAAAACTTGCCTTGGTTAACTCTTTATTTTTATAAAATAGCCATGTAGTATAACCTTATAGTTATGTTGAAATATTTTCATATATTTCTTAGTCACATTGGAGCAATTTGTACCCTTTTTGTTCCCTCCTTTTATTAGTGTACCGAATAGTGTAAATTCAAAACTGAGTTTTAAAGTTAAAAAAAAAAAAAAAACAAACCCAACAACTTAGGTTTTTCTGCTCCTGAGGTTTCTAGCCATGGATATCAAAGGTGTTAAAAGTGTATATAGACTAGCTATGACCATCTTTTACCCGTTAGCATAGCCTACTTTCAGATGGAGAGGGGTAGGGAATAGTATTTATAGGGAATGGCCAATAGGTGGATTCTTCAGCACCAAAGAAGGTTTGGTGCTATGTGGTCACTTGCTACAGCTACATATCACCTGTGTAAATGTCATTCTGGGTCTTTAGGCCACTTTTCAATGATATTCAACACCTGTATAGAAGCTGTAACTCTCATTATGTCTTCTGTGTGCAGTTTACAGTTAACACAACTTCCGTCATATCCTTGCCTGACAGGGCATGTTTGTGATAGAGTTGTGAGTTCTTATTTTGGTTTCTGCCAGTGGATACATTTTGAAAGTTTCATCCTGTGAAGTGGTCAATGGCTTCTGTGTTTCTTTTTGTCCCTTGGCCTTATCCACATTTTTTTGGAGTGAAAGCAGTAGACTACAGAATTCACCAAATCGTATGTGAAGTATTTGTGTGTGTGAGTTACCAAAGGTCCGTAGCACAGCTCCCAGCTCCCAGTTGATCCATTATCTCATTTTGTCCTCACTGTAGCCTTATTAGGCTGAACGAGGTTAAGGTCACACAAGTAATAGTAGGTGGTAGAGCTGAGATCCAGACCCAGATTTGCTTGCTAGAGTCCATGCTCTTAACTACAGTCTTCCTTAAATTCGGTTGTGACCATCCTGTTATGCGTGCCTGTAAGTAGTATCAGTAACAGAGGTGAAATAACGTCACATTTGCTTAATGTTGGGGAGAAAGCTGTAAAATACCATGTGCCTTCCCTAATATAGAAGGAAGAATGGTTTAGGCTTGACTTAAGTTAGAGGAGGGACAGGGAAGAGAACGGACACTTAGCCCAGTTATGTCCCGAGTATTTTCCTCCGGGTTAAGTATGAATAACAAGGACAACAACATAGCAGCTACCTTTTATTGAGCACTGTGTATCAAGTGGTTCTGGCATGGAAAAATACCTAGTTTATTATCTAATTAAGACATCTAAAACACTTTGTTTATTAAGTGCATTTGAAGCAGGCACAATTAATATCATTTGATAAGTAAAGAAACTAATACTTAAGACCAATAATTTGCTTAAGGTCTCAGCTAAGGACTGACAGAGTTGGGATTTGAACTAAAGCTTGCCTACTTTTCCACTATTCCATACTATCTTCTTTGGCCACCCAGGTAATTAATTCTGACTTTCACCTTTAATATGGCATAGGAAGCTCAGTTTCTGTGTAGAAAAGAAGCTGACTTTTCTAGAGAATTAAGTACTTTCATGGTAAAGACCATACCGTGTAAGGTGTTTGCTATCGCCCTAACCATTGTTACTCAGTTGTATGGACTGTGAGCTAGTGAGTTTCCTTTGACCTCTCCTATTGCGAATACTGGAAGGGGAAATGAAAACTGAGACTGGAAATTAAATAATGAGCAGAGCATTTCTGATGACCAGTCCAGGCCCAGTTCTTGTTCCCTATCCAGGCTGAACAAATCTGCCTGTTTGTACGCACCATTAACACCGTGGATAGTTTGTACTATACCTGTTTGCCTGTGTTGTTCATTGTTAATGGGAGGCTGTCTGCCTAGCTTTCCTTAACAGCAATGGTTTTCAGGTTGAGAAAATCATCATCATTTTCACTCATTTTTTTGTTTAATTAACTTCCTTTCCTGATGTTTGTCCATTCCTGGTATGTGCGTCACCCTCCTCACCCAAGACTATGCTGAACAGGTCCGAAACTTGCAGAAGATAAAAGAGAAGCTTGAAATTGCGTTAGAAAAACACCAGGATTGTACGTATTTTTTTCCTGCTTTTTTTTCAATCTTCTTAGGGTTTATATATTTTTTTAAATGAAACAGTAGCGTATGGATAAGTTTGTCCTTCATCATAACTCCAATCTTTGTAAGTGTACTTCTTAATCAGGTTGATATAACATTTGTCTGATATGTATAAACATATAGTTCCTATTTATGTTACATGATGGGCATGCTTCTTAGGAGAAGGTCATCGTGTGTATCAGCTTGTCTTCATCCAGCATATTGGCTGCCCTTTGATTTTAGTAAAATAGTGTGCCTGGCCCTTCGGCCTAGATTAGGAGACTGGTTTGAGCTGTAGCTTCATGCTGCTGCATTCAGTAATGGGGGGATATCTTAAGCTGTCATCACTCCTCCAACAATGGTACATATTGTTTAGTCTATCCTAACTTATATGTTCTCCTTTGGATTCAAGCCAAGAAAGATGCTAACAGAAATAGAAAGTTATTTTCTGTTGATATACTATATACTAAAAAATTTTTAAAGGAAAACAAAGTGAAAGAAGGTTTTCTTCGTTTTGCTAAGTTTTTTAATTCTGAGAAAGTGGGAGTAATCAGCACTTAGCAAAGGCATTATTGTTTTCTGGCAACCTACTCAAATCATGTTCTGTCATTGTGCCATTGAAAAAGTTACCTTTTGGCATCTTCCTAAATGTATATATGTGCTTATTACAAAAACAAAACAATAGAAAGCAAATAATAATAATAATAATAATAATAATGATGCCAGCAACAAAAACAACTGTGGTCCAAAAGATTCTGGGAAAGTTGAGATGGATCAGGTTTTTCCCAGTCTCGTTATTCACTTACGTGACCTAGATCTTTTTTGTTAGGTGACAATTGTAATCACTGGGCTATTTGTCATGCCGTTTCTGAAATATTTCCATATCTCAAATAGAGCCTCTTTGTTAACAGCTTCCATGAGGAAATTTCAAGAGCAGAATGAGACATTCCAAGCCAACAGAGCCAAAATGGCAGAAGGACTGGCTTTGGCATTAGCCAGAAAGGACCAGGTATTTTATACGTGACGCCCAAGACCGGTGGAAAGATTTCACTTCGTGACATGATTTCAAAAATCATGAAATAAACCTGGTAGAAAATATTTATAGTCTAGGAGAGAAGTTGTAATCATGAAATGCATCCGGAATGTGAGAATGCATCCAGAATATCATTCTATCATTCTGTGTAGCTTTGTAAAAGGGAGAGGGAAATCATGTGTCCTAATCTGGTGGCATATCCCAAGAGAAGGAAAACGGTCTCTGTCCTCTAAAAACCTGTCTCAAAGCCTAGTCCCCAAATATGATAAATCGTGGAAAATGCTATCAAGCTAGCCAGCTTCTATGATGTACATAGTTCTTAACAACCTCTCTTCCCCAGTTTCTTCAACCCCAGTGAGCTAGACAGAAAAGAACTCCTGTAATCTCACTAGAACCATTCATTGACAGAGGCTGGAATAAGAAAGGAAAATAGTACTATTACTAACTGTTACAATAATTATGAAGAGTATTTCATTTAGTGGCATTTTAAGATAAACATCAAGATATTATGATAATCTTGATTTATTAAGACAGGGTCAATTTATGATGTTTCACTTAAGAAAATATATAATTCATCTACAGTAGGTGGGTGGTTGGCTTGTTGGTTGGTTTTAAAGTGAGTATCCATCATCTGGGACATTTGCTAGCCAGAAAAAGACCTCATTCCCAATACTTAGTGGATAACTATGGTATGAATGTATATAAATGAAGAAATCATCTAAAATTGGTGGATTCTGATTGTAGACAGTTGAAATATGGCTTTTTATACAAATGGTGATTTTTACTCCTGTTCTCTGATTTGTGAATAAGGGGCATAATCCTTTTACCTTTAACTTATGCCTTATACCAAACACCATAAAACATACTGGTAAAATCAAGATAAGAAGGAAAATAATGATTAGGGGCTGGTGAAGACCGTCCCCCTCAACTTCAGTAAATTAATTTCTAAACATCAGTTATAGAGTTACCAACTCAGCTGGTCCCAGCTACCCACTCCCAAGAAATAATAACAATACTCATGGAAAAACACGTGGGAATAAACTGAAAAGCTGCATCAGAACACCACATTACAGCTTTGTTTGGTGCTCTACTTAGTAAAAATCTGCAGGCTTGTATTTGTGTTCTAGAATTTTTTATAAAATTCATTTTCTTCTCCTTTTAGGACTCTTGGCTTTCTTAAAGTAAGCCAACTTTATGGGACTTTTTTTTAATTTGCTGTTTTGGTTGGTTGCTTGCTTGTTTTTCAGGGGGAATTAGGTGGTTTTGCTTTCTGAAAAATCTTTGTTACTGATAGTCTTCTCTGGAAACTGTACTTTTTTTGTTGTTTTGTTTTAGGAATGGTCAGAAAAAATGGATCAGCTTGAAAAGGTTAGTTCATCTTTTATTTTTGTCTCACTATGAATGTTGGCTTCTTGGGGCTTAGAAAATGGTTTCTCCAGTACCCAGTGTACAGATTGCTCTACCACCTCTTGGACTCAAGGTCCTGGATAATTAGACACTAACTTGAAAGGCTCATGCATTCTCCTTTCTGGATGGGCATGCTGGATATCTTTTGTTTTCCCCTCGCAATATCCGCTCCACCCCTCTCTTACCTTTCTCTGTGTACCTGAAGGCTGTTAGAAACTGCATCAGCAGGGCTTCTTTGCCCTCTGGCTTCCGATTGGGTTCTGCCAGTGGGGCACTCCAAAAGACCGACGGGCAGAAGAAGAGTGTGGTCGGAAGGCTTTTATTCCTCCAGCCTTCTCCATGTGGGATCCATCCAGGTTGGTTGCATCCCATGACCAAAGGTCACAGCTTCAGTTGCATATCCCGGGGTCTCTTGGAATCTCCTCGTCCCTTTGCCCCTTCATGCCCAACTGTTACTAGCGCATTATCTCTTTGGGTTTTCTTATCCCACCCACAGCTTTGAAAAGTCCCTTTATTAAACTCCTCTCAAAATACTCCATTTGCGACTGCCATCTGTTTCCGACTGGGGCCCTAATTGGCACTGTGGTAACATTAGGAATTCTTTTTGAAGAGGCAATGAGAAGGAGGGCATTTTTCAAGGCTCAGCGTTAAGTAGATAAGAGCATTTCTTGACTAAACACGATGAGGAAAATTGATTACTTTAGCACCATAGCTTGTGTAACACTGTGTAGGTGCTTAACGTAATGTATTCCTGGCTCCCAGACATGAACAGGAAGATGAAGCTTCAAGCCTACAGTTAGAAAAACATTTTAATTTCAAAATCAGCCCCCTCAGCCCAAATTATATGCCGCTACCTAATTCGCTTTTTTGTTTTCATCGAATACTCCTAAGTTACTCTTCGTGGTAGAAAAATTATTTCTTAGACTGATTGATTCAGTTGCACAATATATTTACTGTTTATTTTATTAAACAGGTGAGTTTTGTTGTTGCTACATTCTCGGGAGAAAACACCAAGTTAAACCAGCAATTCCGTGTGTCTGTTCTGTAGAAATCTGATTATCAAGCTATCAGTTAAAAAATGCTTGACCAGAATGCCTGGGTGGCTCAGTCAGTTAAGCTTCCGACTTGGGCTCAGGTCATGATCTCACAGTTCATGGGTTTGAGCCCCGAGTTAGGCTCTGTGCTGACAGCTCAGAGCCTGGAGCCTGCTTCAGATTCTGTCTCCCTCCCTCTACCCCTCCCCCTTCTCACACTCTGTCTCTTTCTCAAAAATATATATTAAAAAAAAATCTGAATGTGGTATGAATGATAGTCTTCTTAAATATGGAGGTATGGGTTAGGTTCAAGTGTTCTAAACTCCAAAGATTGTAGCAATTGAAATTCTCATTGATTTCTTTTTAAATTATGGTACAGGGAGATACATGTAGGACTGAACTAAATAAAACCTACTTCCGCTCACTGGGGCGAGCCCCTACCCCCACTACTCCCCCGCCCAAGGAGGGATTGAGAAATATTTTAGACCCAGAAAGAGCAATGAGACATCTATGTAGGTCTTTGAAGCCTGTAATTTTTGGAAATGTTATTTTTAGACTGTTTTGATTTCTTTTCAATCAGGAATTGGAAACTGCAGCGGCAGGGTTTGTCCTTAAGAGAATCTATCTTGGGAAGCGGTTATTTAGTAGATTGTAACCTGCTGACACCAGTCACAGTCATGTCTAACTTTTGTTGATGTCCTAACTGAAATTGCTGACTGATACCAGTTCTACTTAAATGCATCTCATTTTTTCAGAGTATTCAGCCTTACTCTATGGTGATTCACACCATTCAGCGAGTTCACTATGTCACTTGAAAATAGATGTGTAACATGGATATCTGTAATTTCTTTTTTTTTTTTTTATTTTGTTAACGTTTTTTTTTTTGAGACAGAGAGAGAGACAGAGCATGAACGGGAGAGGGTCAGAGAGAGAGGGAGACACAGAATCTGAAACAGGCTCCAGGCTCTGAGCTGTCAGCACACAGCCCGACACGGGGATCGAACTCATGGACCGAGAGATCATGACCTGAACCGAAGTCGGACGCTTAACCGACTAAGCCACCCAGGTGCCCCTCTGTAATTCCTGATCAAACTTAAGAACTTTAAAGTGTTAAGTAATGGTTCCTCTTGTTCCCTTTATTCACAGGTGTCATTTAAAACATTTGTTTTTGGGGGGCACCTGGCTGGCTTAGAGCGTGTAACTCTGGATCTCAGGGTCATGAGTTTGAGCCCCATACTGGCTGTAAAGTTTACTTAAAAAAAGAAGAAGAATTTTTTTTTTAAAAACATATTTATTGGGGCGCCTGGGTGGCGCAGTCGGTTGAGCATCCGACTTCAGCCAGGTCATGATCTCGCGGTCCGTAAGTTTGAGCCCCGAGTCGGGCTCTGGGCTGATGGCTCAGAGCCTGGAGCCTGTTTCCGATTCTGTGTCTCCCTCTCTCTCTGCCCCTCCCCCGTTCATGCTCTGTCTCTCTCTGTCCCAAAAACAAATAAACGTTGAAAAAAGAATTTTTTTTTAAAACATATTTATTTTTAACTTAAATTTGTAGATAAGGCCATTTTGGTCCTATCACTGTAAAGCTTACCATTATCTAAAATTGTCTACTGACAAGAGATTTTTTTAATGGTGTTTATTTATTAAGGATTTTGCTGGGGGTACTTGGCCGGCTCAGTCGGAGGAGGGTGTGACTCTTTATCTCGGAGTCACAAGTTTAAGCTCCATGTTGGGTATAGAGAATACTTAAAATCTTAGGGGGAAAAAATCTCCCGAATAAAAATAAAAACACTGTGTAGATTAAAAAAAAAATCTGCTTATATAATATGGATTTCTGGTGTCTTAATTGCCTGAGATGATGTCTTCTTCCTCTAAATAGGAGAAAAGGTTTCTGACAGCTCAATTACAGGAAATGAAGAACCAGAGTTTGAATCTTTTCCAAAGGAGGGATGAAATGGATGAATTAGAGGGATTCCAGCAGCAGGAACTAAGTAAAGTAAAGCACATGGTACGCATTTTTGTTTTCATAGCTAAATACTGAATAGATGATTAATTACTCTGGTTTTACTAGTCCTCACTCTCTAATGACTGAGAAACATACCCTAGTAGTCTTTGATATTAATCATAGTTGTATGTTTTTCAATTTATTATAATGGGAAGGTTCTGTTTGAAATGCGTTCCCTTTCTCTTTCTTTTTTTACTACTGGGCATTTAAGTCCCCTTATAAGCTCACAAAAATGTTATAAAAGTTTGGCTTGTTGATCCCTATTTTTAAAAATATGTCTTAGTAGTATTTCTTCGTAGTGGCCTAATGAAACTTTATATCTTTGTATCAGCTTTTAAAAAAAGAGGAAAGTCTGGGGAAAATGGAGAAAGAGTTGGAGGCGCGAACCAGAGAACTTACTCACATCCAGGAAGAGTTGATGGCCTCCAATCAGATGTCTTCAGACTTAAGCCAGAAGCTAGAAGAATTGCAGAGACGCTACTCAGCGCTGGAAGAACAGAGGTTCTTGCTTGGTCTGTGGGGCCCATGGGAAGCGGTGTTAGTGTAGCTCTGGCTATAGCTCGCCTGCCTTTCCCCACTGTTCATTGCAACACTTTCTGATCTCAGTTCTGGCAAAGGCTTCTGGATTGTCCTTACCAGCCCAGGGCTCAGGACCCTCTACCTCCCCCACCCTAAACCTTTATTCCCCTTCACCTGCCTAAGCTCAGCTTCCAAGCCTACCAAGCAATTAAGTATGTTTTTGTTTCTAAGCTATTGAGTAACCAAAGGCAGACTGGGATTTTTTGCTTAAACCTGGGTGGGATTTTTCTCTTTGGGCTTCTACTTCAGAAAGAGCCAAGGAGTCTTCTCCATTGATAATCTTCACGTGGCTAACGTTTGCAGCCCTGACATATAAAAAGCCATCTGTATTTTTCCTGTCAGAAAGTGTCCTTTAGATGAGATTTCCAAATGTGTTTATTGTCTGCTTTCTTTCAATGAAGGGATCATGTGACAGCTTCAAAAACAGGTGCAGAAAATAAGATCGCAGCCCTGGAGCAAAAGGAACAAGAGCTCCAAGTATCCATTCAGCAGCTTTCCATGGATTTGCAGAAGGTAAGTAGAGTACTAGGAGCGGATCCAGGATTCATGAATGGGGTAGAAACTAAATCTGTCAGAAATTTCAGTCTCAGGGTGGCAGCTGAAACTTCTATTTCTCATGCTGTCTGCACTGCCCTACTTCCTGGTCTAGCCAGGGTACATTCCCATGTAAGTGGCCACATGGCTGAACAAAGGTTGCTTAACAGAAGAGGTCAGTATTGTACTGGCAGGAATTCTCAAAGCACACGATTTGATCTGCTCACATTTGTTCTAAAGTACTACATGGTGGGCCTCAAGCATAAGAAGATGCAACCATCATGGATGATGGGGCCTAATGCAGTTTGTTCAGAATGATAGTCATTACACTTCATTTGTTCATTTGGCCAACATTTATTGCCTTCCTATTACAGGCGTGTGCTAAGCTTGAGACTATAAAGAAGAAGAATAAAAAATATTATTATTGACTATAGAGTAGTGTTTCTCAGTGGTATGTTTCTTCTCATCATTTTGAATAGAATAATTGTATTGTATGATTGTCCCTTGCATTGCAGGACATTTAGCTTTCTGGCCCCTGGGTTCTTAATGCCAGCAGCATCCTTCAGGCATTGACAATCCAGCCCTTCCCATCATATGACAGAACATCCCCTGGCAGGTGGTACCACAGACTCTACCCTCATCCCTTGAGAACTGCTAATCTCAAGTGCAACAAAGACTTAACAGCATCTATTTGTGTAAATAGGAGTCTTCGCATACCTACAGGTACCCAAATGGAACCTGAGAGAGGTTATATACTTTGTTCAAGAATTTAAAACTAAGTCACGATAAGTGACAAAGCTGGATTCTAACCCAAGTCTTACTCCAAAACTCATGCTTGTGCTACTGGACTTTGTTGCCTCACCCGGTAAACAGACCTTACATAAATGAATGAGTGTGATATAAGGTCTCTACCCTCAGTGAACTGAAAATCTAGAGACTTCGTGTTTTCTCTCAGGAACTTACAGTTTCATTATAGAACTCAAACCTCCTGTGACCACAAGAAAAGAAATTCTCAACTCAGCAAGTCCCAAATAAGTGACATAGGTTTTCCATTGCAAAAGATAGGCCATAGGGAGAGTATGTTTCCAGCACAGGAGTCAAGGAACTCTTCCTGGAGGAACTGGAATTTCAAAGATGGGTAGTACAGCAGGAGGCAGAGAAAGCAGAAGGGCACAGAATATATGGCAGTACCGGAGATAACACACACATTTTGGGACTCAAGAGACACTTTGATATCAATTAGAACCATCTGTCCATTTCAGGGGCGGCTGGGTGGCTCAGTTGGTTGAGCGTCCGACTTCGGCTAAGGTCGTGATCTCACATTGAGCTTAGGTGCCACATCGGGCTCTGTGCTGACAGCTTGGAGACTGGAGCCTGCTTAGGATTTTGCATCTCTCTGCTCCTCCCCCACTTGCACTGTCCCCCTCTCTCTCTCCCTCTCTCTCTCTCTCTCAAAAATAAACAAACATTGAAAAAAATCCATCCATTTCATAATTGGAAAAACTAATTTTTTAGATTGTGGTTATACGAATAAGTTCTCTCGTTCATTCTAAAAATATGATTTGAGCCTTACTGTGTGCCAGGTTCAGTGCTCTGTGCTGAGTGTTAGAAACAGTGTGATGAACAGGGGCGCCTGACTGGCTCAGTCAGTGGAATGTGTGGCTCTTGATCTCAGGTTGTGGGTTCAAGCCACACGGTGGGTGTAGAGATTACTTAAAAATAAAATCTTTAAAAAAAGAAACACCGTGGTGAGCAAGACAGATACCGCACTTGCCTTTGTGGAACTTCTAGTCTAGAGGGGAAGTCAGATGTTAATCGGTAATATATACATAAATATATAATTACAAACCCTGATGCATGCAGTGAAGCAAAACTACAGGATATTGTGGCATCTTTTAATGGCATCAGATTAGCCTTGGGGGTCAAACAAGTATTTCCTTTGAGGAAGTAACACTTCAGCTGCGGAGGGGGAGAGACAGTGGGAGAGAATTTTAAGCAAGGAGCAGTATGAACCAGAAACCCAGAAACCTTGAGGCAGGAAAAGGATTAGCACATTCAGGGAACTGGAAGAAAGAACACAGAGGAGAATGGAGGATTCTCCTCCATTGCTACTACAATGGACCTACTTGCTACTGCAATGGATGTAGAAGAGGAGCAAGAGAAAAGTTTTGGTGATGGTTTCGGGTTTCTGGAGTGATTGACTGAGTGGCTGATAGTGTCAATCATTGGGCGAAGATCACCAGAGGAAGGACAGTTTTATCATGAAGATCATGAGTTTGGAGTCCATTGTTTTGTTTATCATTATTGAGTAGATGTAACATTTACAAAGATAAGTAAGGTAGAGAGTATAACAAGTCAGTGAACCCCTATGTAGCTAACCCCCGGGTTAAAAAGAGTAATATGTTTATCTTTGAGGTTCCCCATGTGCTATTCACTGTTCCATCCCATTCCTTTTTCTTTTTTTTTAATTTAATATTTTTAAAGTTTATTTATTTATTTTAAAGTTTATTTATTACTTATTTATTTTGAGAGAGAGAGAGACAGAGTGAGGAAGGGAGGGCAGAAAGAGGGAGAGACAGAACCCCAAGCAGGCTCTGGGCTGTCAGTGCTGAGACTGATGTGGGGCTCGAACCCACAAACTGTGAGATCATGACCTGAGCCAAGATCGAGTAGGATGCTTAACCAACTGAACCATCCAGGCACCCCTCCTTTTTCTAAGTAAACACTATCTAGAAACTTCCATTAGTTTTATAGAACAATGGAAGAAACTTCCATTTTGTTTTATAATTTTACCATTATTTTATCCCTAAACAGTATATATCTTCTTTTGTTTCTCATGCATGTTAAAATTATATAAATCATCGTGTAGGTATTCTTCTAAACCTTGTTTTTTGTGCTCAACATTGTATTCCTAAAAAACTTTCATATGGGTACATGCTGCTGTAACTTGTTCTTTTCTCAGCTACATATTATGAAGTTACCAAATTTATCCATCTTCTTGACAGTCAACATTGGGGTATTTCTGGTCTTTTGCTCTCACATACAAGGCTGCTATGAGCTTTCATCCACCTGTGCAGGTTATTCTAGGGCATATTTAAGATATGGAAAGTTTGGGGGTTTTTGGCTGGCTCAGTCAGTGGAACATGCCACACATTGGGTGTAGAGATTATGGGACATCTTAAGGGACATCTGGGTAGCTCAGATGGTTAAGCATTCGACTTCAGCTCAGGTCATGGTCTCACAGTTCGTGAGTTCAAGCTCCTCATCAGACTCTGTGCTGACAGCATGGAGCCTGCTTGGGATTCTCTCCCTCTCTCTCTGCTCCTCCCCTCCTTGTTCTCTCTCTCTCTTTCTCCCTCTCCCCCTCCCTCTCTCTCCCTCTCTCTCCCTCTCTCTCCCCCTCTCTCCCTCTCTCTCTCTTTCAAAATGAACTTAAAAATATTTTTTAAAAAATTACTTTTTGTATTTGTTGCTGGCCTATAGAAATATTATTTTTGTATATTGTTTTGTACAACTTATTAGCTCTTATTAAGCTTAATAACTAACATACAGATGTTTTTTAGTTTCTTAAATAGCAGTCATCTGTGAATAATGATGGTTTTGTTTGTTTCAAATTCTTATACCTTTTATTTCTTTGTCTTACTCTGTTTGTTTTCTTATTGTTGAATTGTAACAGTTTCTTTTACATTTTGGATAGCACTTCTTTATCAGATGTGTCTTTTGCAAATATTTTCTCTAGTCTGTGGCTTGATTTCTTATTCTCTTGACATTGTCTTTAGCAGAGTAGACATTTCTAATGTTGATGAAGTCTGTTTATCAATTATTTCTTTCATGCATCACACCCTTGGTGGTATATTTAACAAATAATTGCTATCCCCATGGTCACCTAGGTTTTCTCCTTGTGTTATCTTCTATGAGTTTTATAGTTTTAAGTTTGACATTTATAGCTGTGATACAATTTGAGTTAATTTTTATGAAGGTTGTAAGGTTTGTATGTCTAGATTCATTTTTTTTCATATGGATGTCCCATTTGTTCCAGCACCATTTGGTGAAGAGGCTGTCTTTGCTTTATTGTATTGCCTTTGCTTCTTTGTCAAAGATCAGTCAAGTTATTTATGGGCATCTATTTCTGGGCTCTCTATTCTGTTTCATTGATCTATTCTTTTTTTTTTTTTTTTTAATTTTTTAAAAAATGTTTTTATTTATTTTTGAGACAGAGAGAGACAGAGCACAAGCAGGGGAGGGGCAGAGAGAGAGAGAGAGAGAGACACAGAATCTGAAGCAGGCTCCAGGCTCCAAGCTGTCAGCACAGAGCCTGACGCAGGGCTCGAACTCATGGGCTGTGAGATCATGACCTGAGCTGAAGTCGGACGCTTAACCAACTGAGCCACCCAGGCGCCCCAATTTGTTCTTTTACCAATATCATCCTGTCTTGATTATTATAGTTTCATAGTAAGTCTTGAAGTCGCGTAGCATCAGTCTTCCAACTTTGTTCTTCTCCTTCAGTATTGTGTTGGCTCTATTGTGGGTCTTTTGCATCTCCGTATAAATTTTAAAATCATTTTGTTGATATCCATAAAATAACTTGCTGGGATTTTGGTTGGTATTGCATTGAATCTATAGGTCAAGTTGGGAAGAACCGATATCTTAACAATATTGAGTCTTCCTATCCATTAAAATGGACTCTCATTCCATTTATTTAGTTCTGTTTTGTTTTTTTATTTCATCAAAGTTTTGTAGTTTTTCTCATATAGGTCTTGTACATATTTTATTAGACTTATACCTGAGTATTTCATTTTAGGGTGCTAATGTAAATGGTATTGTGTTTTTAATTTCAGATTCCACTTTTTTATTGTTGGTACATAGAAAAGCAGTTGACTTTTGTATAACAACCTTGTATCCTGCAACCATTCTATAATCACTTGTTATTTCTGGGAGGGTTTTTTTTGCCAGTTTATTTGGATTTTCTACATTAATGATCATGTCGTCTACTAAGAAAGACAGTTTTGTTTTCCTTACCAACGTATGTACTTATATTTCCTCTTCTTGCCTTATTACATTAGCAAGGACTTTTTTTTTTTTTTTAATTTTTTTTTTCAGCGTTTATTTATTTTTGGGACAGAGAGAGACAGAGGATGAACGGGGGAGGAGCAGAGAGAGAGGGAGACACAGAATCGGAAACAGGCTCCAGGCTCTGAGCCATCAGCCCAGAGCCTGATGCGGGGCTCGAGCTCATGGACCGCGAGATCGTGACCTGGCTGAAGTCGGACGCTTAACCGACTGTGCCACCCAGGCGCCCCTAGCAAGGACTTCTAATACAATGTTGGAAAGGACTAATGAGAGGAGACATCCTTGCCTTATACCTGATCTTAGTGGAAAAGCTTTGAGTTTCTCATCATTAAGTATAATGTTAGCTGTAACATATAAGGTGTTGGGGGCCTGAAATAAAGCAGCCAGAGTGGAGGGGAGGATCCATGTAGGATATGGCACACAAGAAGACTAAACAGAAATTGTAACTGATTCTTTTTCTGTCCCTAATTTTGCCTAACACCAAAACTTGTTTGGTCTTTGGTTTTCACTATAAAGAGTCACCTATATATCTCAAGTTCATATTGATATGTAGTAGAATGAGTACAGGCTTTGGCTGCAGAAGACCTGAGTTTGAATCTTTAGTTTCACAATAAGGTGTGTGCTTTTAGGCTATTTTCTAAGCTTCAGTTTCCTTATAAATGGACACAGTGAGGGGTGGCCGTAAGGACCAGGGATGATGGGAAGTGCTTACTCACGTTCTGCAGACTATAGCTGCCACTGCTGCACTCTGCTATACTTTCTGATTATTGCATTATTAGTAAGAGACCCCTCATGATTGGTCGTCATGGCCATACTGTTTTTTCTTTCTCTCTCTCCCTCTGGCCAGACATCTGAGTCACAGACGTGGGAGTTGTCTTTACCTCTTTTCCCGGCTTTATGGTCATGCTGAACTTGTCCGGCACCTCTTTGCATGTGCTGTTCTTTACCCAGAATGCTTGTTCCTCTTTCACTCCCCTTCTACCTGATCTGGATACGCCTGATGTGATTTCCCCCGTTAATCCCTCCTTTCTCTGATATCTCATAGCACCTTATATGTCCCTCTGTTGCAGTATGATTGTATTGTTTTATAATTGATTGCATGTGTATGTGTCTTCACCACCAGCCACCATCTGTGGATCAGGAACTGTGTCTGGTTGTATCCTCAGAAGGCAACATATGGTATAGACTTGATAAAAGTTTATTGAACTATGGAACCTTGAATCCATGCTTCAAACTTCTCCTCTACTACCTATGCCATCACCCCTGTGAGACTGTAGAATGGCAAGTGTTTCTTCCTAAAACCCTAAGCCCAAGTTGCTACATTTTATTCTGAGGAGAGATTGACTGGGTTCTAAGCTGAAAATGAAAGTCTGTAGCTTGAAATGGAGCAACAGAAGCATTAAGTAGGGGATTTTGAGGAAGCAGAGTATCCGTGAGGATGTACAAGTCTTCATAGTAAGATGTTGATGCTGTACGAACTTTTTTTGAAGAGAGGAGAATGGGCAACCTCAGTGAATACAAGGACCACTAGGGATCTAAGAACTTGTGTGTTCAAAGTTTCCTGGATCCTCTGTTGAACCAAGTCCCAACCCGTTGCCACCACCACTAACTACCATCATTGCTAAAGGGATAGACTGAAAGGAGGATAGCTGTTGGTCTGGGGCTAGGGTGTGAGATGCACAATGGATCTGCCCTGGTCCCTGTGCTGGGAGACCAGGGTGAATGTCATCCTGTGTTTTAGAAGTTCTCTCTTAGGCCTTCATTAAGGCAGCTATGTTGGCATCATTACTCCTTCATCCAGCCCCATTGGCCAGAAACATTGTTCTCTTTGGTCGTTTGTAGAGCTTATGGGGTCCTTCTTGAGTGGGATTAGCTCTGCCAAGTTCGGCATGTGAGCTAAAATTGTTGTGGGCCCTATTGGACTCTAGATTAATAGGACTAAACGTGTGCTTGATGAGAGTAAAAGGTTGTACATCATGACAGTATAATCTGATTGTCTTAAAAAGGAGGCGCATCTTCTCGGCGTCCTGGGTGCATTCCACTAAGGGAATAGCCTTGTTCCTTCCCGCATTGTCAATTGCTTACGTTGTATAAACGATTGATTACCTCTTGCGGTGCTCAGTCTGAACCAGTGCCTGGGTGGTGCTGGCTCCTGATCTTGCATCTTCTGTGTCCCTTTTCAAGGAAGATATCTTGGCTGTTTGTTCTTCTGAGAGGCAGTTGAGAACAGAATTTCGGGGAAACATAATCCAAGAGGAGACAGGAAGTGGGAGAAGGGTCATGGAGTAACGTAATCTCTGCTTTCACTTGCAGGCCACTGCTGATACTCAAGAAAAAGAAAAACTCATCACACACTTGCAGGAGAAAGTCTCATCCTTGGAGAAGAGACTAGAGCAGAACCTGTCAGGAGAAGAACACGTGCACGAGCTCCTGAAAGAGGTAGCTGGCTCTGTTAGGGCAGCCACTGCTGGGAAGGGAATGGTAACACCGGAGATTTCATGCAGTCACAAAGCTGCAGGGCCAGAGTCCACAAGCAGCCGGTTGGGAGAGCGCTCTCTCCAACTTTTGATTGTCCTGCTTCCAGCAAAAAGCCCTGTCACCCATGTGTACCATGCTTCATTCAGAGATGCTTGTGAATGAACAGCATCCCTCCCACTCGCCAATAAACTCCACCGGTGATATATGCCACTTGGGCTATCTTATCTTACCGCCCTGTTCTCTTCCACCCTTTTGCACTTTCCGGTGGCCAAGGAAAATTTTTACCATCTGCCTGTGATGTGAACAAGAATGGCCTTCAGCAGTGAGGGGACTCTCCTTCGCTGAGGGAGGCTGTTGAGCGGACTGGCCTTTTGCCCAGTGGTGTAGGTGAACTCACTTTCTCATCAGGCCTGAGCCCACTGTCTGCCCATATCCTACCCCTCCTTCCCTTTGTATCCCAGTGACTGGCCTCACCATGACAAAGGTGGCACGGCCAAGACCTTGGGCCCAGATTAGACCCTCCCTGTCTGTCTGCACTTAGTTTCAACTAAATATCTCCATCTCCACTGCCACCGTCGTCCTTCATGGCTTCCAATTGCTCTAGCTGAATTCATATCGGAAGTCTCCAGCCTGCCCTACCCAAAATAAGTCTGTCCTTCACCCCTGACAGTCTTCCACGCTCCCTGCCTAACTGATATTCCTGACTGCCTCATTCCCTTAACCATTTTCCCCAGCTCCCCTGCAGTCTACAAGTGTGTATACCCTGGGTTCTGGAGTGTATTGATTTCTAGAATCAGACTGCATAGGTTTGTGTCTTGCCTGTTCTACTTACCAGTTTGTGACTTAGAGCAAGTAACTTAATCTCTTTGTGTTTGTTTTCTCCTCTTTGAAATAGGGTTGATAATTGTACCAGACAAATAGAATTGTTAGGGTTCAAGGAGTTACAGTATGTGAAGTGCTCAGAATGAAGCTCTAGAACATAAGTCTCAATGTATTTCAGCTGGTAATATTATAATCATTATTGTTGTGCCATCATCATCATTATAAAGCTTAGTGTGCATAGATAGGAGTTACTTGGGGAGTTTTTTTAAAGTGTATATTCCTGCCCACAGATAGCCTGTTTTCAGTAGGCCAGGTGTAAACCTCCAAGTTTAACAGCCAGGTACCCCTCCGCCAATCAAGTTAGTCTAATGCCAGTGTTTGGACAGCCCCACTTTAAAATATATTGCCTACAGGGGTGCCTGGGTGGCTCAAGGTTGGTTAAGCATCTGACTTCAGCTCAGGTCACGATCTCATGGTTTGTGAGTTTGAGCCCCACATTGGGCTCTCTGCTGTCAGCACAGAGCCTGCTTCGGATCCTGTGTCCCCCTCTCTGCCCCTCTACAGCTCTTTCTCTCTTAAAATACATAAATACACTTAAAAAAAAATACATTGCCTGCAAAATTAAATTCAGTCTCCTTTCTGCAGCATAAAAAGCTTCTCATGATCTGGTCCTTTGCCTGACTTTCTCGTTTTGTTTCTTGACCTGAATCTACCATTGCTTTAGCTTTTTGGAAGTTGTAGTTCCCTGAGTGTCCCAGGCTATTTCATGACTCCACTGACCTTCCCTCTGCCTGGGTGCTCCCTCCCACCCCTGGCCACCTGTGAATTAGGAAGCCACCCACTTTCCTGAGGCGGCGAGTGTCCTGCACAGGGCACCTCTGTGGGTACTTACTGCACTCTGTAATCTTCTTGTTAGTCTTTTGCCCCAGCCTCAAGGACTAAGGACTGTGTCAAATTTATTGCATACTTCTTTTTTATTAAATTTTAATGCTTATTTATTTTTGAGAGAGAGAGAGAGAGAGAGAGAGCACGAGCCGGGGAGGGGCAGAGAGAGAGAGAGAGAGAGAGAGAGGGAGACACAAAATCCGAAGCAGGCTCCAGGCTCTGAGTTGTCAGCACAGAGCTCGACACAGGGCTTGAACTCGGGAACAGCGAGATCATGACCTAGGCCAAAGTCGGATGCTTAACTGAGCCACCCAGGCGCCCCTCTGTGTATACTTTATGTAATGTGAAATTTATCTCAATCAGCCCTTATTTTTGTTAATGCATTTGTGTCCTTTGTGTCTTGCACAAATCACAGTATATTGTAGGTATCGGTGAGTATTTATTCAGTGGGAAAATGACTATTTTCTTATACTCTTCCTTCAACTTACAGAAAACAGTTGCTGAGCAGAATTTGGAGGATACCAGACAGCAGCTCTTGGCAGCCAGAAGCAGCCAGGCCAAGGCCATGGACCTCCTGGAGACTCGGGTACTAACCTCACTCTTAGTGATTCCCATGTCTGGGTGGTAACCTGGTTGGATGACGTGGTTGTGGGAGAATCCCCTGGGGTCAGAGGTGTTTTCTTCTTTTCTTTTGTAATGTTTATTTTTGATAGAGAGAGTGTGAGCAAGGAGGGGCAGAGAGAGAGGGAGACACAGAATCTGAAGCAGGCTTCGGGCTCTGAGCTGTGAGCACAGAGCCCGACACGGGGTTCAAACCCATGAACCACAAGGTCATGACCCGAGTGGAAGTCAGACGCTCAACTGACTGAGCCACCCAAGCACCCCAAAAGTTTTCTTTTAAAGGGACTGTTTTGGATCTTACTTACACATGGTTGAGTTAGTCATTTTCTTCATTCTTGCCACATTGCCACCGTTGTTCCACACAAAATTGTTCTCATTTGTTCATTCCCTTTTATCCCCAGTCCCTTCCTTCCCACAGGAAGCCATTCTAATGTGGTTAATAGGGATCCTTTTGTTGTTGGGTTACCTTAAAATTGGTGACCTTGTTTTGTGTGCATGTGTGTTAATTTATGTGAGTGATGTAGTTCCACATCCACTGTTCCTTTCACCCGCCCCATCTTCTGGCTGTGTCCACTGGATTGCGCTCACTACACCACATTGCAGTCATCTGCCAGGCGCTGGACGTCCAGATTGCCACCTTCTTCCTGTCACCACAGAATACATGGCAGCAAATAGCTCTGTCCTTGTCGCCTTGAGGGTAGAGAACGCATATGACCTAATGTGACTAAGTAGGACAAGAATGTTCCTACAAGGGCTGCGCTTGGCTCTACTCCCCCAGCATGCTTGAAGGGGTCCTATACCTGCTTTGCTGCCTTTTCCAGCCATTTATTTATGTGTTTATTTTGCCAGTTTAATGGCGTGCGAAATGGTGGAAAGGGTAAGGGATCTCTGTGGAGCCTCTTTCTTAAGGGCACTAATCCCGTCCTGAGGGCGGAACCCTCAGGACTTGAGCGCCTCACCTCCCAAAGGCATCACCTGAACACCTCACCTCCCAAAGGCATCATCACCTCCTGTCACCATCACATCAGACATTAGATTTTCAACATGAATTTGGGGGACACAAACATTCAGACTATCACAAATGCTTAGCTCATTTAAAAAAAATTTTTTTTAATGTTTATTATTTTTGAGAGACACAGACAGAGATAGAATACAAGCTGGGGGAGGGCAGAGAGAGAGGGAGACACAGAATCTGAAGCAGGCTCCAGGCTCTGAGCTGCCAACACAGAGCCCGATGCGGGGCTCAAACTCACGAGCCATGAGATCATGACCTGAGCTGAAGTGGGATGCTCAACTGACTGAGCCACCCAGGCGCCTGCTTAGCTCATTTTAAGAATCTTATTTCCTGATAAAAATATTCAAAGGTGTATTTTTTTCAGCACAGCTTTGTTTGCTTTATTAGAATTCATTTCTATTTCTGAATTTCTATTTTTTATTGCAATAAAATACGTGACATAAAATTTACCATTTCAATATAGTTTCTAGTGTACAATTAGTGGCATTAAGCACATTCAGACTATCGTGTATCCACCACCACCATCCGTGTCCAGAACTTTCTCATCGTCTCAAACTGAAATTCTGTCTGCATTGAATACTAACTTGCCATTCTCTCCCACCCCCAGTCCCTGGCAGCCACCATTCTACTTTCTATCCCTATAAATTTGACTACTGTAGAAACCTCATAGTAGTGGAATCTTACGATATTTGTCCTTTTGTGTCTGGCTAATTTCATTTAACATATGGCCTCAAGGTTCATTCATGTTGTAGCATGTGTCTGAATTTCATTCCTTTTTGAGGCCAAATAAGCCAGGGTTTTGTTGTTTTTTTTTTTCAGTTTTTTTATTTTAAGTAAACTCCATGCCATGGAGGCTCAAACTCATGACCCCAAGATCAAGAGTCACATGCCCTCCTGCCTGAGCCAGCCAGGTGCCCTGAGGCTGAATAAGCCTTTTTAAAAAAGGCTTTCATTCTTTTTTATGTCTGTACCACATTTTGTTTATCTATTCATTTGTCGACGGACATTTGGGTTATTTCCACCTTTTGGCCATTGTGAATAATGAACATTAGTGTAGTGCTGTGAACAAGGTTTTTGTGTGAGCTTTTACTTTGATTTCTGTTGGGTTTCTGTCTAGGAGTGGAATTCCCAGGTCATATGATAACTCTGTGCTGAACCTCTTGTGGATCTGAATCTTTCTGGAGCTCTGCCTCTGAGTTGGGACCTGAGTAGATCCTTTCTGAATTTAGGAGTTTAAAAAGCTAGGTTTCAGTTCTGGCTCTACCATTAATAAAATTTGTGATATTGGACAAGTAACGCTGTCCTCATCTGTGGAAATAATGCTGTTCTCAGGGAGTTGTTGCAGTTAAATCTTACATGTGAATATGTATAAGGAGCCGTGAGACCTAAAAATATCCTCCGCCCATGGGGTACCTACCTCTCCGTGACAAAGCTGCAACCTTCCTTGTGTTTGTTTTCATGATAAGCTTCCTCAAGGTCAAATGTTATTCAGCGAACAAGAGGACTTTATAAGGGAAATTGGCAAAGACAGCTCAAATCAGATAAAAATGGCCCGTTGGAAGATCTGGCTCTGCGGACAGGGTGTCGTCCCATCTGCGGGGCCGGCCTAGTGTCCTAGTGCGGTGCCGGGTACACAGTCAGACTCGGTTGACGTCTGTAGAATGAGTGAAAGTTTGTACGGTGAGCAGTCATCCCACTTCCTGGAATCTGTCGTAAGGAAGTGGCTCAAACCAGGTCAAAAACTGTCGAGTGAAGACGTTAACTGTCTCAGACAGAAAAGCAGGAAACAACGTGAGCGCCAGCACAGGAGGCAGTGGGTCAGTAGATTGTGAAACATCCCTTAAGGAAATAATCCAGGTTTTCAAGGCTACATTGAAACACAAAAGGAAACTTGAGTGAAGAGGAAAAATACAAAGTTTGCCTAGAATTATTTTTTTTTAAAAAGTCACAAAAATAGACTGGAGGACAAGAATGGTAGAATAGTGGTAATGATATTTAAACGGATTTGATTTTTAAAGCCATTTGTTCCCACCCTGTGACTTCTTCTGAATGAAGACGCTCCCTTTCCCCCTCAGGTGCAAGAGCTCGAGCACAGCTTGCAGGCTTCTGAGGAGAAGCTGAAGCACAGTGGTGACGTTGTGGCGGCTCAGGAAGCTCAGATTCGGGAGCTAGTAAGTGGTGGTTGTGGCTGCTGGGCTCTAGGCCCTTGATGCTTGCTTGCCCTTTATGCCTTTGCAGTCACCCCAGACTCACCCTGGTGAGGTGCTAGGACCTGACCTCAGATACGCTTGTTGAACTGGGTGTGAGCAGGAGGGCAGCTGTGGTAGAGGGAGTCCGGACGCACCACGTACTGAAGGATCTGAGTTACCCAAGGAGGGAGGGACTGGCTAATTGCCATCTGATGGCTGGCCGCGGGGCCCGGCCTAGTTCTGGGACTATTAGAGGCGGTAACTCTGCCGGCAGTCAGACCTCAGCTTGCGGCCAGAACTGAGGAGAACTTGGCAAGGGGTTTGGCCAACCGTTGCAGCCCCAGGTGGGGTGTTGAGTTAGGAGCGAGAGAAACGAGAGCATTATTTATTGTATGTTGGCCATGCCAGTCACTGTGCTAAGTATTCTGCACGTGTTGTATTTAGTCCTTGCTATAGACCTAAGAAGTACGTACTATTCTCATTCCCTAGAGGAAGCTGGTTCAGAAAGACTGGGTCACTAACCCAGTGGTCATGGTCTCCCTGCTGGTAAATGGCAGAACCCGCATCTTTTTTCAGTCAGAGCCCTTGTTCGTCGTCACTGTACTATACAGACCGTCCATGATTTATAATGGCTCAACTTAAGGATTTTCAGCTTTATGAGATGAGAAATCAGTACGCACTGAGTAGAAACCATACTTCAAATTGTGAAGTTTGAGCTTCTCCTGGGCTAAAGGTGTGCGATACAATATTCTTCCTCGATACCAGACTGTGGTGGGGAGCCGCAGCCCCTGGGCAGACTTTCTGTTTGTCACTTTCAGTGCAGTATTCAGTAAATTACAGGAGATATCCAACACGTTAATATAAAACAGACTTAGCCCAATTGTAGGCTAATGTAAGTGTACTGAGATGCATTTATTTATTTATTCATTTATTTAATTTTATTTTATTTTGAAGTAATCCCTACATCCAGCATGGGGCTTGTACTCACAACCCTGAGATCTAGAGTCACGTGCTCCACCAACTGAGCCAGCCAGGTGGCCCTCTTTTTTTTTTTTTTAAAGTAGCCTAGACTACTTTATTAATTTGTTAATTTTATCTATTTATCTTAGAAAATGCAGGTGAGCAGGGGAGGGGCAGAGAAAGAAGGAGACAGAGAATCCAAAGCAGGCTCCGTGCTATCAGTGCAAAGCCCGATGTGGGGCTCAGACTCACAAATCGTGAGATCATGACCAAGCTGAAATCAGTCATTCAACCAACTGAGCCACTCAGGCGCCTGTGGCCTAGCCTACTCTTAATGCTCAGAACTGGGGTACCTGGCTGGCTCAGGCCGCAGAGCATGCAACTCGTGATCTTGGGGTTGTGAGTTCAAGCTCTACGTTGGGTGTGGAGATTACTTAAAAATAAAATCTTTAAAAAGTAAAGTAGGCTAGGCTGAGCTATGATGCTTGTTTTGACTTAATACCTTCAATTTACGGTGAGATTGTCGGGTTGTAACCCCATCGTAAATTGAGGAAGATACATATTGCCTCCCCAAGAAAAGCCTCAGCCATAGAGGGCAGTACCAAGTAGGGTGAAGGAGGGCTGTATCTTAGGACTGACTGGTGCCCTAAGCTGTCCTCCCAGCACCAAGACCAGTCCCAGACTCTAGCTCCTGAATAGGCCAGGGGTGCCCGGCAGGGCTGCAGGTGGAGACCTCAGCAGCGCCCAGGCCAGAGAGCAGGAAGGAGAGTTGTTTCCACTGGACACCCATCTTTGGGTCACCAAGGGACAGAACGGATGAGGTCCTCACTGTCACCATGAATACTGTCCTCTGCAGGCCGCCGCAAACAAGGAGAGCAGCCAGGCACGGCAGCAGGTCCTCGCCCTGGAACGGCAGTGCATGGAGCGCGTCCACACACTGGAGACCCAGCTCGCTGCCCTGGAGAGCTCCCGGGTGGCCGACCAGACCGCCGCAGAGCGGGAGGTGGTACGTGAGGAAAGGAGTGAGCTTTGTGAGCACCAGGTTCACACGTTGCTGGGCCGCCGGGTTGTTGACAGGAAGAAGACCAGCCTCCCTCTCAACAGAGAACCACTCTTTGGAGCAGTTTTTATCTTTCCATCGAGACACCTGCTCATGAGAATGGATGTAAAAAGGCTGCTTTTTATAAAACCCCAAACAGATGGGTTTTCTTTTCTTCTGGGCTGCGCAAGGACTTGTGCTTCCTGACCAATCCTGTCAGCCTCCTCCCCTCTTTCTGCAGTGTTCTTGTTCCTCCCTCATGGCTTCTCCCTCTGATTCCTCACCGTCAGAGTCAAGTGCCATATTTCTTCTCGTGAGGAGGGTAGCTGAGAATTTTCCATTCTCCTCTCCCACCCCTGCAGGGACACAGGAGGTGGGGTGCATTTGTAAAGGTTCCATGTCTGTAGGACTGTGCCCAGGGGAGATAGGGAAACGCCCTTTTCGTTTTATGTATACTTTTCTTAATTTGCAGAGAGAACTGGAGCAAGAAAATGCAGCCCTTAAAGAAAGTAAGAATGAATGTGAACGTTCGTTGCAACACCACCAACTTGAACTAAAGAAGCTCAAGGTATTTATCTAACGGCGTCCATGTGTCACAGCAGTGGCCCATCTTTTATACGTGTATTGGGAGCAGCCCAGTGAAAGTCCTGTACTCAGAGTGGAGAAGGCATGAACTGGCATTTGTTCAACAGTCCCTTAGACATTTGTTAGAAATCTCACCTCATTAAGTCCTGTCGTGATCCAGGGTGGAGGAGGAATTATGCTCACTGTGCAAGTAACGTCATTGAGGCTCCACGTATAAGTAATTCGTCTGAGTTCCACAGTTAGTTCCAGGTGGTGCTGATCTGACTTCATGCATCCAGCCCTTCCTCTGTGTCATTGTCAGCAGCTTTCTGAAAGGCATGCTGTCAAACCACTGGTGGTGTTGATCGTTCCAGCGAGATTAGCAAAACAAGGGTTTAACTTGTCGTAAGGACCCCATCTGTTTATGTCGGAGACCACATGTAGAGATGAGAAACAGTCTGCTGGATTGTTACCCTTTCCCTTCTGAGAACTTGATTCTTTAATCAGATTCTTTAATCAGACGTTGCCCCCTTCACTCCCTGGACGTAACTGGATGTAGAGAGTTTCTGCCACTTTCTTACAGGCCTCCAGCCTCCTCTGGCCCCGTTCGTAAGAGCCCTTAGATGCTGGATCATTGCAGTACTTGCCCAACTTGGTCACGACACAAAGATCTTGTGGATCTTTTGGCAGAGACCTTCTCTGAGAACACCCAAAGCTGTGGGTCTGCATTAAGTAAGCTTTCAGTAATAGTCTCTGCTAAGTTAGGTGCTAATGATGTAGTGCTGTATCGTGGGAAACGTGTACTTTGGTGGCAGATATTTTTTCATGCATTCCTTCAGCAAACAGTGGAGTACCTGTGGGCTCTAGTGTAGGTGCTGGCATGTGGCATTGAGCAAAACAGGCAAAATTTCCCTCCGGTGGCGCTTGTAACTAGAAAATGAACAACTGATAAATAGTCGTAAGTGCAGTGCAGAAAGTAAAGCAAGTGTGAAGGACAAAGAGGAGAGAGGAGAGGGCTGTAAGGTGGAGGTTAGGGAGGGCTCCCGTGATATTTGAGCAAAAGCTCTGAGTCATGAGAAGGGGCCAGCAATGTGAATGTTTGGGAAGGAAATACTCCAGAAGAAATAGCAAATAGAGGGGACAAAACAGAAGAGACTCCTAAATATGGAGAACAAACTGAGGGTTATGGAAGGGGTTGTGGGAGGGGGGATGGGCTAAATGGTAAGGGGCACTAAGGAATCTACTTCTGAAATCATTGTTGCACTATATGCTAAGTAATTTGGATGTAAATTTTAAAAAATTAAAAATTAAAAAAAAAGAAATAGCAAATAGAAAAGCTCTGAGGCAGGGACGCCTGGGTGGCTCAGTCGGTTGGGTGTCCGATTTTGGCTCAGGTCATGATCTCACGGTTCCTGCATCGGGCTCTGTGCTGATAGCTCAGAGCCTGGAGCCTGCTTCAGATTCTGTGTCTCCCTCTCTCTCTGCCCCTCCCCTACTTGCACTCTGTCTCACTCTCTGTCTCTCTGTCTCTCTCAAAAATAAACGTTAAAAAAAATTAAAAAACAAAAGAAAAACTTTGAGGCAGAAAAAACACTTAGTTCAGAAAACAGCACCAAGGCCAGTGTGGCTGCTGCTCAATGGGCTCAGGGACAAGAGGAGAGGAGCCAGGCAAGCAGACTTTGGGAGTTTTAAGCAAAGAAGTGATGGGAGAAGTCTTAAAATCATTATTCTGGTTCTTTGTGGAGCATATTCTGGAAAGGAGGCAAGTACAGAAGCAGGAAGTCCTGTTCAGAGGCTCAGATATTACATTGCTTACCATGTTTAAAGGCATAAAAGACAAAATCACAAATTTCAGCAGAGATTTGGAAACTGTACTAAATGGAAGCAGTTTTAAAAGGGAAACAAATTAGAGTGTGGGAGCTGGAAAGTGTAGAGCTGAGACCCCAATGCAGTAGGCACCCAAAAGGCACAAGGAGACTTTTGAGGGTAATGAGTATTTTCACGGTTGTTGTTGTGATGGTTTCACCATAAGCCATCACATTCCACACTTAAAATATGTGCAGCATAGTGTCAGTTATACTTCAGGAAAGTTGTTTTAAAAAATAATATGTTTAACAACAGATTAGCACTCATAAGAGAATTAGTGAGACAAAAGAAAAGGCAGAATGAAATACAGAAAAAACATGAAAAAAGACAGGATGCTGCAAGGTGTTTGATCACCTGTCAGTGGAGGCCCAGAAGGGAATGCAAATGTGAGGTCAAAGCAATTATTGAAGCAACAGTAGCTGAGAATTTTTTCCAAATAGCTGAAAGCTGTCAGTTCACAGGTACAGGTGTGAGAATTCTTACAAATCCAAATGGGATAAATGTTATTTTTCCTTTTTCTTTAAGTTTATTTTTTGTTTGTTTTTTTTTTCTGTTTTTTTGAGAGAGAGAGAGAGAGAGAGAGAGAAAGAGAATGCAAGCTGGGGAGGGGCAGAGAAAGACGGAGACACAGGATCTGAAGCAGGCTCCAGGCTCTGAGCTGTCAGCACAGAGCCCAACGCAGGGCTCGAACTCATGAACCTGGGCCCAAGTCGGGTGCTCAACTGACTAAGCCACCCAGGCACCCCTAAGTTTTTTTTTTTTTTTTAGTAATCTCTACACCTGATCTAGGGCTCAAATTCATGACCCCCCAAGATCAAGAGTCACATACTCTTCCAACTGAGCCAGGCAGGCTCTCCCAAGATAAGTTTTGAAGTCTGTACCCGGACACAGCATGGTAGTAGAACTATAAAAACCAATAAAACAGAAACGAGGAGTGGAAACCAATTAACAATAAATTTCATGTTAAAAAAAACAAAAACAAAAACCCAGAAACGAGGAATTAGTCACCAACAGATTTGCCCTAAAGGAAGTGTTAGAGAGCATCATTCAGGTGGAGGAAGATTCTAGATAGGAGGACAGAAGATAAAAGGCAATAAGAAAGAATAAAGGTACACAAAAAGAACCAGAAGATCTGTCCTACAGTGTGTCCATCACGGTCCAGTCAGGATAAAGGAACCAGACCCATTTATTGAAGTGAGAATTCGTGATCTCATGTAAAGTTTTTAGTCCAGCGCTGAAACAGGCAAAAGATACTGTGAAGGTAGCCACTGCAGAAACAGCTACAATTAAGGGAACAAAGCAAAGAAGGTTGAATTATTAAACTTAGGAATTAAGACAAAGGGCCCCACAGGTCTGGCACTTGGGGACCTGAGCAGGGGACGCTCCTCTGAGCAGGGGACGCTGTTGAGCGGGCGCTGGTGTGCTGGGGGACAGGGCAGCCAGTGAAATCAGCCCCGGGGGCTGGGGAACCTGCAGAGCGGATGCAGATGTGGCTGCGGGAAGAAATTGCCTTCTTGCCACCGCCAGGGCAGTGCAGACTGCTTGCAGAAGCGGACAGGAAGGAGCAAGGCTTTTGCTGTGTTCTCCTGCTTTCCAGTCTGCCTCGAGCTCCTCCTGTTGGCAGAGGCTCACATGGAACCAGCTGGACGAGCAGAAATGTCATTTGCAGAGCCTCAGACCAGATGTAGCATCGTCGCAAAGCAGAGGATGAAAGGGGCAGTGGGGCCGATAGGCGGGAATAAAAACTGGCGCACACAGGCTGTTTAGAAGTGTGGTTAATTTTCAAATGTTTGCGGAAGGTTCTCGATCTTGGATTTCTAGTTTAATACTATTATGATCAGATCATACACTAAATGATTTCAGCCCTTTGATGTTTACTGAGGTTTGTTTTATGGCCCAGCCTGTCATACAGAGTCTATTTTGGTAAATGTTTCAGTGCGCTGCTGCTGTGAGGGGAAAGCATTCTGTAAATGCTAATTAGATCAAGTTGGGTGATAGTGTTGTCCAAATCTTTTATGTTTTCTGATGTTTCTTTTTTGTCTCCTTGTTCCATCAGTTAGTAAGAGTGATGTGTTAAATCTTCAACTGTGATCACAGATTTGTCTCTCTCTTTAATCCTGCCGGTTGTCAGTCTTTGCCTCAGGTGTTTTGAAGCACTATTTTTAGGTGCAAAGCTGTTTAGACTGCTGTCAGGGAACACACTCCCAGGTGCAGGGAGCTGCCACACGTGGGTAGCCTGGTGGCTCCTGCGGCCAACCCGGACTGTGCCGGGCAACCTCGAATCCCACAGTCCTGGGTTGCATGCGGCTCTGGCGGTAGCAGACTTCAGAGCCACATAGACCCCGTCCTGTGTGCCAGCCTAGCCCCTCACCGGCTGACTCTTGAGGGAGTCTAGTTTCCCTTTTTTCAAAACTGAAGATAATAACCCTTGACCTCGAGAGGATTGCCCCGAGGCTCGAGCGTGACCGTGGATAAAAAGTATCCCATGCAGTTCCTGGCATGGAGGTGCTTTGAGTCTCTGGTTCCTGCCCTGACCTGCCTTCCTGCCTCGCGCTCTGTCTGCTGGCCGTCCTCTTAGACACCAGCAGTCCGAGCTCTTCTAAACCTCCCCAGAAAAGCCTTCTGCCACCTGCCGCTTGGACTCACAGGGCCACGTTTCCGTAGCTGCTTCTCCTGTATCAACACTGCCTCCCCCGATGAGGGGTATTGTCTGGCGCAGCGCGGGCTCCTGCCTTTTGAATTCAGACGCTAGGTTTCCTCATCTCTACTAGAGCTGGGCTCAAAGAAAGGTCAATTCTGACAACTCCACAGTAGGAGCCAGAACTCCCCTGGTCGGGGGGCTGGCGTCTCCTTCCATCAACTCACTTGTACCGACACAAATTGAAAGGTGTCATAGGGGAGTTGAGTAGCTCCCACAACCAGAAAGACTTGTCCGACTGGAACTTGGGGGTGGGGGGCGCCTCAGGTCTCTTTCCTTCCTGCATCATGCTGTTTCTTGCCCTGTCAGTTACCCAGACGCTTGGCCTTGCTTTTCCCCACGATACAGGTGGCGGCCTTCAAATCGGGTGGTCATCACAGCAGCAGCTCCAAGCTGGTGACATGCCAGCTTAGGAAAGAGGGCTTCTCCTTGGCTTATCAAAAAGGCTTCTGATGTAAAAAGGGATTCTGATTGGTCCATCTTAGGTGACAGAGCCACCCCTTGAACAAATCAGTTTGGCCAGGGGGCTGCAGTACTTCAGTTGGCCAGGCCTGAGTCCCATGCTTCTCCTTGTAGCCGCAACATGGGCAGCCCTCCAGAACTGCAGGGTGGAAGTGGGGAATAGCAGTGATGAGGCTCTTATCCCCCAAAACGGTGTGATCTGGGGTAGACACAAACCACAGATGTCCCTGACCAGAATGTAGGCACCTGAGAAGTCTAGGGGTTGATCTGTGAGCACGGCATTCGTCTCCGGGAAGAGGAGCGATGTGTCTGTCTGTCGGGAGGTGGTTCCTGTGCTGTGGGGCAGGCCAGGGAGGCAGCCCCGCTCCATGTAGAAAATTTTCTGGGTGGGGCGCCTGGGTGGCGCAGTCGGTTGAGCATCCGACTTCGGCCAGGTCACGATCTCGCACTCCGTGAGTTCGAGCCCCGCGTCGGGCTCTGGGCTGATGGCTCAGAGCCTGGAGCCTGTTTCGGATTCTGTGTCTCCCTCTCTCTCTGCCCCTCCCCCGTTCATGCTCTGTCTCTCTCTGTCCCAAAAATAAATAAACGTTGAAAAAAAAATTTTTTTTTAAAAGAAAATTTTCTGGGTGGTACAGTCTAACATCCAGAGGCTTGGCTCTAAGCTCAGATGCTGGCTTCAGACCTGGCAATGCCACTTACTAGCTGTGGGACCAGAGCATTTTTCTCTTATAAAATGGATAATTTTGATGAGTCTGTGGCATTTTGCCCTGCCCTATTTAATTCAGTAATTGCTGATTATTTTTCCCATAATTGGGTTGTTCCGGTCCACTAGTCCATTCACATGGCCTGAGAACCTTCCTTCCTATTCTGTGTTGATTTCATCAGACCAGCTCTTCTCTTGGAGTTCTGGGTCCCCTAACCATGGGCCGAGGACTGGCTAGTGTGCCCATGGGATCCCCGAGCCTCGGCGGTTTGCCCTTGTGCGGAGAGGTCGGTGGGTTGTACACCAGGACAGCTCTCAGAGGCATACAGACGGCACCGCAGCGAGAGGGCAGTCCAGGGCCCTCGGGCAGCAGGAAGAAAATCTGTAGGATGGAGGATGGCATTCCCCCAGTGGGTGGCACATAACGTGCAGTGAAACACCCGTGAGAGGCGTTTGGGGGCTCAGTGTCCCACCCATTTTCTGGATTGTAGGAAGAGTGGAGCCAAAGAGAAATTGTGAGTGTCGCAATGGCTCAAGCCCTGGAGGAGGTGCGGAAGCAGAGGGAAGAGTTCCAGCAACAGGTAGGCCCCATTTGACCCTGAGGCACGGGCCAAAGGGTGGTGTGTTCCAGCCTCGGGCAGGACCAGCCTGCCTCCCCGTGTGTCCCCCTCCAGGGGCTGGACACAGGTGTCAGGAATGCCAGGAACTGTGTGATTGATGACCCTGAGGTCTCTAGGAAGGTGGGAGAAAAACGTCATAAAGAAATCCTCACCCCACGGGATGGCCTTTTTGGATGTTTGATGGCCGGTTACTGTTGTAAACCTTACCTGGGGAAAAGCCCGCATCCAGGTGCCTCCTGGGCTCTGACTCTGTGAGGGGCATCGCTGCCCACAGGCCCCGGAGAACGCAGTACAGCTGAGCCGTCAGCGAGAAGGGTGGGCAAAGCTTCCTTTCAAGACAGACTCAGCATCGGGCCCCAGACCTTGTAGGGAATGGACTCTAGGCCTTCGGTGAGTCCTTAACATAAATTCCAGTCTCAGTTGCATCTGCAAAGACTTTAGGATAATTACACCTTTCAGATCATAATGAGGTCATGTGTATCAAATGCTAGGCATGTCACAGGTACTCGGGACGCGGAAGTCATGGTTATGACAGCTTGGGGAAGGCTGGGCAGAACAACCACATCTATGGTAGGCCCGCTAGTGGTAGGCTGGGGGGGTGGGGGGCGGGCGGCCTGTGCAGGGCCCTGGCCCCAGAATTGTGCTTTGTCCATAGGAGTAGAGGGTAGCCTAGGGTATGTTCAAGGCTATAGACTTCAGGGAGGGATTCCTGGGGGACCCTGCGTAGCGGAAAAGTGGAGACTTCTTTTGGGGGAGATTCGGTTACTGCTGCCGGCCTTCTCTTATGTTGGCTTTTTCTGTCCAGGCTGCTAACCTCACAGCTGTAGTAGATGAGAAGGAACAGAGTCTGCAGGAAAAAGCTGAAGTGATTCTCCAGAAAGAGCAGGAAATTTTCCAACTGAAGAAAGGTGAGGAGTCCACCCCTGCCGAGCCCTCTCACCTGCTCCCACCCAGTACCCCTGCCCTGAAGTGGCCAGCAGGAGTCACTGGTGCTCCCCTCTGCCCGGCCTAGGTCACGACTCTGCCCTGTTGCAAATGCACCAGCTTCAGAGCGAGCTGGAAGCCCTGCAGAGCCTTAGGGTGGAGGAGTCCGAGGCTGCCGCGGGGTTCGACGTGCTGAGACTGGCCGTCCCGGAGCAGGGGTTGACACGCTCAGTTCCCCAGCCTCACGTAAGTCCCCATCTGAGCCGCGGGCCAGTGTGACGGCAGCAGGACGGGGCTGCCTGCCGTAGTTTGCCAGTAGGAGGCGGTGAGAAGAGGGGAGGAGAGCTGGCGCTCACTAGCTGCGGGATGTTGGGCAGGTCACCTCCCTTTCTTTAAAGTAGGGGTGCCTACCTGACTAGGAGCTCGTGGGTATTGAGGAGCCCGTCGGATGTGGCGCCACGTGTCCGTGTTCAGTAGAGCCCTTTCCTTCCAAGCACGCTCGCTGCACGGAAAGCTGCCTGTCCCCCTGGAAGGCGCTGGACAGGATCTCTACAGCCCAGGTTTGGTTCCTGGCCAGCTAGCTGCCTGTTCCGGCACATCAGCCCGCACCTTTGGAACCAGTCTGGGCGCCTTTCCCCACGGACCTGTGGCTTAGCTTGACCATTGCCTTGTCCATCCTGTAGGCGGCCTCGAGGGCCACGCAGGACCCCGCGTACCAGCTTCCGGCTGCAGAGGGAATCCCAAATGGTGAGGTGGGGGCTGTGGACCTAGGGCAGCTGCAGAAGGAAAAACAGGACTTGGAGCAGCAACTCGTGGAGAAAAACAAGGTGAGAGTGCGCTTTACCTCAGCTGTTGATCTCCCTGCCCTCTCCCTGTTCTGGGCCTAAAACCGTTCAGTCCCTTGTCCGAGAGTTTGGCTGATGCCCCCGGGCCCCTCTTGGGAGAGATCTTACCTCTTCACCAGAAGGGCTTCTTCCTGGACTTCCACCTGGGCAGTCTTCCTTTCACACCTCCCCCACGCTTGAGATAATGTCCAGAGTATTTGTGCTCAGGCAGTAGTGAGGCCAGATGTCACAGGTGCTGCTGTCACCAGCTGGGTCATATTGGACCCATCACCTTACCTCTCACTTCCTTTCTATGGCTGTGAAATGACCCAGTGATGCCTGTCTTCTAGCGGTTTTACTGGCAGGGGAGGGCATTGGGGTATGAAATGAACGTTTGTTAGCTGTCCTGTGAAATCTCGCGGATCTGGTAGAGGCTTAATAAATGTCCCGATTCCACCCACTCCTCAGGCCCCTGCACCTGCAAGTGCAGGGTCTCCTTTGATCCTGGTTTCCAAGTGCGCTGGGAAGTTAAGGGTGCTGGCTGGTCACTGCTCTGGCCTCCAAAGTGTGATTGTGGGTGTGTATTTTTTTAGATCTATAACAAAAGGAAAAAATGCTCATTCTCGCTTACACATGAGCATTTAATCTTACTGTGAAATGTAAACTACAGAAAAGCGCACAAACTCCCTGTGCCCAGGACCCAGCCCTCAGACCTCCTCTCTAAGTGGCATTCACTCCCTCAGAGTCCTGCCTCTACTGCCCACTTTGGGCGCCCACATCCTTATCTCAAGGCCAGACGGCTCCCTGGAGCTTTAGATTGTGTCTGTCTCCGTGGCAGTGTCTACAAGGCATCTGCGTAAACTGCCCAAAACCCAACTTCACATTCACCATGCTGCCTAATGGGGGCTGCTCTTGTCTCAGTAAACGTAAAAAGTAAAAATCTTAGTATCATTCTCAACGCCCTGGTTTCTTACACAAGCAACATCCAAACCATTAACAAATCCTTCTGGCTCTCCCTTCAAACTATACCCCAAATGGGCTGCACCTCATCCCCACCACTGCTGCCACCATAGGTGGGGTTACCATTCTTCCCTGTAGGCTGGTGTTGGGCTTCTAATGGTTTCCCTGTCACCACCTCTGTACCAGCCCTCTGATGACTTCCCCTGTCTCTGTAAATATAAGCCACATCCTTGCAGTGGCCCACAAAGCCCTGTGTGGTTTGGCCCCTTAGTACCCTTTGTACTGCACCCCCTCGTAGCCACATTGGCCTTGCCTTTCTGTGACTGTCAAGCACCCTCCCGCCGCAGGACCTTTGTACTTGCTGAGCCTTCTGTCTGGAATATCCTTCCTATAATCCCCTCACTTCCTTTGTGATGTCATTTTGTTAAGGAGGGCCCCCCTCCACCTCCCCACCCCCCCTCCCCACTATGCTTGGCAGCCCTCACCATCACCACCAGAACGTCCTGTCCCCTTACCAGGCCTCTTAATACCTTCTTATGTAATGTACGGTCACTGACATTTTCTCCTCCTGAGAGCAGATATTTTTCATTTTTTTCTTTCTTTTTTTTTTTTTAAATGTTTATTTGTTGGGGTGCCTGGGTGGCTCAGTCGGTTGAGCATCCGACTTTGGCTCAGGTCACAATTTCACAACTCATGAGTTTGGGCCTCATGTCAGGCTCTGTGCTGACAGCTCAGAGCCTGGAGCCCCCTTGGATTCTGTTTCCACCTCTCTCTGCCCCTCCCCCGCTCATGCTCTGTCTCTCTCAAATAGAAGTAAACATTAAAAAAAATTAAACTTAATGTTTATTTATTTTGAGAGAAAGCAAGAGACAAAGAGAACAAGCACACGGGGGAGGGGGAGAGAGAGAGGGGGAGAGAGAATCCAAGCGGGCTCTGTGCTCATTGCGGAGTCTGACGTGGGACTCGATCTCACAACCGTGAGATCATGACCTGAGCAGAGATTAAGAGTTGGATGCTTGGGGCGCCTGGGTGGCGCAGTCGGTTAAGCGTCCGACTTCAGCCAGGTCACGATCTCGCGGTCCGGGAGTTCGAGCCCCGCGTCGGGCTCTGGGCTGATGGCTCAGAGCCTGGAGCCTGTTTCCGATTCTGTGTCTTCCTCTCTCTCTGCCCCTCCCCCGTTCATGCTCTGTCTCTCTCTGTCCCCAAAATAAATAAATGTTGAAAAAAAAAAAAAAAATTTAAAAAAAAAAAAAAAAAAAGAGTTGGATGCTTAACCAACTGAACCACCCACGTGCCCCTGAGCATTTTTCTTCTTTTGCTTCTTGCTTTTCCCCAGCCTCTAGGACAGCGTCTGCCTGTAGTAGGGATTTAATCAGTACTTGTTAGATGAGTTAATCAGTGAACCAAAATCCTAGAAAATCAGGTAAAATTTAAAATACATAAAATAGCAAATGTACTTTTGGGTGAATGCCAGCCTCGTGGTCAGTCAAGAGAATACAGATTGAAACAACACATTATCATTTATAAAATGGGATGTGTTGGAGGCCATTTAATGTGCTTGACGGGAGCTGGGTCTGTGGCAGAGCCATCTCAGTCCTGCGGAGAGACTGGACACACGTGGGAGAAAGGGAAGCTGCTATTACTGCCGTGTTCAAAAATGGAGGCTCAGCGCCGCTCTAAGGCATGGGCCATCCCCTCGAGTTACTGTCACATTAGAAGTTAAAATTAAGGGGGCACCTAGTTGGCTCAGTAGGTGGTGCACACGACTCTTGCTCTCGGGGTCATGAGTTCAAGCCCCACGTTGGGCATAGAGCCTACTTAAAAAAAAAAAGAAGTTAGGGAAACCGTGGAAAGCTATGAAAACTGTGATAAATGAAAAACACACACTATTCACAATTCCAGCTACTCGGTGCAAGATCAGTGACTCAGACCTGAAGGTCACGGGAAAGACTAAGTTTGTGAGACTTTGGAGAAATGTTTAATGTTTTTTCCTGTATTGCTCATTATACAGTAAATTTTTTCATTGGGAAAACAGAGGTTAGCCTTTTTAGTGATTAACGGAGTGTGTAATAAATTACACTTAAAGCTCAATACTAATTAAACTAAAAATAAAATAAAATAGAGAAGTACAGAAAAACCATGACCGTTTACACTGTTCCAAATAAGCATTGAAAATGGTATTTCCGGAGCGGTGGTGAGGGATCATAGCACGTAAATCTCATTCTGAAGGACAAGTCTACCGTACAGAGGTGTTTCCAGACGCAGGCACCTGAAGCGGTCCTGAGGGCTGAGCCCGTGGGGAGGCCGGGGCAGCCCTGGGGCACGAGCGCTCCACAGAGGGTATGTGACGGCTTCAGTGGCCCTTGTGGGGCCTGGAGAGCATGTGCGTGCAGAGCAGCGAGGAGGAGGGAAGAGGGCCCCGGGCGGGAGGCACACAGGTGTGACAACACGAGCCCCTCAGGAGACGGGACAGTGTCTTATAACAGGTGTATAGGGTCCCAAGGGGGTGGCTGGCTGTTCTGTTGTCCTTGGCACCTTAAAGATGGTGGAATGTGCATGTAACAGATGGCTTTTTGCGGGGGGCGGGGTTTGTCTCAGACCATAAAGCAGATGCAGCAGAGGATGCTGGAACTCAAAAAGACTCTCCAGAAGGAACTGGTAAGTTCCCCTCTTCTCCCCACTGCCTGTGCCCTTCCTGGCTCTCTGGCCCTCCCGGGTTCCCTCGCCGCTTGACAATGCTCTCCCCCCACCGGTTGATTGCGAGGTCTCTGGGAAGCCGGATGTTGGCTGGTGGGACGGTAGCCCTGCCAGCTCGAACCTGTCTCTGAAAAGTAACTATGTGACTCAGGGCACGTGCGGTTCTTCTCCAAGCCCTTCTGTGGGCTGAGAAGTCAGCGACCTGTGCGCCAGGTGAGCAGCAGAGCGCCAGGCCCAGACAGGAGAGCGGTACCTCTGCCCAGTTTGGGGTGCTCGCTGCCCCACAGACATCCTGACAGCGGGACAGGGATCGTCCAAACTTCCCTAGACAACCCCCTCCTTCCTCTCAGGCCGCCCCGTCTGCCGGGGGGGGGGGGGGGGGGGTGGCTGAGCCTTCTTCAGGCACTTCCTTCCCAGCGGGGGCCCTTTCACCCTACTGTGGTGCAGGTGAGGCCAAGGAATGGCGGGTGAGCGCAGCTCAAGCCGGGTGACTCTCCGGGTGATTTTCAGACCTGTCTTGAGGGGTTTGGCACAGCATCTTTCCATTGGGTTTTTAGAAAATCAGACCCGACAGTGAGCTCTTTGAGGTCCGAGAGAAGCCTGGCCCCGAGATGCCCAACATGGCTCCTTCCGTCACGAATAATGCTGACCTGACTGATGCCCGCGAGATCAACTTTGAGTACCTTAAACACGTGGTTTTAAAATTCATGTCCTGTCGAGAGTCTGAGGTAAAGGGTTTCTGAGTTGCCTTTTGGGTCCTGAGCGTCTGGTTCCTTTGCCCAAGCCTCGTGTGGCTTCCCACCAAGTACATTGCTTTCTTCCTGTCCCGCGTTCCCATTTGGCCACCAGTGTGGACACGTAACGGTTATTTCTCCAGCAGGCACTGACCTGCTGACGGTGCAGCCGGCAGGTGGGGGCCAAGAAGGGAGTCCGCTCCGGGGAGGCCGCGCGGGTTGGAGGCTGAGGCTGCAGTCTGGGAACGGTCTGCCCCGCGCTCCCGCATCCTGCTGAAGGGCAGGGTGGCTGCCGTGGATGTCCTGGGGATCTTGCCGGTTCCCAGAGGGAAAGATGGAGGGGAGAAAAGCCTGTCGTTGTCGTCAGACCCGAGGAAGCCCAACGTCCCCCTCCACGTGGTCCTTGCTAACCCGTGGGGAGCACACACCGGGAAGAGACCCAGGGAGTGCTCCAGTTAAGCCCCCTGATCCTCCCCCACCGTCCACCACCCCAGGGCCCATGGCAACGAAACTCAACTTTGTTTCAGGCTTTTCACCTTATAAAAGCTGTGTCAGTGTTGCTGAACTTCTCACAAGAGGAAGAGAACATGCTCAAAGAAACCCTGGAGTATAAGGTAGGGTTCCCTGGCCTGCTGTCTGGTTCTTAGGAACCAGCTAGTAATCCCAGCACTGGCGGGTGAGCCCGTCCACAGCTGCATCATCCGCCGAGAAAGTGCTACAGGATAGTGGACTCCTGTTGGGCCGTGTTTACTGAGGACGTGCTTTGTGCACACGTGTCTGCGCGGTACCCACCGACAGGCCTTATGTTTCCACCGCGCTTTCACTGATGCCATTAACGTCAACAGCCCCAGGTCTGGCCCAACGTCCAGATTTTTTTTTTTAAATAAAATATTCAGGGGCGCCTGGGTGGCACAGTCGGTTAAGTGTCCGACTCTTGATCTTGGCTCAGGTCATGACCTCACAGTTCGTGAGTTCGAGCCCCACATCAGGCTCTGCACTGACAGCGTGGAGCCTGCTTGGGATTCCGTCTCTCCTTCTCTCTGCCCCTCCTTCACTGTGCACACTCGCTCGCATGCTCGCTCGCTCTCTCTCAAATAGAGAAAGAGAAAGAAAGAAAGAAAAAAGAAAGGAAGGGAGGGAGGGAGGGAGGAAGAAAAAGAGAAGAAAGAAACCTGGGTGGCTCAGTCGGTTGAGTGTCCAACTTCAGCTCGGGTCATGGTCTCACGGTTTGTGGGTTTGAGCACCATGTCGGGCTCTGTGCTGACAGCTCAGAGCCTGGAGCCTGCTTCGGAGTCTGTGTCTCCCTCTCTCTGCCCCCCACCCCTGCTCTTACTCTGTCTCTCTCAAACAACAAATAATAAACACCAAAAAAGTTTAAAAACTAAAAAATAAAATATTCAGAATTGATAGAACAAAAAAATATTTTCTGGAAGAATTAGGTACAATTCCACTACCCTGTTCTTGTCAACTCTGTTTCCTCCTGCTTCCCTCCCATACTTAGAATGGGCTCGGGGCCCCGTAGACGGGTTGCCACGTCCAGCATCTTCGCTGGGTGCTTGCGGGACAGGGAGGGGGCGCTTTCAGCTTCCTCTGCACCTAGTCCCGATGCTCAGAAGCCCTCTCTGCTTCCAACGCAGATGTCGTGGTTTGGGTCCAAGCCAGCTCCCAAGGGCAGCATCCGGCCGTCCATCTCCAACCCTCGGATCCCGTGGTCCTAGGTGGAAATCCGGCAGATGGATCTCCATGCGATGACACTTTTTCTGTGAAAAGAACACTGACACACCAGTCTGGGTGGGTTTTTAATCACTGTAACCGCAGTATTTTGTACAAGCGTCAGAGCATTGTTTACAAGACTTAAGGCCCCCTTCCCGACAGACTGATCTGAAGCTCAGGAGGTGGCTGATCCTGTGTCATTGTGCTCACCAAACGGGAGGGTCCCGGCACTACCCGCGTTTCCACAGTGCTGCTAAACTCCCAGCTCTGGCCAGCACCCGTCTGCACCTGAACCCTCTAACTGTTCACATTAGCACTTGAAGCTGAAGCCGGCGGCGTCGGGCAGAGAGGAGGCACCCGGCCCACCACGTAGTGCTGACGCTGGACAGAAAGACAGCCCTTTGAAATGGTGCCCGGCAGGCCAGACCCACCTGCTTCTGCCACAGCCAGCCAGCTCGTTGGGGGTGGCTTTTAAAAATTCCCCTTCCCTGTCAGCACGTTTGGGTTCAGATGAGTTAGACGAGGCTTTTTAACCCTTCCTCTCAAGAAAACATGATCTCACCCTGTTTGTCAGACCACCCAGAACTTCAGATGTGTACATCTTTAAGGTACTCTGGGGCCAGTGTGGATTAATGAATATGCAACTTTCTGACAGTATCTCATTTTCCTGAAGAAAACTAGCGGATATATTAAAAAAAAAAAAAAAAAAAAAAAAAGATCCTTAGCACCAAATACACTCAATTGCCTTTTTAATGAATGTACTTGTCTTGGATAGGTTGCTGGTAAACCATTTTAAACTATTTTTTATAGCTAAGATTCTTCGCTATTATAAACATGTCTCTGTATTATAAAATCCATTTAACTGGTGTTCTTAAAGGCAAATCAGAGCATCAAGAGGAAATTATTTCTAAAATTGGGATTCCTTTCCCTTTTTTAATTTCACCGCAGCATTCTGTGGTCTCTGCTTCCCTCTGAAGCAGTGGTGGTATTTCATTTGCTTTGCTCTTAATTCTGTGTTGTAAGACGGAGCAAATGCTAATCACACGTTCGCTACGGTTAAGGACAGCCTGGACAGCCTGCTCCGTTCGGAGGAAGCAGCAGCTGCCCCCCGCCCCCCGCCCCCCTCCCGGTTCTTGACCAAAACATGGGAAGCGGTCTGCCTTGTACGTGGAGCTACCGTCTCTCTCCCTAATGCTGCCCCTGTATACTTACGATGACACTACACCCATATATGGCATCCAGACGGCCCCAGACGGCTACAGTACTTGATGGCGTGCAGATGGCTCGGGTAGGGACCTTTAAAAACTCTACGGAATCTAAAGAGAAACTGTTGATTTCGTTTGACAAAAGTTTTACCGGCTAAATAAAATAAGTTAATAACTGGAGCTCCTAAAATGTATTGTCAGTTATTCAGTGTTTCTCAAAAATGCTTAGGGTTATAATCTATAATACCTGTCTCACGGCGAAACACGGATTTGCAGAGTTAACCTAGTACATTTCCACAGACCTGGAAGTACCAAGCAAGGGCAGCGTCACCCTCATCCCAGCCAGGCTGTCTGCCACCCAGTGGCCCATTCTCCAGTTACCTACCTCCTCCCGTGGCTCCTCCCTGCAGATGGCTTTCCCTCGTGGAGAATATATTTTCCACTTACCTGGTGGGGACACACAATAGGAATGCCTTCCGTTCTGTAATTTGGAGAACAGGTACCTTTTCTTAGCTTTTCCAGGAGACTCCCCAAGATTGGGTGGTCCAGGGCTCACCAGACGGCTACCACATGGCGGCGGGAGCCCCGTCCCACTCTGCCGTGGCCTCTCCAGCCCTTGAGCTGGTCTCACCCTGCCCCAGCCACGTCCCCGGCAGCTTTAGGTGTAGTTGTGGGACCCATCACTCGGCCTGTACTTGCCTCGGGAGGATTCATTCTGATTAGGCTTTCCTCCTGCATGTTGAATTTCCTTCAGCTTTAAGAGGAAGAGTGGAGTAAATATTCTAAGTGATTTAATGCACTTTTACTTGTATAAAAAGTTCTGTGATAGACAGTATGTATAGCCCTTTATATGAGCATTGGATTTGGATTTCTCAACGGTTGTAAATAGGAACTGTATTATCTAAGACTGCTGTAGAAAATTCATTTGTGGTGTCACTTTTTGATTAAAGCTCTTTAATCCAGATGCAACTACAGTGGGTTTTACTTGACAGTCTAATGAAATTTAGTACATTGTGTCTCATGTAATACTTCAAGGCGAACTTCAAAGACTACAGTACAGAGCTTCCTCCAGGTGGGAGCACAGAGATGTGGGGAGAGTGGCTTCCGTGTTGGTGAGCACAGAGATGTGGGGAGAATGGCACGCTCAGAGAGCATGGAAGCTCCATGCCCTTTCCCGAGTTGCCTATGCATCTCTTCCATCTGGCTGTTTCTGAGTATATCCTTTTATGCTAAACCAGTAACCTAGTAAGTAAAAAAGGGAAGGGGACTGCGGGGGCGGGGGGATGGCTATAGAGCCTTTCTTTCAGAATCTCCCCAGATTAGGTTTAAGTATATGTAATGAAACCTGCAGCCTAGTCCTGCCTCCCAGAACAGTGGAGCTTCTGCAGAGGAATTGAAAGGATTGTGTCACTTTGGTCAATGTCTATCGACAAGGCCCACAGGACCAGGAAGAGCTTCAGAAATCTCAACGGGGTCCTTTAATAGAATGCAGACTGCAGTTACACGTGCTAAAAAGGCCAGGAAGACATCTTTGCTCTTCAAAGAAGCTGGCTGTTAGTGGTTATAGGGAACAAAATGTTCCTTTTGTATAGACTGATTGCTACCTGTTTCTGGCTTTTCATCCTTTAAAAGAACTTGCTTAATGGGGCGCCTGGGTGGCTCAGTTAGGCATCTGACTTCAGCTCAGGTCATGATCTCACAGTTTGTGAGTTGAAGCCCCACATCTGGCTCTCTGCTGTCAGCACAGAGCCCACTTCAGATCCTGTCTCCTCTCTTTGTCCCTCCACTGCTCGCTCGCTCGCTCTCTCAAAACAAAACAAAAAGGATAAAAGCAAAAAAACTTGTTTAAGAGTGTTCCTGCCACACAGCCAAGTCAGAGTCAGGAGATGGTGACCGGGCCTTTCTGGGGCCCAAAAGATTCCAAGTGCAGTCACACAAACTAAAGACTTTGGAAGCCTAGACCAATTATTGAATGTTCGGCACTTTATTAAATAAGCTCCAAAATTACATACAAATCAAAAGGAGTAAAACCAATAAATAGTTATTCGGCAAAATCTCTCTCCATAGCAGCCAGCAGTGCCGAGCCCAGGCCTGAGGTCCTGCTGTGGCAAGAGGGCTGGACTGCCATGCTCACTCCCTGGGGACAGCGCCCCAGCGACACGCCCACCCCTCCACATCAGTTCTCATTCGTTTCCGTCCCATTCATTACTCATTTTACATACATGAAACACACCGCAAAGTACATACTAATAAGCCAAGAGCTTTATTGATGCAGCAGGCACTTTACAATGAACCCAAGAGAGCCCGTCTTCTCTGGGAAGACGGGATGTCTGTACAAACCCTTGAAGTTTTTACTACTTCAAAAAAACAAGCTCTCCCTTTTACCACAGCCCTTGGATCTGTACCTGCCCAAGTCGTCCCTCCCCCATTTTAAAGAGGCAGAGCACACAGGTACACCTGACCAACGCTGGCCAGCCACTCCAGGAGACAGTTACAATGTCAGTTCTGTGTTACTTGTGGACAAAGGCATAGACTATCAGATCCTGCAAAGGATTTAGGAAACAGACGATTTCTCCCTCCACCTTGAAAATAAAATACACTTCAGCTGATGCATGTCCTGAAATAGTTTAGCTGGGAGTTCCTAGGAAGATGGTCCACTGTCAATCCCTTCTTCATCAGCCTGTGCATCCAAAATTCTTCTCAAGGTAACATGAGTCCTTTTTTTTTTTTTTTTTAAACAGTCTTTCTTGCTGTAAGAACTCTTATAATGGAGCCTAGTCCTCCTACTGCTAATGCCTGTGGGGGCAGGAAAAGGAAAGGAGTGAAATGAGACATGGCTGGCCACGTGGGAGCCTGGCTTGCCAGGGAAGAAGGGACCAAGCATTCCCAGACCTAGGTCCCACCGCGTCACGGACCCTCTCGAAAAAGGGTTCCTGCAACAGCACAGTTAAGGAGGTGACAAGAGAGCCCCCATTCTAGGCGTGGAGCCCTGTCCTGGAGCCAGGGGTCCCGAAGAGCTGCTAGCTCGAGACAGCAGAGCTGGGCTTGAGAACACTGTTACCAAGCACATACACAGCACAGCCCCCCAAGTTTCCCTTTTTGACAAGCTGTTTCCGGCCTGCCGGTACTGCCCTAGACACTTAAATAGACACGAGCTCATTATAGCTGCCTCCCTGAGGCCTCCTTAGAAATGCCAGCAGGGCTCGGCACCAAGTTGCCTTAAAGGGACCAAAGGGCCTGGCCTCCCCACCACACAGAGGGCTTGCTCAGCTCCCGAGTACCAGAGCCACCCCCACCAAGCCCAGGAGTTCACCTCCCGACGGAGCAGGCACAGCACACCCCACAGCAGGACCAAAGGCCACCACCGCTGCACAGCACCAAGGCTGCCCAAGTGGCTGACCCCTCAAAACTTTTATGGAGAGTTTTAGATACCGTGTTGGTAATAGCCTGGTCTCCTATACTGACAAGCGAGCTTCCTGTAGCTCTACAGGGCAGGGGGACATTGGTACATAGGCAGGACACGGGCTACTTGAAATGGCTTGCTCTTCTAACGACCTGAACAAAGGACAGGCACAGCTTTTTATGCCTCAGGTGGATGAAGGCCCTGTTAAGTAAACATTCAGGTTTCTGCCACTGCCTTCTCTGGCCTAGCAAAGCTGCAGCACAGCAGGAAGCCCCTAGAGTTATCGAGCCTGCATCCTTAAGAGCCCCCCAACCGCCACCTCCACCAATGCAAAGCAGCTGCCTCCACTAAAGTCTGAGGAAGCCCCAGCTTCAAGCCTGCCTCCCTCCCACCTGGGACTCCCTGTCCCTCTTCCCATGCCAAGTCACCTGTCCCCATGACATGCCCGGCATAAATCAGCAGCTAAAGTAATTGCAATTACCAGAGACAGTGAACCCCTACCAAGTGCTTCCACGGGAGAAGTGATCAGATGTCCCAGGTTGCTTTAGGCGTGGCCCCTTATTATTATGACAATCAGACTGTCCCATGTTATTGTGGGAAATCTAGCCCGCGGATCTGAACCCTAGAACTGGGGCGAGTCCGTGAGCTGCCCACATGAGCAGTGTGTTCACCTACCTTTTCATGCCATTGGAGTAACACCGCACTGCTGTTTTCTGTGGGCTTCTCAAACCCTTTATAAATGTACTTCATTAGCAAGTCAATGCCATTTCTGTCCAGTGACTGCACAGCCTGCTCAATTTCACTGCTCTTAAAATTTGTAAGCACTTTCAGCACCACGCCCTGGGCTCGTTCCTATAAAGGAAAGAGAAAGGGAGTGACACCCAGAGCCACAGCCCAGGCACATCCATGTCCTCCAAGACCGGCACAGAAGTACCAAACCAAGTGGTCAGAACTCTTAGAAACACTGCCCAATTTCTAATTTGTCTGGGATGGTTAAAAACTAAGTGGGCTGAAATACCTTTATTGATTTAAATTTCAAGTATCCCTTATTCATGCTAATAAGTTATTCCACTTATTTTGGGGGAGTAAGTGGTTTGTCAGAGAGAAACATACCTGCGAAGCCTCAGATTCCACAAGATCCTAACTGTGGAGATCTACTTTCTGAACAGGTGTACTAGGCTGCAGTTTCCCTCTGCGTTCACCCCAGTAACACAGAAGCCACTTCCCTCTGCCTGAGAGGTGTAGCCATTGATTACATCAAGATGCTGTGACAAGACAGCAAAACCCCAGCTTGAGAGAGACCCCTTTCCCTGGACCAAATCTTAGACAGCTTCTAAACAGCTGTGATGCAGTAAACACAAATGTATCTTCTCACCTTGTTTTTAAAAGGCAGGAAATTTTAAAAGCACTGAAAATACTTATGCAAATAAAGCCTATTCGATAACCTTTAAAGCAGAAACTGCTAAGTCCCATGTGGCATGCTAATTTATAGTTTTGCTAAGCAGCAAGGGCTGGGCCGACTTCTCACCCCATGAGGCTCTGGGGAGAAGTGAATGTTTCTTTGGGGAGCTTTTACTATAAACACCGACAGCTTTGATGTCAGGAGTGCCAGCCAGGAGGCTTCCATGGAAGCACTGCCCAGTGCCAACCCACTCCCTTAGTAGATACTCACTGATGCTAACAATAAATAGATGCTGTCTGAAGCCCCGTGGAAGTCACACTCAGCTGGGGACACGGACAACCACAACCCTGGTCCCAACACCACCCGGCAAAGCTGCAGCAGAGTCCCCTTTACCTTCACGGCCTGATTCTTGGTGTTGACGGGAGAGTTCCGCAAGGCTGCATGGAATGCCCGAAGCATGTCCCCTGTGCATCACCACCAGTTAAGGATGGCTAGGCTCAAGCATATTCACGCTTTTATTAATGAACTCATTTCAAAAACAGCTCAAGAGAGGAGTCAAGAGATATCCACATTCACCCACCTCCCACCGCAGCTTCCAGGTGGCCACAGCCCGTTCAGAGAGTAGCCTGTGGCTTTCCTGAGCCACAGAGAGTAGAGGACACCTCTGCCAACAGTGCAAGCCCCTCCTTCTGCCGCCCCCTAAAACACATTTGGACACTCCTTCCCTCCCTGGAAACAAGTGCCTTCTTGGGGTGACCTGCAGCAAAACCTGACGGAGCTTGCTTACAACTGCTTGGTCCTGGGCACCACGTCTGCCCCATCGGGTCCTGACAACAACAGTGCGCGGCTATCATTCTCATCTTCTCATTCTCAAAGAAGAATGAAGGCACAAACGGAGATCTCCTCTTAATCCAATGTTTTCTCAGTTAAACTGCTAAAGAAATTAAGATGTGCTAAAATTTGTATCTTCTAAGACCTACTTAGGTCTGTGAGGTCCCAGCTGCTACTAGGAGGAAGATTTATTAATCTAAAAGAAGCTTTTCCCCCAAATATGAGTTGATCCTCTCCCCTCCCCGCAACCTTAGTTGCAATCCTGACACCTTCTTTGCTGAGTTCCAAATATACCACACTCAAAAGAAAATGACAATCTGGGTTAGGTCCCCAAAGGTGACACCTATTTTAAACTGAATTACATCAGCCAACTTTCATTTCCTCATCTGAAACACTGGCTTCAGCCAAAAAGCTTCAAAAATAGAACAAGGAATGGCTTCTACCCAATCAGGTCTCTACTCCTGTTCATGCAGTGATACCTACGTGTGAACAGACAGAGACTCCGGAGCAACGCCTAGTCCCATCTTCCCTAGTGTGGGCTCCATCTTGACGGAGCTGGGCCCACACCACTCAGGAGCCACTCTGGCTGAGCTCCCCAGGCCCCTGCTGGGCCCTGATCCACCTTCCACAATGGACAGACGGCCCACCCCCTATATCTGTTGGCTTTGGAATTCCTTTCCCTCAGCCAAGCAAGGGCCAGTCTGGTACCAGCCACTGATAACTTCTACCTTAGAAAACAGTTCTGATTTGGCGTCCCAGAACAATGAGCAGAGTCTCAGAAGCTTAAAGAAATGTAGGCTGGCTCTCTTTGCTAACCAGCATGGCTGGCAAACAAAATTACTCAGGAGATGGATGGGGAAGGGCAGGGTAACTAGTCCCCAGGGACAAAAAGAGTCACCCTTTATTTACCTCTGTAGTGCCGACCTACCAAGCATTCGCTATAGATGTTGATGGGTGGAGGGCCTTGAGCAGCTTGGGGAGTTCTGGGGAGGAGGGAGGGCACAGTATTTATCCAGCTGGCCTCAGGGCTCAGCTTAGAGAACAGGCTGGGGAATGCGCCCCCTTGTCTCCTCTAGATCAGGGCTCCTCAACCACAGCATTAACATTCTAGACCACATGATTGATGTCAGGTCTGCCCTGTGCATCACACGATATTTAGCAGCATCCCTGGCTGCTACCCACTAGATCCTAGCAGGATTTCCAAGTTGTGATAATCAAAGTGTCTCCAAACAATGCCAAATTTCTTCAGGGGGAAGAAAGAGTGCAAAACTGCTCAAAACCATTGCTTTGGACCTGTTCCTGAGGACCAGAAAGTTCTTCAGTGAGGAAGAAAAGGAAGGAATACTTTAAAATCCTTATCCTGTACCAGGTGCTTTCACATGTCCTCTCATTACTGCTATCAACCCTCTGTGACAAGAATCATTATTCTCATTTGGAAGGCAATGGATTTGAAGCTCAGAAAAGGGAAATGACCTGCCCAAGGTCACAAAGTTAAGCTGTCCAGCCGGCCTTCAAACCCAAGGATGCCCAACTCCAAAGCCAAGCTCTTTCTCTAATCCCCTGCTGTCACTCTACCCACAGACCCAAGCTGCATGTCTAGGGCACTCGCTGCGTGCCCAGTACTGTGAAGTTTTTTGCAATGTTGTTCCGTGATGCTCCCATGGAACCTGTAAGGCCAGCATGGTTCCCCTCCTTTTCACAGAAGAGGATGCTGAGGTTCAGAGAAGGTGTGAGGTCACATAGCTATAGCATGACAGAGTGAGGTTTGCATTGATACACAGCCCATGTTCTTTCTATTTCATCTGCCTGATTCCCTACCATGACTCAATTCCCTTTGCAGCAGTAATACAGGCCTCCTCCTCCTCCTCCCTACATTTCCCCACTCCAATCAACCAGCCTCTACCCCTTCCTCTGGACTTTGTTCTAAGACTCTTCTATTAGAAGCCTGTTCTATAGTTTAAACTCAGTAATATCACTATAAGTCCAATATCTGGCACATGATAGGGATTCAGTAAATACTAGTTCTCCTTCCTCCTCCTTCCCTGGGCTCCACATTTGCCAGGATTTCAGTTCTCATTGCTAACCTCCCTTTCCCCAATCCCAAGAGGTATACTGTCCATGGTAACAAGGTTTCTGACACAGCCACTAGTGGAGAAACTGCACCCACTGGATGTGCTAAACCTAGGCCTCCAAGCAGCCTCAAGAAACCTATCATTAGGGGCATAGCAAGAGAGGACTTTCAACAAGTCCCTGCAGCATCAGGACCAACACCTCAGATAACCAGACCTTGTTCTCCCCATCTGTAGATAGTTCTCGGCCACACGCCTGACCCTGGAGTCTTTTTGGCATTGCCTGCCCATGAGCCAGGTTCTGCATCAGAACGCAGAATCAATCTTCCCTCATGAGGGGTCCTTCTCATGACCCCGATTCACCAATGGGGTAAACAGGGTGATCCTGATGGGGCAGGAAATACAAGTTTGAATCCCCACCTTTGAAAACACATTCCTGTTCAAACAAAGCAAGTCTGAAGGTTTTTGTTTCAAAGGCACGGTGGAGGAACACTGCAGGACTCCTCCCTAAGGTAGTCCACGGGCCTGACTTCCCAAGCTGAGTCAACTGATTAAACACTCAGAATCTGATTTATATACAGCATGAGCCTCCAACCCTGCCCTGGCAAGTGTGGGGGAGGGGCAGGCACTTCCTGTAACACCATTTGAATAAAGAAAAATCCTTCCTGTGAGAATAAGTCAGTTTCCTGTGCTCAAACTGCTAAGGGACCGAGCGGGCTGTGACAACCACCTCTATTTTTAATCTTGTTTTCTAAATGCTTGCTCTCTGTGGTCACAGGAATAGTCATTTCCAGTCATGAGGCTCTACTTTTACATTTCACTTCATACTGTCTGGTTTTTCTTAGCTCTAAACTACTAGTTTTTCCCACCGCTTCCTGCACAAGAAGGCTATTGCGGGTAGGAAGCCAAAACTCACTTGTTGAAACGTGGCTGAGACCATCAAGGTCCACAGCTCAAGGTGTTCATAGGGAACTGAGGACAGGTGCAAAACAGTGGCATTAACCTGGAGGGTCAGATTGATTCTGGGGTCGGAGGTGCACAATCTCTGACCTCAGGGCTGGGCTAGGGCTGCAGCCTTCGCTCCCCCTTGGGTCCCTTCTTCCCCACAGCCATCCACCCACCTATTTTCCTGTGGTGCTGCAATCCGGCCCAAGAGGACAGTGCCCAGGAGCCACCCAGGCTGCTCAATTACTCAGCGGGGGCTCACTTCTGCCCCTGCAGAAGCTCGAGAATGGTCCCATTTCCTGCAAGGGAGGGACGGAGTGATAGGGAGCCCAAGCCACGGTCAGTCGGAGGGGATGAGGACACCGGGGGAGATGAGGGCAGGCCTCGCGAAGGAGTGCGGGGCCTGCGGGCGGCAGGCGAGTCGGGCGTGCCTCGGAGCCTGGCGAGCCGGCGGGTCCACCAGGGTCTAGGGGCCTCGTGGGGCCACGCTGCTGGGGGAACCTCCGAGGGCCGGAGCCCGGGTCGGAGGGAAGGCGGTGGGGGATACCGGGCTGAGGGAACCCGGTTCGAGGGGAGCCGGATCGGAAGGGACTTGGGAGACTGACCTCAGGGGCCCCGGGGGAGAGGAGTAGGGAGGCCCGCCTCAGGGGAGCGCGGCCCGCCGCGCCGGTTAAGGATATTGCCGCAGAAGGCCGTCCACCTCGCTAGGGTCCGGGCCTGGCTCGGCCGCCGCCGCCGCCGCCTCCTCCTGCTCGTCCACGAATTTGTTCTCGTCAAACTCGTCGATGTCCACCCGACGGAAGCGCGAGGACAGCGTGTTCCGGGCCATGGCGGGGAGTCGGCGCCCGCTCAGCCGGCTCCTCTCCGGGTCCGACCTCGGCTCTACTCCGTTCGGCACCGGCTCAGGCTCGGGGGCGGGAAGCGGCCGCCGGGCGCCTCCTCCACCTCCTCCGCGCGCAGACGCCACTGTCCGCCCACTTCCGGGCCACGCCGGAACCGGAAGTGCCGGTGGGCGGGAGGGGAGGAGCCCTGTGGGAGACTGGCTGGAAGCGCTGGAGAAACCACCTTATAGTCGTTCCCACGGCCTTCAGCGGGACTTTCATCTTCGGGGAGCCCCAGTCTTGCTGTCTGAGTGGGCGCCCTGTCCCCACACAGGTCCCAACATCGTGGACGCTATAACTGTGCTCCTTCTTTGGCTTCTCCTGAATCCGAAGAGCCCCTGGCCTTGGAAGGGGCCTGGCGCGGCATAGCCGCGGACGCAGAGGGGAGGGGGAGTGCGTCACGGGGCCCTGAGGATGAGGCTCCTGGCTGTCGGGTGCTGGGCAGGCTTCTTTGAGAAAAAAACCTTCGAGCTGAGGGATGAGTAGTAGTTCTACCTCTGGAAGTGACGGAATGGGGGGGGCAGGCGGGGAGGGGGATCCTAATTCTACAATCTTAGGAGCCTTGAACGCCACCACTTTGCTCGGAGGAAGTCGCCTCTGCTTTGTACATAGTGATTCTATTGTTAATTGGGAGACTTGACAGACGTTTAAAGTGTGTCCAGAAGGCAGACAAGACAATGAAAATATTTGGACTAGGCAACCTCGGGTGTAGCAGTCACATTGGCCTGGCGGGTGGGAGGTGAGGGACATGACCCTGTGGTCCCCATCCTGACAGGAAGGGCGAGGTCCTGGGGGCTGAGAAGCCGGTCCTGGCTGGAAAGGCATATTCTGATGGAAAGCTGAATCCCCAGAGTAAGAGATGGGGAAAGATGGGGCTGGGGGAACGTAGTGCGGAGTCAAGAATGACTTTGTGGTGCCAAGATTGGGCCGTTGGCTGAGGGATTCTGTTAACAGGCCTTAACCTTAGACTAAATTGGGTCTTTGTTTTCATAGAGTTGTACTTTTTTGTTGTTTAAGATTTTAAGTAATCTCTTATGTGGTAAACAGGCAAAAGGAAATGTAGATAAAATTAAATTTCCTTATAACTTGCAGCCCATTAACAAATACTTGAGGCAGGCAAAGTACTACATTCTACCAGAAACCCAATTAATACTTTGCTGGAGGGTCAAACAACCTTAGCTTGACCACAGGTAGGTCTCCAGGATCCTGTGAGTCTCTTAGCATATGAAAATCCTTTCCAAAACTTCCCCTCGCCTTTACTTCCCCCAGCTCCCAAGTGTGTAATCAGTCACTCCTCGCAATCCCAGTGCAACTCTGCCTGCAGGTCCTGTCCCTGTGCTTTAATAAAACCACCTTTTTGCACTGAAGACATCTCAAGAATTCTTTCTTGGCTGTGGGCTCCAAAACCCAATACTTCAAACCACATTAATCTCTATACCCAGCGTGGGGCTGAAACTTAGAACCTGGAGATCAAGAGTTGCATGCTCTACTGACAGAGCCAGCCAGGCACCCCTAATTGTACTGTTTTTGATAAAGGTCAATAGTTCAAGAAGTATGACTCGTGTTTATTGTTTCAAATGCTTTTCATTGAACTGTGTCTATAGATAAAAAAATATTGCCAGACTATGATACTTCTTAATCTCAGGTGCTAAAGATCCAGACTCTTACACTGGGAAGTAAGTGCTGAATAAAAGTCTCAGAGGTCCTGGAAACAGGCAAAGCCCTCCTGCCTTTCAGCTCCATACCTTGAAAGGAATATTTGTGACCCAGGCAGGCCACATGACAGCAGAAATTCATATCCCCAGAACGGCCTGGGTAGAAGGAACTTTAAGCCAGAAATGCCCATTTTAGGGGTGCCTGGGTGGCTCAGTCGGTCAAGCATCTGGCTCTTGATTTGGGCTCAAGCCATGATCTCACAAACTGTAAGATCAGATCAAGCCCCAAGTCAGGCTCTATGCTGACAGCGGGAACCTGCTTTGGATTCCCTTCCTCTCTCTCTGCCCCTCCCCACCTTGCACTCTCTCTCTCAAAAATAAATAAACCTTTTCTTAAATGCCTAATTTATATGTAAGGAAATAGCCCCCAAATAAACTGGTGACTGAAATAATGGCTCTGCTTATGACTGGATCTCCCAGGCAGGAGGTCAGAATTTAATAAGTCTATATATACTATCCTGGCGCACCTGGGTGGTTCAGTTGGTTGAGCCGCTGACTTCAGCTCAGGCCACGTTCTCTCAGTTTGTGGGTTTGATCACCGCATGGAGCTCTGTGCTGACAGCTCAGATCCTGGAGCCTGCTTCAGATTCTGTGTCTCCCTCCCTCTCTGCTGCTTCCTTGCTTGCGCTCTGTCTCTCTTGCTTTCAAAAAATGAATAAACATTAAAAAAAATTTTTTAACCTATACTATGTGAGGGATGGCTGTGCTGAGGGTATAAAACCATGCAGGGCCTCACAGTACCTTAGGTAAAGTGGTCAGGAGAGATTTCTCTGAGGAGGTGACACATCAGGGACCTGAAGGAAGTGAAGGAGGAAGCCAAGCAAAGGCCCAGAGACAGGGCAGGTGTGGCATATTCCGGAAACAGGTCATACTGGGGCACAAGAGTGAGGAGAGATGGAAGCAGGAGAGGTTTTGTAGGCTGGGGGAAGGACGTGGTCAAACTCATGGGACAACACTGGAGATTCTGGGCAGTGACGTGATCTGACTTAAGCTTGAAAAGTGTCCCTCTAACAGCTGTATTGAGAATATATGGGAATAAGAGCTAGAGAAGTGATTTAAAAGGTGACACCAATGGTCCAGGTGACAGGCAATGGTTAGCTCAGGCCAGACAGGTGCCAATAAGAGTCGTGGGAAGATGTTAGGTTATTGTGAAAGCAGAGGCTGCAGAATCTGCTGGTGTTTGGATGTGGCATGAAAGGAAACAAGGGAGTAACAGATGACTTCCAAGTTCAGAAAGATGCACATAATCATTATTTCTAAAAGACCTATAAGCATTTGGAAAATATGACAGCAAAGTCCCCTCGCACCATTCAACTTTCTTTCAAGACTAATCCATGCCAAGATTGCCTTCCGTCTGCCCTCTCTTCCTCATACCCATCTACTTCTTGGAAGCCGTGGTCTGTGCAAAGCTTATTAATTCATTCATCCAACAAGCATCCATGTGCTGGGCCTGGAGACTAGATAAACTAAATCAAGTGTCAGCCAAGGTTCTACCCAGAGGGAACTTACAGGCTGGTTGTGGAGACAGACTTATAACTTTTTTTTTTTTTTTTTTTTTTTGAGAGAAAGCGCGTGCGCCAGTACGGGAGGGGCAGAGGGAGAGCGAGGGAGGAAGAGAGAGAGAGAGAGAGAGAGAATCTCAGTATGGAACCGGAGGCAGGGCTCAATCTCAGGACCCTGAGATCATGGCCTCAGTTGAAATCAAGAGACGGTCGTTTAACTGACTGAGTCATCCTGACACCCCCTGGACCTGTAAACATTTTAATTCAGTATATTTGGGGCTAAATAAAGGATTGCACAGAAAGCTTGAGTCATCCTGACACCCTCTGGACCTGTAAACATTTTAATTCAGTATATTTGGGGCTAAAGAAAGGATTGCACAAAAAGCTTGGGACATCAAGCACTTGGCTGGCTCAGCTGGAAGAGCATGACTCTTGATCTCAGGGTTGTGAGTTCAAGCCCCACATTGGGTGTAACGATTGCTAGAAAATAAATAAATTAATTAATTAAACGACGATGAAGACAATGACTACAACAAAACAAAAACAGAAAGCTTGGGACACAAAAGGGAGATAATATACTAATTTAGTGAAAAGCTAAGGCTCATGGCTAGAACCCAATAAAGGGATGGAAGAAGCCTCCCTGGAACCTGACAGTAACAAGGGGGCAACCTGGCTTTAGTGCTCTAAAAGGTGTTGGTTCATATTTGTACATGGCAATGGAGTGACACTGGAGTGATTCACGTTTGCTGGTTGGGGCAACTGCCTGGTCAGAAAGCCTGAGCACCTTCCCTGCTTTGTGAATTCTCCTTTAACTTTCAGGCCCAACTCAAGTGTTCATTCCACAGGGAATATTAATGTCAATGATACTTTGAACGACTGTTGTGCATTAGATCTTGTGCTAAGAGTTTCTCGTGTTCGTAAGCCTCAAAAAATACCCATTTCACAGGTGAGAAAACTGAGACTCAGAAAGGGGAAGGGATCTGCCAAAAGTCCCAGCGAAAAAAAAAAAAAAAAGGGCCCTGAATGCTTTCCCTTGCCACATGCTGCCCCCACTGGAACGTTTATGGAGTTGGGAGTATAGCTGTCTGATCCCGCCTCTCCCTGCCCTCTTCGGATTTTAAATTCCTTCAAGGCAGAAGTCGGGTTCATTCATCTTTGAAACCCTCATCCCCTCCAACCCCAGGACACTGGCGCCCAGATCAAAGCAGCACAAATGGAGCGACCTCCAAAGGTCTACTGAATGAATGAATGAACGAACGAGTAAATGACTGAATGGACGAATTCGAGTCCTCACTGTGCCATCTCCGGGAAGCTGCCAGTCACCCTGGGCCTCGGTTTCCCCAACTGCTCTGCTCAGGAGACATGAATACCTGAGTAATCCCAGGTGCGGGGCTCCTCGGGGCGAAACTGAGCGGGCGGTACCTCGGCGCTCCCCGCGGCTGGGTAGGGGTTGGTGTCAGGGGCGGAGCTAGGGCTCCCTCGGGGCGGAGCCATTTGCCGCGCCCACCGCCACCCGGCAGTAGTTGTGGAGGTCAGCCCCGCCCGCTTCCTCTTTCCTTCGGCCTCTTTCCATCGGCGCGGCGGCTGGTTGTGTAGACATGGTGAGGGCGGTGGAATCGGGTGCCATCCCCGCGCTGTGGGGCTCGGGGCCTGGGGTGGGGAGCTCGAGGTGAGCACTGGGGTTCCAACTGTCAGCCGGGCCTGTAAGGCGCCGTGCCGAGTGGCCTAGCGCCGCCACAGCAGGTCTCCCGCCCTCTCCCTTGTTGGCCTGGGCCTGGAGAGGTGAGCCCGCGCTGCCGACGCCTCCGTCTTTCTGTCTGCTGAATGGGAGCAGAGGCCCAGCCTCGTAGCGGACCTGGGCGAGGGCGCGCCTGCGGGGGCCTCAGTTTCCTTGCCCAAGGCACAGACTAGGGGAGGGATGCTGGGCTCGCAGCGCGTCCTCCGGGGGCTGGCCACGACGCAGGCGGAAGGGAGGATGGCCGCTGGGAAAGGGAGACAGCCTTGCTGGGTGTTTGACCCAAACCCTTGATTGCGCACAGGCCAAAATTAAGGCGCGAGACCTTCGCGGCAAGAAGAAGGAGGAGCTGCTTAAACAGCTGGAAGACCTGAAGGTGGAATTGTCCCAGCTGCGCGTCGCCAAAGTGACAGGCGGGGCGGCCTCCAAACTCTCCAAGATGTGAGTGAGGGGCGGCAGGACCACGGTTTTCTGGGTGTGGGGGACACCTGTGCGTTGGAAGCATTTGTAGAGTTTTCGAAGCTGGCTAAAGGAAATGTCCGTTTCATGGACCCGTGGGTTGGAATGTCATGCCCTTCCTAACCAGCCTTTCCAGGCTCACCTTGCTCACACCCAGCCACATGGGAGACCTGCTGTGTGGTTTTTTTCTTCTCTGCATTAGACCATTTTGTGCTTTTGCCTGGAGCGCCCTTGCTCAGCTTCTCTGGTTGAAGAAAGAACAGGTTGTCCCTGAAGCCCCTTTTTTATTTTTTTAATCTCTTTTTAATGTTTATTTACTTTTGAGAGAGAGCAGGGGAGAGACAGAGAAAGCGGGAGACACAGAATCCCAAGCAGGCTCCAGACTCAGAGCTGTCAGCACAGAGCCCGAGGCAGGACTTGAACCCAGCAACTGTGAGATCATGACCTGAGCCAAAGTCAGATTGTTAATGGACTAAGCCACCTAGGGCCCCCCCCCTGAAGCCCCATTTTAACGCTGCCTTGAAAAGCCTAACCGGGGGCCCCTGGGTGGCTCAGTCGGTTGAGCGTCCGACTTCGGCTCGGGTCATGATCTCACGGTCCGTGAGTTCGAGCCCCTCATCGGGCTCTGTGCTGACAGCTCAGAGCCTGGAGCCCGTTTCAGATTCTGTGTCTCCCTCTCTCTCTGCCCCTCCCCTGTTCATGCTCTGTCTCTCTGTCTCAAAAATAAATAAACATTAAAAAAAATTTAAAAAGAAAAGCCTAACCGGACGCTTTTCTCCCACCAGCACTTGGTCCTCCCTGCCCTCCTCCCTCACTTGGTAGATCAGTGCCTTGTCCCCACCTCTCCCTTAAGTTGGAGTTAACTTAGTTACATGAATCAAGAATCAGGACTTGTGAAAGGAACATGGGTTTGGAGTCTGTGGAACTGGGCACAGATTCCACTTTTGCCACATCCTACCCGATGGGTGTGCTGACTCACCACTCAGAGTTGGTTTGTTGTTTTTGTTTGTTTTGCTTTTCTGTAAAGTGGGCCCCCAACAACCAACTCGCAGTGCTGGGAGGGGATTGGATGAGTTGGGGAACACGCAAGCAAGTTGCATGCTGAGCCCTCAAGACTGTTTACCAGCTGTCTACTGAGTGGCCCTCCTTCATCCCCCAGCATGCCTCGTGTTCAACATTGACCACAAATCACTTATTCCCAGCTTCTTCCTATGTTCATCCTCTCCCCCCATGGCCTACGTCTTGTTGCTCCCCCCCAAGTGGCTCTTCCTATGACTCCTTAAATTTGTTGCCCAGCTTGTGGCATGATTTCCCATAGTCGACTTTGACTTTGGTTAGGTCTTTGTAGCTGTCAGGATATATGGCCTGGGGTGGAAGGTCTTTCCTGATCTCCCTTCTGCTTCTGCTCAATGAATGAATACTTCACAGCTTCTCAGAAGCACTGGGCATGCCAGCCCTTCCCTGTCCCCACTCGAGGGATACCCGTCTTCTAGAGTCTTCAGACCTCACCCCCAGAACCACCTTCTGGGCTGGGTTAGGCACCTCTTGGGTGAATATGGACAAGCTGGTGGGGAATAATACCACTCCTGTCTTAGGACATCTGGGGTCCTGAATGAAATGCCTGAGGGGGGGGGCACTGTATCTCTCCACCATCTTCACTGATGTCTCTGTTTTGTAGCCGGGTTGTTCGTAAATCCATCGCCCGCGTTCTCACCGTCATCAACCAGACTCAGAAAGAGAACCTCAGGAAATTCTACAAGGTGAGTCTGGGCTGGGGGGAGTCGGAGGGATGCTTAGCTGCAGGGGCAAAGTTCCAGCTCTTCCTTGGCCAAAAGGGTGGTATGAAGAGGCTCTTTTCTGCTGGGGTGCATGGCAGCGGGCTTTCTAGGGCCTTCCCAACTTGTAGCTGGTTTCGCTTCCAAACCAGCATCTTGGCACTAGTCTGCATTTCCTCGGGGCTGCACTGGTCAAGAAATCAGTGTGGTGAGAGTCTGGCTGGAGCCTTGGGTTTTGAATCCAGCCTCACCAGCTGAGTAAGTCTGAGCAAGGTTATCAGGGCTCAAGCTGTGAAGCAGAACCAGTTGGAAACTTCATGTGTGTGTAGACATGCACTTGACTTATTACAGAGAATTGGCTTATGTGATCGTGGGGGCTAGCTGATAAGTCCAAAATCAGCAGGGCTGGCTATCAGGAAGAGAAGGTCATGGGCAGGCCGGAACTCACGTGACACAGGTTGAAGCCCCTGTCCTCCGGTGGGATTTCTTGGGGAGATTCTCAGCCCTGCTTTAAAGCCTTTCAGCTGAAAGCCGCCATGTGTTCCTGGGTTAGCTGCCCCCAGGGGTAGTAGCATGTGCGGGGGGCCAGGCAAGGGTGCCGCCATCCCTGAATGTGTGTACATTGTGTGTGTGGGAATGTTTTCTGAGAATTGGGCTTGAAACTTTGATGTTTTTTATTTTTGAGAGAGACCGTGGGGGAGGGGCAGAGAGGGAGACACAGAATCGGAAGCAGGCTCCAGGTTCTGAGCTGTCAGCACAGAGCCCGACGCGGGGCTCAAACTCATGAACTCTGAGGTCATGTCCCGAGCCGGAGTCGGACACTTAACCGATTAAGTCACCCAGGCGCCCCAGGCTTGAAACTTTGATCAGGCTCCAGAGGGACCATGGCAGAGGTGGTGGGTGGTCTTCCAGTGAGTTCACCCCCTGCCAGGCACCACTCAGTCCAGGGGTGGTGGGGGGAAGGGTCAAGGTGAGGTCTCTGTCTCTAGGTTAGTGCTATCGGCATGGTCACAGATGGCCACATGTGGCTGTGCTGGCTGAAGGCCTGGATTTGTAACATAGGCCTCGTGTGGCCAGCGCCTGTATTGGCCAGCAGAGCTCTGAGGGCTTAGGAAACTTGAAATGGATGAGGCCCTGACCTGTGCTGTGGATAACATGGATATGGGTGGACAGAGACTCATGCCTCCAAATCCCCCGTCTTCGAGCTTACCCTCCTCTGCGCAGCTCGTTTCTGTTTCTGCACTTCTCTGCCCTGAGGCTGTTCCCCCTCTTAGCTCTCACACCACTGCCCTGTGCCTGTACCGCCTCTGGACTATTGGCAGTTCCCAGAAAGCGCCTGAGCCGGCATTCTTCAGGGTATTTGTGCGCCCCGTTTTCTCCCCCTTGGAACTGGTGTTCGCTCCGATTGCTTGCTTTGTAGGCTATTTCCAGTCATTAGGTGGAAGCTTCCTTTATCTTTTCTCCTCTTCCCCACCGATGGGCCGCTTGTTAGCTGCCCGGTCTTACCCACTGGGCTGGGAGCTCCTTAAGCAGGTCTGATTCTTCACCAAGGTGGCACCCAGCACAGGGCCTCAGTCCCCTACTGGGCTGGTCCTATACCTCCTCATGCTCAGGTCTACACGTTAACCTTCGCATCCCAGTGGCCCCCTTCAGGCACTTCCAGCATCTTCCCCGTGCCCCCTAGCCGCTTAGTTCCAGCCTCGGAGGCTTCGTTAACTGCCGCAGTAGCTCCAAAACTCTGGTGCTCAGATTCCCCGCGCTCTCCCATCACCCAGGGTAAGAAGTATAAGCCCCTGGATCTGCGGCCCAAGAAGACACGTGCCATGCGCCGCCGGCTAAACAAGCACGAGGAAAACCTGAAGACCAAGAAGCAGCAGCGGAAGGAGCGGCTGTACCCACTGCGGAAGTATGCGGTCAAGGCCTGAGCACCGGCATCAATAAAACACAAACAAACTGGCTGGCATTGCTTCATGTTTGCGGGTGTTTCAGCGAACCGTGCTGGAGAGGTGGGCTGGCGTGCCCTGGTTGCGGTTACTAGGGGCCTGGGGGCTTTGGCAGGCCTGCCTGTGGCTGTTGGCAGCCCCGGCGCGGGACCATGACCAATCCTGGTCACAGGGATCTGTTGGGTGCTCTGTTAAGGTTACTTTGGGCCTGTGGCGTGCAGTTGCCCTCACTGTCCTTTCAGGGGCTCGTTCTGCCAGGTCCCATGCGCCCTGGGCAGGGAGAGACAGGCTTGAGATCAAAGAGCCATTTGTGGTGATGTTATATCTGAGAGGCTCTGGGTGATTTGATCGTGCATCGGAGTTGGCATCTTGCCTGATCAGCAGCTCCAGACACTAAGAGTTTCCCATCTGGGGTGAAGGCACAGGCGTGGGCCACATCCAGGACTCCCTGCCGAAAGCACTTCACTGGGCTCTGGGAACTCGAGTCCTGCCTGCCCCCAACCTTCCCTGGCAGGCCTTTTCCTACACCCTTGGGTGCTACATCCGTGGACCTTACTTACCTTCAGAGTCTCCATGCACTTTCCTGTGTTGCAGTCCCAGACTTTGACCTGGAAAATAATATAAGCAGAAGGGAAGGAGGCCTCACCCCACAAGTCTGGCATCCTTGAAACCACTTTGGAGTGAGTCCCAGCCAACCTCTTTACCTCCTGGTCTGGGTTTTGTTGTCTGTGAGGTGTATTTAACATGCCCAGCATAAAAATCTGATGCGAAAATTCAGCGCAGTGCAGTTTCCTTTTCCCTGAAGCTATGGTGTGTCTTAGAAATGTTATTGTCACTAGCAGCTTCTGGGCCAGTTTAGACCTTAGTGCCCAGAAGTGGTGGGCACCTGGGTTCTGTCCTTGTCACCTTCCTGTTCGGGGCAAATAGGATGTGGCCCTTTCTAGACCATGCTGAGGGCTCTGGTAAAGGAGGATGTTGGGTTAGGAGTTCGCCAGGAGGACAGGCCTGGGGTGGGTGGCAGGGGGGGTGGTGGGCTTACCATATGGGAGTAGCCAGCGCTGGCTAGCTGTGACCCATCAGGGGAGAAAGCTATGCTCTTCACCCAGGTGACATGGCCCTTGAGCTGAACAAGCAGGTTTCTGGTGGAAGGCTTCCAGATGTGGATGGTCTTGTCCCAGGAGCCGGAAGCCTGGACAGCAAACAGCTCTAAGCCCATGGGTTTGGAGCCAGCAGAGGGCCAGCCTGGAACCCAGGGCGACCTAGCTCACCAGGAGGCCGGATGCTGAGTAGCACAGGCAGCTGATGTTGCCACTGTGGCCCTCCAGCTCTTGGTGGGAGGTCACTGGGGTCCCCGTCCGCAGGTCCCAGATGCAGATAGCAGAGTCCCAGGAGCCAGTGGCCTGCAGACATCTGCTGTGAGCATGAACTAGCGAGCCCATGCCCACCTTTGTGGTTCTTAGGCTGGCCAGGCTCAGGAAGCAGGCAGTTTGTGAGCCCTGCTGGAGTGGCTCAGAAGAGCAGAGTCACCCAGTTAAGGTCTGAAATTCTGACCACTGCTCAGCCCCCAAGCAAGTAAGTGGATGTGGCTCACCACGCAGTCTGAGCTGGGTGCGAAGTCACTGCTCTGGACAGAGTCTCGGTGCCCTCCTAAGTGGCGCAGCATCTGGCCAGACTGCGGGAGAGAGCCCTGAGCTTTGGAGGGTAGCCCAGAGCCTTGTTGTGCTAGGTTCTAGGCCTCAGATGGGTCAGACCAAGGAGGGGTCAGACCTCCCCTCCTTGCAGGGCTGCCTGGGTAATGTGATCACACAGGGTCTGGGGAGGTTACCTGGTCCTTGAGGAGAGGGCAATCCAGGCCGCATGACCCTCACAGGCAGAGATCTTGAGGCACAGAGGGCTGGTGTGGCTGGGGATGTAGCTGCAGCCAGATGTAAGGGGGTCTTGGATGCCAGGTGTGGGCATGGGCAGTGGGGAAAATGGAACAACCTTTCTGGGGCACTGGGGTGGGGGTTGTCTCCTCCAGGTCCCAGGTCTCGCTCTGGCCGCCCCTCCACATACCTGCACCTCCCAGAGCACCACCTGCTTGTCCCAGCCACCCGATGCCAGCTGCTTTGAGTCAGGGCTAAAGCTAACCGTCTCCACGCTCCTCTGGTGACCTGGTGGAACAGGATACGGCAGGGTCTAGAAAGGAACATAGGCCTGGCTGCTTGGTCCTAGTCCCACCCAGTGCACTCACCCTTCAGGACATGCAGACACTTGGCTTCTGCTACATCCCACAGGCGGATGGTACAGTCACCAGAGGTCGTGGCAAAAAGGTGGCCATCAGGGGAGAAGCGGCAGAACTTGATGGGGCCTGGGTAAGCAGGCATGGTCAGGGAATGGGGTGCTGCCTTCCACCTTGCAGGACAACCCCTGCTAATCTCTCTAGCCTTATCGCCTACCTACCCTCCTCCCTCCTAACTCTCTCACCCTCCAGCCATCTAGCAAGTTGAGCTTCCATGACTTGACCTGAAACACCCAACTTTATTTTGCCCATTTGTAAAATCAATGCCAAAAGCAAATGCAGGCACCTTCCAGAAACTTTTTGAGAGCCCAGCCTGGGTTTGTTACCTCCTTGAGCTCCCCAGCCCTGGACTTTACCTATTAACATTAGTCGATCTGCCCTGTAATTACCAGATTTTTTTTCTTGTTTCAGTAATAATTCTAATAGTTCTATCTACTGAGTTCTTACTGGGCGTGAGGCACTTTGCATTATCTCATCCCACAGGGGAGCAACTGTCCCCATTCTAAAGAGAAGGAAATAGAGGCTCAGAGAGATGACATAACGATCACAAAGTGGTTAAACAGCTGAACACTCTGCTAAGTGAAATAAGTCATGAAAAGGAAGGTACTTAGAGTAAATTCATTGAGCTAGAAAAAATGGTGGTTGTCAGACTGGAGGAAGATGAATGGGGAGTTTAATGGGTATAGATAGAGTTTCCATTTTGCAAGATGAGTTCAGGAGACTAGCTGCACAATGAACATACTTAACACTACTGAACTGAACATTTAAAAATGGTTAAGATGGTAAATATATTTTTAAACAATTTTTAACAGTAGGAATGGGGACCTGACTCTCAACCAGTAAAGCATGTGACTCTTGATCTTGGTTGTGAGTTTGAGTCCCATGTTGGGTGTAGAGACTACCAATTTTTAATTAAAACTTAAAAAAAAAAAAAAAAAACCAGCAATAGGGTCTGAGTCCAGGTCTGTCAGAGGCCCTGTGTCCTTGCCCTCCTGCCCCAGCCCTGCCCAGGCTGTCTGGCATGAATGCCCCGCTCAGATGTCAGAGTGATAGGCTCTGCAGAATGCCAGACAGACCCGTGGGCCTTGGTCTCCACATCCAGCCTCAGGAGCCCCACCTGCATGGCCACCCAGCCTCCACAGCAGCCGCCCACTCTGGGTCTCCCAGCCGTACACATAGCCATCCTCAGAGGCTGTGAGCAGCCTCTGGCCGTCGGGAGAGAAGGCTGAGGAGTTGACCTGGAAGGAGAGCACAGAAGTAGTCCCATCCTGGGGCAAGAGACACCTGTCTGCTCATGTCTGACCCCAGACTCCTGGGCCAGCCCCAAACACTGCCCCACCGGCCTGGGGTTGGAGCTTAGACTTCAAGCCTCACTCTACAACTAGAGCTCAGAATGCAGGAACCACCCTTGCAGTCAGAGCCAAGAGCTTGGAGCCTTCTCTGGAATCCTGTAAAACCTGGGCCTGAAGCCCGGAGTCCTCACTGAAGGTAGAGGCTGGAGCCTTCTCTAGAACCAGAGCCAAGAGCCCATTCTAGAGCTGGAGCCCAGAACTAGGAGTTCAAAATCTAAGCCCCGAATTCATTTTAAAGCCAAAGTCAAAACACTGGTGTCATCCAGGAGTTTGCACCCTCTCTAGAACCAAGAGCTTAGAATCTGCAGCCCATTCTGGAGCTGGGTGGGGGCCAGAGAACACTAGACAGAATAAAGGAACCACTCTAGACCCAGAGCCAGGACCCTAGAGTCAGCAGAGCCCAACCGGACCTTACCTCCCCGCGGTGCTGGCCGAAGAATTTCACTCTCCCCACGGCCAGCCTTCCTGCGGACCCGCTGTTCATGGGCCCCAGGGCGCTGGTCCAGCCAGCCGGCCCCACTTGAGGTGGAGTGGATAGAGGAAGCTGTGTACAAGGGGTCTCCATGGAAATCGGGGCGGAGCACGCATCCACTGCGGGGTCTCTGGGAAGCCACGAGGAGAGACAGGTTGGGAGAGACTGTTCTCAGCCCCCCCGGGGGGGGGGGGGGGGGCGCCACGGCGGGCAGGACCGTCCGCGGCTCTGAGAAGGTACTTACTTCCCCTACTGGCCGCTGCCAGCCAGACCTTGTGCAGCCCCAACCTCGGGGCCAGACCACGAGCACGGCGACCGCTAGAGGGCACGCCAGCCCCGCACACCGCCACTGCCTCCCCGCTGCAGAGCGTGCAAGCTCCCAGACCCCTTTGAGAGGAGCTGCTTTCCCCATGTGCGCAGTGGGGTGGCACATTATAGGTGCCCAGGAAAGCCCGCTCTGGTTCCAAGACCCCCTTCCTCCTGGAGTGCCCAGTACTGAGGCTGAGAAGTTCCCATGAAGGGGGCTGGAAACGATGCTATCTGCCCTCCAGAATGGGGTGAGCCTGAGGTAGTGTGTGTAAGGCACAGGGCATTAGAAAGTGGAGTCCCCGTTGTTAACATTCTGGCAGCACAAAATGTGGCCATCTGAGGATGTGGAGGATGTGGAGGCCATGGTAGGAGGCCCCAGGAGGTGTCAAGTTCCTTGTTGGATAGTTGAAGCTGAAACCAGGCAGGAACAGGACTTGGTTTCAATGTTCATTTTGCAGATGAGGAAATAGAAGCCTCATAGGTAGAGGGACTTTCCCCGAGGTCACTCAGGCAGTAGGAAACCAACTGGGACTTAACCCATGACTGTCTGACTTTGAGGGCCTATATTAGGACCATCTGCCATGAATTCCAGGGGTCTCAAGCAGATGCCAAGGTCCTTAACTCCTGGTACATCTGGGAAACTGAGGCCCTGAGAGGGCAGATTTGGCCCAGTCATCCAGTACTTCTATGGCAGAGCTGGGGCCAGGACCCAGTCCCTCCCCAACAAGGCACAGGGGTGGAACAGAGACACCCTGTCTGCCACTGTCCAATGGATTCCAGGCTCCTTGGGGGTGGGGTGGGGCAGCGCTGCTTTGGGAGCCTCAAACTCAAGGATTCCCAGCAGTGACTCACACCCCTCCCCCCAGACCTCTTTCCCAGACTCTTCTCACGAGATCCACTGCTCTCTATTTTAGGTCTCAGACAGTCAGGCGGGAGAGGGGGCGACAATGGTGGCTTTGAGGCGGTGCCACCCCCATCCTAACTCCAAGAGGGCCCAGGTCACTGAGTTGGCTCCTCAAGGACCCGTCTGGGTTGGGCCTGTGAGGCCACCACCCCATCCCTGGACATGGGTGCCGAACACAGTTCCTCAGAGTTATCTGGCCCCCCAGGCCCTCCCCATTCCCTCTGCGTAGGCAACCCTCTCCCAGTCCATGCCCCATCTGGCATCTCCCCAGCCACCTGGCTGCTCTTGCTTTACCTGGAGGGCCCAGAACCACCTAACCTCGTGCAGCCCATCACTCCCAGACCCCTGTGAACAGACCTTGTCCACCAGGCCTGGTGACTACTCAGCTGGTAGAGATGGAGCTATGCTTAAAATCTTCTCTTTTCTTTTCTAAGTAAGCTCTATGCCCAACATGGGGCTTGAACTACTCACACCCCCAAGATCAAGAGTTGCATGCTCTGCTGACTGAGTTTAAACCTTTTTGCTTGACACCAGAGTTGGTGGTTGGAACTACCCACCATGAATTCTAGGGACCCTGGGGGCCATCCTGTCCTTGTCCTCCTGCCCTCCCACCCCCACCTTGCTCCCTGAACTCAGCCACAGGGCCCTTTTTTCCATCCCCTCCACCTTCATTCCCACTCTGGGCCTGTGCACACAGGGTTCCCCATCCTCTTACCTGCTTACCTTGGGATCTACCTCAAATATCACTTCCCCGAGATGCCTTCCCTTGCCCATCCCCCAGACAAGTCAGAGCTCCTGCCCCAGAAATAGGGCATTAGAGCCACCGGTCTGGGTTGAACCTGAGTCCTGCCAGCTACCAGCTCTGCGATCTTGGGCAAGTCACCCGATCACTCAGTGCCTCGTTTCCTCATGTGTAAAATGAGTGTACTCACAGCGGTTGCCTTGTGAGGAGTCAGTGAGATGGTGCCATCAAGGGCACCTGGTGTGCAGCAAGCACTCAAAGAAGTGGGGGCGAGGCTGTGACATCCACAAGCCTCAAATCTAGACACAAAGCTCTGAATGCCCTTTGCCAGGCTCACCCAAGGGGCCCACCACCCAGGGATACCTCATGATGTAGAGAGGGCCTGGTGGTTGGGGGTAGCCTGTCTCCATGCTCAGCAGGGGCTGAGGATTTGGGCAGAGGCTGCACCTGCAACAAGGGATGGTCCACGGTCCACAGGGGAAGGGAGGACATGGGTCACAGTCACCTTGGCAGCAGAAGTATTTCACTGGCCCGGGTTCTGCCCATGAGATTAGGGGACACAGATCCTCACCTCTCCAAGAGGGTCCTCAGACCTCAGAGGATGTCTTCCACCCCTTGACTATATTCCTTCTCAGAGAGCCCACCGCCTTCTCTCTTCCCCCAGCCCAGATTGTCTGGGGAGGTGTTTTGTTTAGTTTTGTTTTTCTGGCCTTTCCTACTGTCACTCTATCTCTTGAAGGTGACCCAGGGTCTTGGAACCAGCCTTGCCCCTCTTCACTATCCCAAATTACCTGCCTTCCCGGGCCTCTTGGTTCTCTCTGAAATTGCCATGGGTATGCAGTCACTTTAAAGAGGAAACTGGAGGGATGCCTGGCCGGCTCAGTTGGTAGAGCATGCAACTCTTGATTTCTCAGGGTTGTGGGTTCGAGCCCCATGTTGGGTGTAGAGATTACTTAAAAGTAAAAATCTTTTAATTTTTTTTTAAATTGATTTTTAGAGAGATAGAATGCACAAGCACGGGAGAGGGGCAGAGTGGGGGAGAGAGAGAATCTCAAGCAGGCTCCACACCCAACGTGGAGCCTGATGCAGGGCTCTATCCTCACACCCTGGGATCATGACCTGAGCTGAAATCAAGAGCTGGACACTCAACTGACTGAGCCACCCAGGCACCCAAAAGTAAAACTCTTTTTAAAAATAAAATAAATATAAAATAAATAAAAATAAAGAGGAAACAGAGAAGGAAATGACTTGCTCAAGGTCACACAGCTAGAAAGTAGGAAACCTGAGATTCAAGTCTATGTCCAATAACCCCAAAGACTTCAGCTTATTGCTTGTACCAGACATTCTTTCAATATAGCGTGGGAAAGTTGGGGTATCAGCCCCTGCCCACCTCCCAACATATCTTACCCCTGTGACTGGGACCTCACTACCCCTCAGGACAGCCTATCCCATCGTAAGAAACTCCTATTACTGGAAGGTCCTGGATGAGTCGGAATCTGCCCTGTACTGTCCAGCAGAGTGGACAATGGGCCCAGCCTGCATCCCTGCAACTCCACTCCAGGGTCGCAGCCAGCTAGTTCTGAAAGGCTAGAAACAACTCAAAAAGGCAAAAACTGTAGAAATACATGATTGCATAGTTGAACAATGACAGCTACCCAGCCAGGGAAATGGACAGAATACAGCTCTGCATACCAACATGCAAACATCTCACAAAACATGCTCCACAAAAAGCAATGTGGCCAAAGATGCTATAGTCCAGAACCCCTCATATAAAAGTCAGGACGTGCCAAAGGCAAACCCTCCATTACTCAGGCATACATCTGCACGCACTGAAACTTGAAGAAAAAGCAGGGAGTGACAAACTCTCAAATAACTAGAGTGGTTAACTAGGGGAGAGGAGGGGAGGGGACACAGGGGCCCTGCAGTACTTGCTCCTGGTGATATTCTGGCTCAAAGCTGGGCAGTGGGCATCCAGGTGTTTGTTGGATTATTCTTTTTTTTTTTTTTTTCAATATATGAAATTTATTGTCAAAATGGTTTCCATACAACACCCAGTGCTCATCCCAAAAGGCTCATCCCTCCTCAATACCATCACCCCCCCCACCCCCCATCAACCCTCAGTTCTCAGTTTTTAGGAATCTCTTATGCTTTGGCTCTCTCCCACTCTAACCTCTTTTTTTTTTTTTTCCCCTTCCCCTCCCCCATGGGTTTCTGTTAAGTTTCTCAGGATCCACATAAGAGTGAAAACATATGGTATCTGTCTTTCTCTGTATGGCTTATTTCACTTAGCATCACACTCTCCAGTTCCATCCACATTGCTACAAAAGGCCATATTTCATTCTTTCTCATTGCCACGTAGTATTCCATTGTGTATATAAACCACAATTTCTTTATCCATTCATCAGTTGATGGACATTTAGGCTCTTTCCATAATTTGGTGGATTATTCTTTAATAACCAGCCCTGCCTGTCCGGCCCCTGCCCACCTCTCCTGCCTGCTTCAGGCTTCCTCACCCCTTCCTCCACACCTTCTGCCCACCACCCCCAGTCCTGAGCACGTTAGTGGATCATAAAATGCCAAGGCTAGGATGTGCTTTCTGATGGTACCCCGAGAAACAAGGAAAGCCCTCTTGTAGCAAGAGAGCAGGTAGAGGAAAGGTGGAGAGTCAGACTGCCCTGCTTCCTACCAGCTTTCTAGCTCCCAGCTCTGATCCTAGAAGCTGTCATCCCAAACTGCACCTATTTCCTACTTCTGCTGAGTCAGCTCCAGGATGGTTTTTGTTTTTTATTTTTTTTTTATTATTTTTTTTTTTAAATTTTTTTTTTCAACGTTTATTTATTTTTGGGACAGAGAGAGACAGAGCATGAACGGGGGAGGGGCAGAGAGAGAGGGAGACACAGAATCGGAAACAGGCTCCAGGCTCTGAGCCATCAGCCCAGAGCCTGACGCGGGGCTCGAACTCACGGACCGCGAGATCGTGACCTGGCTAAAGTCGGACGCTTAACCGACTGCGCCACCCAGGTGCCCCGGTTTTTGTTTTTTAAATTTTTTTTTTTTTAAGTTTATTTATTTTTGAGAGAGAAAAAGAGAGAGCATGAGTGGGGTAGGGACAGAGAGAAAGGGAGAGAGAATTCCAAGTAGGCTCTGCACTGTCAGTGTGGAGCCCCATGCGGAGCTGAAACTCACAAACCGTGAGATCAAGATCTCAGCCGAGATCAGGAGTCAGACGCTTAACCAACTGAACCACAACCACTAGTTGTACTAACTAGCTGGACTCACCCTTTCTGGAAAAGTAGGACCGCAGTGCTTTCTTCTCTCTTTTTGCGTTTTTGCTCACTTGCCTCCCAAAGGGCTTTGACTAAAACATTTCTGTAATTTTCACAGCTGGTCCCCTAGGATTATGCCTCTCGGGCTTCTCCTCTGGGCTTCCTCTGCTTCCTCTGCAGCTACTTGCATTCTGGGATCCTAGCTCCCCAAGTGTGATCAACACCTTTATTGGAATGTACTGTAGTTGTCATTGTCCCTCCTAAAGTGTGGAGACCGGAACTGGAAACATACTCTCTGTATGGGCCAACAAATGCCAAGTTGAAAGATACTGTCATCTCCAATTTTCTAGACATTCAATCTCTAGCAATGCAGCCTGCATTGCTAGAGGCATTTGTCTTTTCAACAGCTACGTTATTCTGGTGACTCAATGAATCTGCAGTGAGAGCTTTTTCCCACAAACTACTGTCCAGGCAACTCTCCCTCCCCTATAGAGTCCTTGCACAATGGATTCTTTGGAAACACACAAAACCTTACACTATGCTGGTTAAATGTCATTTTCTGGATCCCATCCACCCATCTAATCTTGAAAGTATTGTAAGTGTGGCTTCCATTGCATAGAACTTTGATTTCCTCACCGTGGCAGCTGGGAATTTTATGAGCAGGCCTTCTGTGTTCTAAATCCAAATTGTGAAAATGATGATCAATGGGACTACCACTAGAGACTTCCACTGATTTTCACCTTCTTTTGCACCCATCCGCACCCATCAGGATCATGAACTAATTGTGAGGGGAAGGAGGGTCCACTCCCTTAGGAGCGGGGTCTGGGTGGGGAGGAGAGTGATGAGCTCCTACCTCCACCATGGCTCTCTGATTGCAAACAACACAAACCCACCTATGGCCAAAAGAGATCATATGGGAAGGGACTGGGCGGTGGGGGGGAGTGGGAATTAAAGATGGCAACGCAGTAACACCCAGGAAGTACAGGAAGCAGGGCTGCTAAGCCACTACGATGCCCAAGCACAGGATCCTTGAAGACCATATGATTGGTCCAGCATGGGTCACGCCAGGGGCGGGGACCTTGATTGGCAATCCTGGTATGACCTGGGGTTTTACCTTGACCTCCACCCTCCTCTACTAATCAATCAGGGATCTCTAGGCTTAGTACCTGCTGTGCACATTGGAGTCAGGAGCCGGAGGGGTGCGTTCAAATTGGGCTCTACCACCCATCCGCTGTGACCTCGGGAAGTTGTCTAACTGTTCTGTGCTTCCTTTTCCTCGTGTCTACAATTAGGATGATGATTAATACTCACCTCATAGGGTCTGCTTTGAAGATTGAGTTTTAATACATGCAAAGTGCTTAGAACAGCGTCTGGTGCACAGTAAGTGCTCTGTGTTGGTCAGCTGTGTTACTGAAGTATTATATCGTGAATCCACAGTTTTCTAGTGTAGCCCGAAAGATATGAAGATAAACTCCCATGTCTTAGAGAAACTCAGGTAGGTGTATCTGCATAGGGCGCTGTTGCCCTGTTGGCAAAGGAGACAGGCAAGAGCATAGAGTGGTTTACTTCCCAATGGTCGCCGTTGGCATTGGTAGAGCACGGCCTTTTCTGAGCACTCTCAGATCACGGCTGGATAATCTGTCCAGGACTGCTTGGCAATCAGTGTTGTGCTAACTAGTCCTTGATTGCTGGACTCACCCTTTCTGGAAAAGTAGGACCGCAGTGCTTTCTTCTCTCCTGGCCCCTGGCCTCTGGCAGTGCTCTGTGGTGTCAGAGTTCCGCCTTCCACTCTGGCTCTGTTGGGCTATGATTTGCTAGAGCTAGAAACTTGGTTGTATTTATTTATCTTATTATATTTTTAGCATGTTCTTTTCTAAAGCCATCTTTCCGTTTGGGTAGAGTGACCCGGACGCCAGAAGGAACCTGAGAAGCTCAGGGGGCCTGCCCACCCTCCAGTGTCCCCGGCGTGGGCTGTGGCCCCGTGCCTGTGTTCCAAGCTCTCAGGTTCAGGGACTCTTCCCCACAGCCCTCTTCAGCCAGTCCCACGTTCCAGTAACTCTTACAGAGAAAGAGAAACCTCCTAGCCCGTGGGACAAGCACCACGAAGGTCACGAACATACCACCTTCCTGATGCCAGGACCGGATTAGGACCAAATGAGGGGGCCAGGGGTGGGTGCCCTGGCAGGGCCTCTGTGACAGGCCCATCCAACTTGTGGAGATGGGGCCACAGCCTAGCCGGAGAGGACTTTTATGGCATTTTATTTAATATGTAAATTTTTTTTTTTTTGGCAGTAAAAAATGAGTTTATTTTTTTTAAGTTTCTTATTTATTTGTTTTTAATTTACATCCAAGTTCGTTAGCATATAATGCAATAATGATTTCAGGAGTAGAATCCAGTGATTCATCCCCTACATATGACACCCAGTGCTCATCCCAACAAGTGTCCTCCTTAATGCCTCTTACCTATTTAGCCCATCCCCCCAACCACAACCCCTCCAGCAACCCTCAGTTTGTTCTCTGTATTTAAGAATCTCTTATGCTTTGTCTCCCTCCCTGTTTTTATATTATTTTTACTTCCCTTCCTTTATGTTCATCTGTTTTGTAACTTAAATCCCACATATGAGTGAAGCTATCTGCTGTTTGTCTTTCTCTGACTTATTTCACTTAGAATAGTACCCTCCAGTTCCATCCACGTAGTTGCAAATGGCAAGATTTCATTCTTTTTGATTGCCGAGTAATACTCCATTATATATATAGACCACATCTTCTTTACCCATTCATCCATCGGTGGACATTTGGGCTCTTTCCATACTTTGGCTATTGTCGATAGTGCTGCTCTAAACATGGGGGTGCATATGTCCCTTCGAAACAGCACACCTGTATCCCTTGGATAAATGCCTGGTAGTGCAATTGCTGGGTCGTGGGGTAGTTCTATTTTTAACTTTTTGAGGAAACTCCATACTGTTTCCCAGAGTGGCTGCACCAGTTTGCATATTTATTTAATTTTTTACATTCTCAAAACAGCCTGGACACAACGATGTTAAATAGCAGTCTGAGGACAGAGGGACAGTCACCTGTTTTTCCAGGTCTATGAGGTCTGTGCCTGCATCTCTGATGATTTCAGACAGCACTTGCCGGCCCCTCCACAACCCCCGCCATGACCCTGAGGTTCTCGTGGAGATGGAAGGGTTGGGTCCAGGCCTTGGGGATCGAACCTGGGTCTCTCTGACTTCTCTATGCCTCAGTCTGGACGCTCTCACATTTCTACACAGCTTTATTCCTAGCACACAAACCAGTTTTTAGTTTAAAAAATGTTTTAAATTACATGCTGGTCGCAAAAAAATATATATGTATATATAGAAATCTGAAAAATAAAAGACACAAGTGGCCATTCACTCCCCCATACCTCTAGCCTCTCTCCAGAGGAGGCAAGTGTGAACAGTGGCGGTGAGGGATAGGGGAGCAACCTTTCAGTGACTTCTCCTTTGAACCCTGTTTTCCCTCTGTAAAGTGGAAACAGCGATGCTTGGTCCAAGAGGCTCCCAGAGGTGAGGGGTTGCCTAGTCAAACGAGACAAAGTTAACAGAACCTGGCCTGGGGCCTCGCACAGAATAGGTGCTCAGGAAATGGCTGTTGGTTTCCCAGTGGTATGCCCCCTCAGGCCTCAGTCACTCCAACAGTCTCCCCAGCTTGCAACCTGGGGCCAAGCACCACCCACTGCCTTCTCAATGCATCCAGAAGAAATTAGCCCCAGGGCAACAAAAATTAGGGAGAAGGAAAGGGAGTGAAATAGCACTCCAGGGCCTGCTTGGGGTGACTGATCTCAGTCGATTCTGCCACCTGACTACAATCTTTTTGCACAGATGGGGAGACCAGAGTCTGAGTGGGGAGGTAACTTCCCCAAGCAGAGTGATGGGTGGGCAGGAGAGCCAGAACGGAGGCCAGGCCTGAGTCCCAAACTCACGTTCTTCCTGCCCTGCCACCCTGACTGCAAATCAGTCATTCATCCCTGTGCTCAGCCCAGGCCCAGAGGAGGTCTTGACAATGCTTTTTTGAGTGATTGGACGCGTGAATAAATGAATCAGTGGCTACATTGTGTATATTATATGGCGCTCTGATCTCTACTCCCTTTCATATCCTTTATTTCCTATGATTTTTTTTCCACAATGACCCTACCTGGCAGGAAGCTTCACCCCCATTTCACAGATGGGGAAACTGAGATTCAATTTGCCCCAGGCTTTAGCCTTAGCATGAGAAGGAGACAGAACCAGAACTCAAGTCCCAACTGTCTGAACTCAGAGCCACGGTGAACTGTTTCCACTGGTCCCCACAGCTGTCTCCATGGTGCCAGCACCAGCTCAGGAGCCTCTGGAGCCTAGCATGTGCTGAGGAGATATTGAACCACCAGATGCTTGCATGAATGCCCTGATAAAAGTTCTGAATTACTTGTTTTTTTGGAACCAAATAAATGGTGAGACCTTGGAACACTTGCCCAAGTCCTCCGGATGCCCATCCCTACCCTAGCTGGGTTCACCCTCCACTGAATCCTGCAGGTTCCAGATGAAGCTGGCATCTGGCTCCTTGGTCTCCGTGTGTCCATCTTGGCTCTGGGGGAAAAGAGTTGGGGAGAAGGATGAGGTCTGGCCCAGACTCTGGGGCATCTGTAAAGGTAGCAGACCAAGGTCAGCATCTGGTGGCCTTCCCCTCACCTCCTGGGTTTTTGGGGGAACTTGACCCTACCCTGGAACATACCCAGGAGGACAGATCATCTAGGAACAGAGCCCTGAGAGATGGAACCAGTTGCACCCAGCCTGGCTGACCCAACAGCATCAGAGAGACAACCATGGCCACAGGTCTGCTCATGGAGTTGGACTAAATCCTTTCTTACTTCATTGAGTCCTCCCTGTGTGGCCCCAGGTGGGACCTGGACCAGCCCTGGCCTGACACTTGACCCAGAGGACCGAGGGACGAGAGCCCCAGGATGGGTAGTGGCTCATCCCCTGTTAGTCCCCTTGTCCCCGGGCTGCTAATCCACGTTGGGCCCTGAATGGGGCTTCTGGAATCCCACTGGAGCTGGGGGCGATGGGCTTGGCTTCAGGGCAAAGTGGGAAATAAGGGGGAGGCGATGGGCACGCCGCCAGACCCCACACCAGCCTCTTCTCTTCCTTCCCCCCCTTTTTCATTCTTCCTTTGTTTCTGTCCTCCACCCACATCGCCTTCCTCTGAGTTAGATCCTTTTCTCCTGCTCTTGCCAAATCCTGCCCCTCGATCCCTGTGAGTCTGCCACTTGAGCTCAGGACCTGAGAGAGCTCAGGGAGGGGGCCGGGTCCCTTTGGGACAGTCAGAGAGGTCATCTGGGAGGAGACTATGGGTTCTAGGCTTCTGGACTTAAGGAGGTATCTGTCAGATGCAAAACGGGGAGATCTGAAAGGCAGGAATAGGGTGTGGGCCACCTGGGGGGACATCTGTGGGAAACAAGAATAGGAAGCTGAGAAAGAGGTTCCAGAAATGGAGGCCTTGAGTGCCAGAGTAAGGGGCTTGGCTCCCTTCCCCTGGAAGGTGGTTCTCAAACTAGCTGTCATGGAACCCGGAGGGTGCAAGAAGGAACCCTGGAATGCCTTGATGGGGCAAATAAAAGGGTGGGAAGAAGAGACCCAAGGGTGGAATTCTGGGCCTCTGGTGCTGCTCCAGCAGAATGACTCTAATCTCCCATTTGTGGACCATGCTGCCATAAGCTGTGGGTGAGCAATGGGGAACTGGGAAGGGTATTCAGTAGGGACAAGGGAATGGCCCAAATTGGGCTTTGGGAACCAGGCTGACTGCGGGAGAGGGAGAACTGAACTCCGGGAGTCAAGTGGCCCACCAGGCCTTTGTGCAGAGGTCCTCTGGCCCCCTGATCTTTTTTCCTCAGGCCACCAGGAGGCAATGATAATGGTCACAACCCAACCATCACAGCGCTAGCAGGCGCCGTGCTCTGCAAACCACATTACATTTTCACACCAGGCAAATGCGTCTGCAGCCGGGGACATCGAGGGCCTGGCAGAGGAAGAGACTCAAAACCAGTATCACCAACCAGCCTCAGTGGCAGAGTCAGGATGCCACCCCAGAGGCTGGTCGGCCACAGAGCATCGGGCCCCTTGGGCAGCCTGGAGCAGCTGCTGTGGTGTCCAGTCCGGTTACAGCCCTCTCTGCCCACCTGCCCTCCCAGCTGTCTCAGCCACACCTGGCACCCACATGCCCCGTGGCAATCTGACCGGCCTTGTGCTGCCTTCCGGGGAGACAGCTGGGAGATGGGGGATGGGAGACAGGGGTAGGGTGGGAAACCCAGCCCCTGCCAGCAAGCAGGAGCCAGCAGGGCAAGGAAAGACCAGCGGCCCCCATTCGCTGTGTGACCTTGAGCTCCTTGGGCTAGGGGTGCTCTGAGCCACCTGGAGCTAGGGCTCTAGTGTTGACTATAGGCAGCTTGTGGCCTCCTGGGCTCGTCTCTTCGTGCCTGGAACAGCGAGCACACCGACCCTCACGGGGCAACCACCCAGCCCTCCACCCCCCTCCAGAGTGAAGCAGTGGAACTGACCAGCTGTGTGATCCCAGGCCAGTGTCTTAGCTTCCTTGTCCTCCAGTTGAGAGGGCTGGTGACTGGGATGCCCTGCAGGCAGCCCCTCCCTCCTCCACTTGGGAGCTGGTCACAGCAGCCCCACCCCTCCCCCAGGCCCCTGATCTTCCTCAATGGCCATTTTGTGTCGTTGCCAGGGGACTGCTGTTTGCTCAGCTGCCCCAACCCTGAGACCTCACGATAATGGACGCCTGTCAGCCTTGGGGCCCCTGTGTCTGGGGCCTGGGGGGTGAGAAGCCCTCTCCTTCAGTCTGTCTGGGGCATTGTCCTTCCCTTCCTGTCTGGGTGGGGGTGGGAGGCATTTGTGGTCATTTCCTCTCAGACTTGTTTCCCTTTCTAGAAGCTCAGGCCTGAATCTCAGCCTCCTGCCACCCCCATCTGTGTGTTGCCATTCAAGTCCCAGCAGCCCTCAGCCTCAGTTTCCCACTCTGTAAAGTCTTGACACTCTAGACCTGTGCTCTAATCCCCAGTTTAAATCTATCCCTTATTGGCCTTGTGCCATATGCCTCTGTTTAGTCATCTGAAAAATGGGGTTATTAATTCTACCAGCCTCAGAGGTAATTAAAATCATGGAATCTTACAGCCCTGGGCTGCTTTATACTTGGGTGATTTTGGGCAAGTCGCTTGAGCTCTCTAACCCCAACTTTGTCCTCTATGGAGTGGAGATGATAACGGGACCTACCACATTCTGGAGGGAAGTCACAAGAGAGCGCACAGACCTGGCACACAGGAGATGCTCAAAAAATGCTGGCTTTGAAAAACAACTCAGCAACAATGAGGCAAGATGGCCACACATCCCATTGTTCCCACAACCAAGACTGATGGGGTGCCTAGGCGGCTGCCCTCCCCCAGGCCCCAAGTGGGTCTCTTTATTTCCAGATTGAATGCATGTGGTCACACCACACTCAGAATGATTTCACCCCCTTGCTTTATTTCCCAGTATGTGGTCACTTGTTGCAAACGCTGCATTGTCCTTGGAATGGCTATGCCTTCTGCAAATGTGGGCTGCAGGGTCCTAGATTTGTGTTATACCGTAGATCCCTTATCTGAGGTTTTGCTTTCCCAGTGATCAACGCAGTCTGGAAGCTGATGATTCTCCTTCCGATCTACCATCAGAAGGTCAGTAAAGTCCAATGCTATGTCACAATACCTGCGTCTTTTTACATAGGCATTTTATCAGCTCACATCAGGGTTCCTGCAGCTGGAGATCACGGTCCCAGTGCTAGGAAAGAATATGCTTTAATACTGGCAGATTTTAATACTGGCAGAACTCCCAGCACTGCAGACCTGGAGTCTGGATCCTGAGGAGGAGCCTGTGATAATCCTGACGCTAGCTGGATGGACGAAGGGCCCATGGCAAGTCTCAGGAAGAAGTAGTTTGCAGAGCCTGGGGGTGGGGGTCCAGAAAACACCTGGGAAGGCAGCCTCACCCACCGAGTCCCTCCCCAGTGCCCACTGGCATCACCAGGCCCACCCGTAGCCAGGAGTATCTGCCACCAGCTTCTCCTCCACACGGGTCTAGGCTTCCAGGTTGTATTAACAGCCCTGTTATGGAGCACCTACCATGCACCTGGCCTGGGGGCACATATGTTCTTTGAGTCACGGAATGCATCCTTGGCCCCACTTAACAGATGAGGCAAGTGCCGCTCACAGGGGCAGGGACTCGTCTGAGCTCCCAGCCAGTTTGGAATCCTGCTCCTTGTCCCACCCATAGGCTTAGATTCCAGGCTGCCCCACCCCGCCCCACCCTTGGCCTCAGCATTCTACCCTCCCCCAGCCCAGTCCCCCAGCCCCACAGCTGACATCCTCCCCCACTCAACCCCCACCCCCCGCTTCCGCTCCCAGAATTCCCTGCTGCCAGTTGCCAGCCTCTGCATCAGGACATGTTGCTTTTCAGCCTCTTCACGTCCCACATCCCTGTGCCCACCGTGTTCCACTTGCCAAGGGGCTTACAGCACCTCAGGGCTGCTAGAAATTGTTCAACGGCATGGCTTTGCCTCTCTTCTCACTAATTGAATCCTTTAATCTTCTTGGGCAGCTTTTCCAGAGTGTGCACTTCCCAGAAGGGCTTTGGGAGAATAAAAATAATTGCTAGTAATTTGTTGAACATTCACTAGTTGCCAGGTACCGTGCTAAATGTTTAATTTACATCTTGTCATCTGATGGTTTTATTAGTGTCCTGAGGGAGGGGCAGGTATCATTCCCATTTTCCAGTGGGGAAACTGAGGCTCGGGCAGCTGAAGGAGACACAGCTCAAAGGCACAGTAACAGTAGTATCCCCACATTTACTGGGCACTTTGTGTCAGACACTGTTCCAAGCACTTTTATACATACTGGGTCACTGAATGTTCTCCATAAGCCTGTGAGGTCATTACTATTCTACTCCCCTGTGTGAGGATCTGGGTTCTAATCCAGAGTCTGGCTCCATAGCCCACAGTCAGGTCTTGTGGACTTCTAGGAGGTAGCAGGGAGATTGGAACTCAGGACTCGCTGCCTACAAGTCCCAGTTCTCCCCCAGCCTCCTCTGGGAGGCAAGCAATTAGCCAAAGCCAGGCCTTAGACCGTGGGACAGCTCCCAGTACAAACCGCAAGCTGGGAAGCAGGCCAGCTTCCAGGCGGGCTGAGCTCGGGCCTGGTCCACGGAAGTGGCTTTGGCCGGGACCCCTGAGGAGGTGGGGGGGGATCCCTAAGGGCTGCTCTGGGGCAGGGCCTGGGCTCCCCAGATGGCCCAGGAATTGGCAGGCATTTGTGCCAACTGAGTGCTTTGCAGTAATTACAGTTTCCTGCCTCTAAAGGCTTCCAAATTCTTACTTTAAATATTTTTAGCAGATGAGCCTTGAAACCTCCTTCAAAACAAAACAAAAACAAAACACATTTCTTAACCATAAAATCCAGAAATACATGTTAAGAGATGACCTCTCTTTACATAATCGCCATGCTCTCTAGAAGTTACTGTCAAAGGCTGATGTGGATTGCCCAAGTCCACTTTGAGGGAAACCTGGAATGTCAGAGCTCTTAAGAGCATGGACTCCAGGGTGTGACAGAAACATGTGACCCTCTAGACAAGGCCCTTCGCCTCTCTGAGCCTGGGAGACATGTAACACCTGGGTAGCAGTCACTCTTAGTATCACCAGGAGTGAAAGCCCAATGTGCCCAAGCCAACTGTGACTTGGACTGGGCCAGCTGCAAGGTGACATATCCAAGGTGACATATGACATACGAGTTGTATCCTGGTGACCAGACTGTTTTCCCGGAAGGATGGGCGCCCTTGGCCCTATCTCTGAGGCCTGTGCCTCAGCTGGCCCGCCCTTCCTTCCCCTTCTGCATGCTGAGGCAAGGCCCAGCTGGCAGCACCCCACCCAGGCTGCGCTAGGGCTGAGTGTGACAGCATCTGTCACCACTGTGTGGACCTGGCAAGCCCAGAGCATCTGGTAGAGCTGTTAGAGCCATGGCAGGCCTGCGGTCAGGATACCCAGAGCCCAAGATGCGCGAGGCCCCGGCCCGCATTTCCTTCCCTGGCATATTTCATTTCGTGGCTGTCTCTCACAAGCATGAAACACAATTCACCCCTTTTGCCCTCTCCCCTGTCCCATCGCAGTGACAGCACCTCCTTCTACCTCTTGTGTCAGCCGGAATCCACAGGCTGTCTCCTCTGTCCCTTAGCTCCCGCATCTAGTCAACACCCGAATCCCTCCACTGCGCCTTTGGACTCTGTATTGGTCTGGTCGAGCAGTCATAACAAAGTACCACGCAGACTGGGTGGCTTGAACTGCAGAAATCTGTTTTCTTACAGTTCTGGCGACGGGGAGTTGGAGAGAAGGGTGTTGTTCGGTTTATTCCTTCTGAGGCGTCTCTCCTCAGCTTGTAGACAGCCACCGTCTCCCTGGCCCTCATGTGCTCCTGCCTGTGAGCATATCTTGTCGTAATCTCTTCTTATGGGGACACCCGTCAAACTGGACTAGGGTCCATTCTAATGACCTCATTTTACCTTAGTTGCCTCTTTAAAGGCCCTGTCTCCAAATGCAGTCACTTTCTAAGGCACTGGGGATTAGGACTTCAGCATATGAACTTTGAGGGGACAGAAATTCAGCCCCTAAGAGACTCTGTCTTGCGTGCTCCACCTTCCCTGTGCACACAGCGTCTGCCAGGTCCCGCATGACCATTGTTCTCTGACCACTGTGTTGACCCTCTCTACTCACGCCGCCAGCCCAACCTCCCCCTGCAGGCACCCTGATCTGATCATGTCATTCTCTGGTTGAAAACTTGCCCAGGCCCCCACCAGCCTCTCCAGCCTCAGAGCAAAGTTGCCACACCCATGCCTAAGACGCATCGCACCAAAACCAGGAGCTAGCGATGTTACCAAAGTCTTCCCTGCACAGGAGGAAGGTCTTTCGGTGGTTTGTCTGAGTTAGTCCTCATCAACTCTATGGGATAGGTCCTGTCATTAGTTCTATTTAATAGAAGAAGAAACTGAGGCACAAAGAGAGTGAAAAGCTTGCTCAAGATCACACAGCTAAGAGATGGGGAACCCAGGCGTTTGCATGCATACCCTTGACCACTGCACTCAGTGCTTTGGTTTGGCTGTTCCCTCTGCCTGAAATGCCTTTCCATCCCTTCTCTTGCTGACAAACTTCCATATGTTCTTCAAAACCCATTTCAAATGCCCGTTCCCTGGGATGATAGCCTCTGCTATATGTCCTGCCCATTCAGTAATCATTCATCAAAGCTCCAGCCACACTTTGAAGTGATTGTTGTGACAGTCTCCCTGGGGACAGGCACCAGATCTGATCCATCTCTCTGTTCCCCCCACACTTAGGATGGGCCAGGCAAGGAGGCAGACACCAGACATCACATACAAATTATTAACGGGTGTAACTTTCCAGTTCTTTATTAAAAGAGCCAAGTGTTTCAGACCCCCCAAATTCCTGCTTTTGGAGAAAAAGAAAAGTAAAACACGAACACCTATATATCATTTTTCTCATGCAAATTTACCTTTTTGCCTCATTTTAATCCTGAGCCTGGCACAGCCTTTGTGCCTTTGTAGCAGCTCACACCTACCCCCTGGAGGCAGGCGGAGGTCATCTAAAACTCCAGGAGGGTTTTCCCGCTGGGGGATTGGGAAGGAAGGGAAAATAAAACAAGGGAAGGAAGAAATTCTTAGCGCCCCATGGGTTCCTTCTACATCCCCAAATAGTTGAAAATGACATTTTCTTTGTTTAAAATAATAATAATAATAAAGGCTTTGTTTTCGTAAAAATGACTCAGTCCCTTGTAAGATTGAAAAGGTTGGAAACCTCCCAGGAAAGGACAGAGAGGAAAATAAAATGACTCCGTGTCATACCTCCCAGCTGCTTACACATTTATATAGTCATCGAGCTGCGAGCTACGCCTAAGATGTGAGCACTCTGCCGTGTGTTATATTTTAATAAAAAATCTCACCACCCAGAGAAAGCCCTTGATAGCATCTTCCAGACTTCACATCTGCCTCTTGAAACATACAACGCATTTGTCTAACCAATAGCTGTTTATTGAGTACCTACTCTGTGCAGGCTTTGACCGGGTCCTGGGGGTAAAGGGTAGATCTGCCTCCATGGGACAGACTTTCATCAAAGAATGACGTATGTAATTATTTAGTTGCACCAGTGGCCAGGGCTGTGAAGAAGGTACTGGTTCAGTGAGGACAGGGAGGGCTTTCTGGAGGAGGTGACAGGTTGCTGTAAGGGTAGAGGAGATGTTAACCCGGAGAGATTGGGAAAGAGCACATCAGGTAGAGGGCAAACTGCTCGAGGAGGAATTCCAATGTGACCACCATGGCTGGCGGCCAGCTCCCCTTCTGCCGTTGCTGCAGAGACCAGATGTTGTTCTGGTGTCTACCCCTCCAGCCATTAACTTGCTACCGCGTAAATCCTGACAAGTCTAAGTGAGTCATGGTGGTCCTCATCCCTTTGCCAGCGGTTGGGGACAGGGGAGGGCATGTGGCCCAGTTCTGACTCTGAGAAGGGGAAAAAACAGTCTGCAGGAGGACTTCTGGGAAGGTCCGGCCAAACTCTTTTCTGCCTCTGGGCACCGATGGTGAAGATGTGATATCCAGAACTGCTGCAGCCATCCTGCAGCCCTGAGGATGAGACCGACATGTAAGGGCGGCTGAGCAAAAAAAAAAAAAAAAAAAAAAAAAAAAAAATAGCAAGAACCTGAGTCCTCAGTGATATCCTCAAGCCTTTGGATAAACTATTCTGTACTGCCTTACCTGGGACTTCGTGTTATGCAAGGAAAACATGGAAGAAGTCAGTCCAGTTGGAGGTGGGGGCTGAGGGTTTGTCCTGCAGTGATCGCACATTGTTTTTACCTGGATTGTGGGCTGGAGTGGGGGCTGGTGAAGATCATGACCGTCATCCCCCAAACTGTCCTTTGGCTCCACTAAAGCACATTAAAGGGAATAACTTCTAATCCAAAAGGCTCTTGAGGCCCGAACACAGAGCAATGGGAGGGTGCCACGAGGTGTGGCAGAAGTGAGTACCCATCTGTGTGTGTGGCAGCCATGCGTCAGCTCTGGCTGTCCCCATGTTGTCCAGGTACTCTTTGATGGTCAACTAACTTTACCTCCTCGTCCCATTCACTGTGGGAAATGGGCCTCCCAGAGTCCCACAGGGACTGGGGGACTGGCCAGACTCTCTGTTGTGTCGATGGCTTCCCAATCATTGTTTGGATGGGTCAGTTACTCCTTGCATTTCTGTCAGAATTTGCTTTACTGAAACATTAGTCAGATACTATGAAATCCATCCTTTAGAAGTGTACAATTCAGCGAATTTTAGTATATTCACAAGGTTATGTAGCCGTCAGCACTATTTTATTCCAGCATATATTCGTCACCCCATAAAAAATCCTCATACTCATTGGCAGTGACTCCCAGTCCCCACTCCCCCAGCCCCTGGCAATTGCTAATCTTTCTGCCTGTATGGATCTGCCCATTCCGATATTTCGCATAAATGGAACCACACACTGTGTGGCCTTTTGTGACTGGCCCTCCTTTACCGCTCATCCCATCAGGTAACATTCTCAACAAGTGCACGAAGTACTGTAATCACCTCTACCTACAAATAGCACTTTCCCCTCTTGCTGTATGTACATACAAATTTTCTAGAAATGAAACCATACGATGCATGTGGTTTTCTAATCCTTCTGTTTGTATTCAGTAAAATATTGAGGAACTTTTTCTGTCAGTACTGTATAACCCTTTTTGTTAAAGTTCTTTGTTTATTTTTGAGAGAGAGACAGGGCAGAGAGAGGGAGGCAGAGGATCCCAAGCAGGCTCTGCACTGACAGCAGAAAGCCCGAAGTGGGGCTCGAACTCACAAACCACATGAGATCATGACCTGAGCCGAAGTAGGACGCTTAACCAACTGAGCCACACAAGTGCCCCTGTATAACCCTTTTTTAATGTCTGTAGAATAATTTAAGAGGTTAAAAAAATGATTTTGGTTTGAGCTCGGTGCTTAAGCACTCAGGCCCAGAAGGAAGACTGATCCCCTCTGGATGGGCCTTTACTGCCCTTCCAGCTTTTCGTGAGTGTAAACGATGAGATGAGCATCCTGTGTGCACATTTCCATAAAGTTCTAGACATGGGACTGTGGCCCAAATGGCATACATGTTTACTTCTTTTTATATTTTCCCAAATTGTTCTAAGGAAAGATTAGATCAGAAAGGCTGTCTGCTGCAATGAAGCATTGTGGCCTCTGGACTCTAACTGCCTGGGTTTTAATCCCTTTTCTGCTTCTCCTTAAAGGTAGGACCTTAACCTATCTGTGCCTAGTTTCCTTATCTGTAGAATGGGGATAACGAAAGTACCAACTTCTTAGGATTGTTGTGAGTGTTACATTAGTCTTATACATGTAAGCAGTGGTTTCCGACTGGGGGTGACTTTACCCCTTCAGCAGACATTTGGTGATGTCTGGAGACATTTTTGGTTGTCATAACTGCGGTGTGGTGGCACTAACATCTGATGAGAAAAGACCAGAGAGGCTGTTAAATATTCGACAATGCACAGGACAGCTCCCCTCCAACAACAAAGAAGGATCCAGTTCCAAATGTCAACAGTGCTGAGGTTGAGAAACCCCGGTGTAAAGGGCCTGGCCCAGAAGCTGTCATCAATGTTGGCTGTGACTATTTACACTCCCACCAGCAGAGCACAAGAATGTTCGTTTCCCCGTACTTTGGCCAAGTCTTTCAAATCCGGGTTAATTTTGATGGGGGGATCATTGTATGCTGGTACATTTCTAAGCCATCAGTGGAGCCTTTCCTTATTCCTTCATGGGCCTGACTACATGGGATTGATTAGCCTCCATTCTGGCCATGGGTTTCCTTGGCTGACAGTTGGGTCCAGCTAAGGAAACTTTGACCTTGTGAGCAAGAACTTCGGAGTTCCCGGGATTACCTGTGTCTGTGTTTGTCTCTGAATATCTCAGATGCAGGAACATGCTGTGGGTAAAGTGTGGATTTTGAAGTCAGATCTGGATTCAGATCCCAACTCTACTGCTTCCTAGTTGTGAAGGCAAATTACTTCTCTAAACCCCAGGTATCCTCATCTGTAAAATAGGATTATTGTGAGGATCAAATAAGATAATATAGCTCCATGCCGGCTTCTTAGTCAACGTTCAAAAACAGCAGGTATGATTTATTCAGTGATTACGACACTCAGGCCCTTTGCTAAGACTTTCCACATAGTTTTTCAGCTTGATGGCAACTCCTGTTCATCCGAATAAGGTCAAGACTCCATGTCTGTCTGTCGAGGTACAAGGGAAAGCCACTTGCTGAGCTCTCAGTCTGCATTCCACGACTGTTTGCTGAGCATTACCATGTGCCAGACCAGATGCTGGGTGCAGGCAGAGAGACAGGGCTGCTAAACTCTCTCCCATTCGTATGAAAGAGGTAAACAAATAAAAGACACAAACAAAATGTCAGGGGAAAAGACCAGACATATTAGCCTTTCACTATACCTGTAAATGGGTTAATTTCCTTTATTAAAGCAAAAACAGCAAGAAGACAAGTGAAAAAGCAGGAGAAGAAAGTTTAGTTATGTGTTACTTTTTTTAATGTGTTATTTATAAGGGAACTAAAACAAGCCATGGAAAGAAATAATCTCTAATGAAACAGCTCTATATTTATAAATGATTGCATTGTATTTCAAATGAATAACAAACCACACTGAAGGGGGCGGGGGCGGGGGGAGAACTAACCCGAGTGAAAAAAAACTTTTTTTTTGAGAGAGATAGAGAGAGACAGAGTGTGTGAGCAGGGGAGAGGGAGAGAGAATCTGAAGCAGGCTCCATGGCGCCTGACGCCAGGCTCTATCCCATGACCTTCGGGTCATGACCTGAGCCAAAACCAAGAGTCGGATGCTCAACCGACTAAGCCGCCCAGGAGGCCCCTGAAGTTGAATATAGAACTTCAATCTATACTCTCAGTCTGAAGATAAAAAGAGTTGTGTGCTTGTTTCGAGAGCACATATACTAAAAGTGGATGACACAGAGAAGATCAGCATGGCCCCTGAGCAAGGGTGACACACAAATTCGTGAAGAAAAAAAAGATTAAGGGGTGCCCGGCAGGCTCAGTTCGTAGAGCATACAACTCTTTTTTTTTTTTTAATGTTTGTTTATTTTTTGAGATAGAGAGAGACAGAGACAGAGCACGAGCGGGGGAGGGGCAGAGAGAGAGGGAGACACAGAATCCGAAGCAGGCTCCAGGCTCTGAGTCAGCAGCACAGAGCCCGACATGGGGCTCGAACTCACAGACCGCGAGATCGTGACCTGAGCTGAAGTCAGACACTTAACAGACTGAGCCACCCAGGCGCCCCTAGAGCATGCAACTCTTCATCTCAGGGTTGTGAGTTCAAGTCCCACATTGGGTGTGGAGTTTACTTAAAAAAAAAAATTGCAAAATTGCAAATAAATATTGAAAACTCTACCTAATAGGCTTGTTTTTCATAGTGGCATGGATTAGCAATTCTAATCCGTGTGTATTGGAGGATTGAGTAAAAGATGAAATACACTGAGGCTATTGAGAGCCAGGTTTCTCACTGATATGGAAGGGACACAAGTATGGCCTGGGGAAGGCCAGGAAGGACTGGAGGTGCAGTATGAACTCTTGGATTTGTATTTTGGTACGCGTCTATTTCCTAGTCCTGTCCATTGAGAGGACCTAGAAACATGAGTGCACCTAGTGCCCAGCTCCTTGCTTCTAAATACCATCCTCTACTGGAGGAACCAGGCTCCATGGAGAAATGGCTGATTTCTTTTTTTTTTTTTTTAATTTTTTTAAACATTTATTTATTTTTGAGAGAGAGAGAGTAAGAGCACGAGCACGGGAGGGGCAGAGAGAGGGAGGCAGAGGATCCAAAGCAGGCTCCTCACTGTCAGCGCGGAGCCTGATGCAGGGCTCGAACTCACAAATTGCAAGATCATGACCTGAGCAGAAATTGGATGCTTAACTGACTGAGCCACCAAAGTGGCTGGTTTCTGGGCTAGGCCAGCAAGAGTATAAGATGAGCCTGGAGCATCTTTTTGGCCTCGAAAGTGAGCAAGTAGTCGATGAATAGGAGAGACACAGCAAAAGGCCATAGCAGCCAGCTTGCATGAGCTCTCCCTGGCCAAATCTGGAACAGTTAGGTTATCAAGTAAATAATGATAGTAATGGATTATAACTCGTCAAATAAGATCCGAGTTCGTGGGTCCGTCATCCATATAATATATGCACATGTACTAAAAGCTCTTCTTTACGGTAGAACACTAAAAAGAATAGAAATTTTAAGTCACAATTTTGCAGTCATCAGAGTAATAATTGATATAGATAGGAATCATCAAGATTGAAACAAGGATGAAAGTTGACGAGAAGTAAGATATCTGTATAGTCTTTAAATTTTCTTTTTATGTTTATTCATTTTTGAGAGAGAGACACAGAGTGTGAGCGGGGGAGGAGCAGAGAGAGACACACACACAGAATCTGAAGCAGGCTCTAGGCTCTGAGCTGTCAGCACAGAGCCCGATGCAGGACTAGAATGCACGAATCGCGAGATCGTGACATGAGCCGAAGTCAGTCACTCAACCAACTGAGCCACCCAGGTGCCCCAAATATCTATATAGTCTTAAAGTACTCCCCTAGAAATTATTTATGAACTATAAAGAGAAAATAGTAATTGTATAGGAGATATAACTGGGAGCCACATACTTTTTTTTTTTTTAATTTTTTTTTTCAACGTTTATTTATTTTTGGGACAGAGAGAGACAGAGCATGAACGGGGGAGGGGCAGAGAGAGAGGGAGACACAGAATCGGAAACAGGCTCCAGGCTCTGAGCCATCAGCCCAGAGCCCGACGCGGGGCTCGAACTCACGGATCGCGAGATCGCGACCTGGCTGAAGTCGGACGCTTAACCGACTGCGCCACCCAGGCGCCCCGGGAGCCACATGCTTTAACCAAGTGACCAAAATAACTATCACCAGTAATGGGGCAACTTGACATCAAGTGCTCCTTTTTCTTTTCTTTGCTTTTTTTTTTTTTTTTAAGATGTTATTTTTTTAAGTAATCTCCACACCTGACATTGGGCTCGAACTCACAACCCAGAGATCAAGAGTCACATGCTTTACCAACTGAGCCAGCCAGGCACCCCGGCAAGTGCTTCTTAATAGGATGCACTGAGAAAGACAATTATAATTTCTGTGATATCCCCGCCCCAAATGCATAGCCTGATCTAATCATGAAGAAATATCCAACAAATGAAAAGTGAGGAATATTCCATAGAATAAATGACCTGTACTCCTCAAAAATGGCAATGTCATGAAAGGCAAAAAGGCTGAGGGACTGTTCCCAGGTTGGAGGAGACCAAAGAGACGTGATGATTAGATGTGATCTATTATTCTGGATTGGATCATGAACCAGAAAACAAACTGCCCTGAAATGGCATCATTGGGAAGGTTAGCCAAATTTGCATAAGACCTGTAGATTAGATATCATGTTATGTCAAGGCGAAATGTCCTGATTTTGCTAATTGCATTGTGGTTATGTGCATGCCTATGTTGTCAGGAAATACACACTAAAGTATTTAGGAGGAAAGGGGCATCATATCTGCAACTTACCCTCAATGGGTCAGAAAAAAGATATACCGAGAGAGAGAGAATGATAAAGTAATAGTCACGAATGTGAACAATCAGCTAACGTAGGGCAAGAGTATGTGCAAATCCCTTGTGCTGGTCTTGTAACTTAGAACTTTGACATTATTTCAAAGTAAAAAGTTGAATAGGAAAAAAGAAAGAAAAAGCCTGTTTGGATTCTTTTCTTTAAAGAAGGTATTTTCCCTCAAGACACTTATTCGTGTGGTTGCCTCTTCAGCAAGCCTAAATGATTTCAGTAAACATCCCAGTCTCAAAAGCGAACTGTGATTTGTTTATGAGGTCCTCATTCCCCAGCCATGCAACATAGGTTGCACTTCCAGAGTATCAACCCTTCCGGTCAGGTTAATTAACAATATCCACTGAATGACTGGGCATTCTCCGGATTGTGCAATTACTGTGCAATCTCTGAGTCCCCAGCGCTCATCCCTGAGCCTGGCCAGAGCAGGTGCTCAGGGTAAAGGTTGTGAAATTGAAAGATTGAATTATCTGATTGCCTTTAGGGGAATAGCAAGAATTAAGACTGAGAAGGTATGGAGAGGAACCCCATGGGCATCTGGGGCGGGGGGGCGGGCAGGGACTCTTATGCGTGTCTGGACCCCGGACAAGAAAACTTTGGACACAGCAGTGCCTGAAAGCCTCCATCCTGTGTCTTGTTGATGAGGGAATTGTCTTGGAAGGGGCAATCAGGAGAGAGAGCAGGGGCCACTCATGACTAATCCCATCAGCGCGGTCAGGGGGGAGCAGGATGACAGCCTTGGTAAACTGCGCTGCAGGGGTCATTGGAAGTTTACCAGTCCCCTCTGGTTTGTTAAACTCACTGGTGGCAAAGGCTGAGAGGTCTCTGGGCTGCTCCTCTGATCTTGATTTGGTTTTGGTTTTCAATTTGACTTTGCAAGCTGCCTTGAATCCTCGTGCTTCGGCTCTTAAAGATGCTCAGATTGATGAAGCTGAAGGTGGGTGTGTTTGGAAATGAGTGGCCATGGAAGAGACTAGGGAGGCCAGTGGAGGCCTTGAATGTCAATCCTGGAGTGTGGTTTGATCTTCAGAGCAATAGGAAGAGCCACGGAGCAGTGATAGATTTTCATCTTAGGAGACTCACTCCAGCAGCTGAAGTTGAAGATCAGAGAGTGGGAAAAGACAAGAAGCGGAAAGATCAGTGTGGAGGCCGCCACACAAATCTGGGCAAAAACTAGAGCAAGAAGTATTTTTAGACCTTGCTCTGTAAGAGGAATGGTAAGATGTAGCATACATAACACCACCCTAACTTTTCATTCTCATGGCAGACATTGCTAATCACTCGGTGTTCTCCCTTACACAGCCTAGGTGGGCTGCTCCCACAGACAGCCATTACCAATCAATCTGAGAAGGCACACTGGATGAAAGAAATCTGCCCTCTGGGCTCTGTTATATAAGGCAAGGAGAAGTCATCAGTTTTGAGAATATGCTTACAGTTGCTACTTTGGGTCTGCCCCAACCTGAGGCTCAGGAAGTACGACCAAAGTGATGCCCTAAGTCAGTCTTTGAGGCCCCTTACCGGAATTGTGCCTCGCCTTGCTGTGTGCCCTCTGTGTTCCCACTTAGAGCTTTTCCACATCCGTGATCTTATTTCAACCTCACAACATTCCTGGAAGGTCAAGGTTGTCATCCCCATTTTACAGATGAGGAAACGGAGGTAAGAAACTTCAAGTAGAGGGCTCAAGTTCCACAGGTGGTAGGTGGCAGGGCCGGGATTCAAACAGGGCCGTCTCGTTCCAAAATCCCTGGCTCCTTCCACATAAGCTTGTCCCGGCTGCGGCAGCTGCTTGCATCTGTCAGGGCCTCAAGCAGAAAAGCCAGAACAGGTTGGGGCTGACATCTTGGCAACAGTGACTTTCCCTGTCAAAAAATCCTTGGCTTAAAAAGACCTGGGAAACTTGACTTTTGAGTCAGCCTCATCTAATCCGCTCTGTGCTGAGCCATGGAGAAGGAAGGTTCTGGCCCCTGGGTGGGGGTAGAGGGGGATCGCTGAGGGGGTGCAGCACAGATGGTGAGGGGCGGAGGCCTCTTGCTGTGGAAGAGAATAAGGTTTCTGTCCTTGCACAGTCGGAATGAGGGCCCTGGAGCCAAGCAGCCAGGGCCAGGGCGGGGCCAGCCAACCTTTGGCACGTGAAATGCCACCCCGTACTCATGGCAGATAATTCTCGGTAATAATTCATCCCCCCCTGGCAGGCATGCATCCTGAAAGCCCTGTCTGTCCCTCCCTCATGGGGTCCCTGCTGGAATGTGGGGGGTCAAGGGGCTGGTCCCAGACGTGGGCAGAGTTCAGACTGGGCTGGGTAGGCGGGGCAGCGTCTGGGCACCGCCTGGGGGCAGAGGGAGCCTTTGTGCTCTGTGCCCTGGAACCCCACCCCCCCCAGCTGCAGCCGCCCCAGAGGGGAGAAATGGCCGATGCGCCCGGCTGAGGCCTGCTCTCTCCGTTCCCTCTTCTAGGGCAGCCAGGGCAGAGGGTGCTAACTTGGGTGCAACCTGGCATCTGACAGATCCACCCCATTGCGCTCAGGGGGCTCTTTGTGAGCGGCAGGAGGGTGAGGGCCTCACGTCTCCTGTGGAGCTTTTATTTTATTTTTTACCATTTTTATTCATTTATTTTGAGAGAGAGAGCAGGGGAGGGGCAGAGAGAGAAAGAATCCCAAGCAGGCTCCATGCTGCCAGCACAGAGCCTGACGCAGGGCTCGAACCCAGGAACCGAGAGATTATGACCTGAGTCGAAATCAAGAGTGGGACGCTTAACCCACTGAGCCACCCAGGCACCCCTCCTGTGGAACTTTTAAAACACACTGAATCTCAGTCCTCGACCCCAGATACTATGGTATATCGTGTGGGGGTACCTGGGCATAGGCCCCTTTAAAACTCCCTGGTGGTTCTGCAATGAGCTGAGGCCGGTGCCTATTTTGAGAGGGTAGCGCCACAAGCCCGGCCACCACCAGCTGTGTGACCTTGAACACGTGAGGTGGCAGTTGGCAGCTCAGTTTCCTCATTTGTGAAATACGAACAGCCATAGTACTGACTTTGTGGGGTCCCTGGAAAGACTGAAGGAGATAGTGCCGTATAGACTGAGCACCACCCCCAGCACAGAGCACACACTCGGATGTTTAGCTCCTGTGGGTGGTTAGTTATTTTTATTATTTCTTCCTTTCCACGCCAGCCAGGGGGAGATTTTAAGAGCTTGCAGCCAGGGAGAAAGTGGAAAGGGCAGAGAGAGGTCCCCTCCGAGGACGACATCATTAGAGTGACCAGGGGAGGCTCTGCTTTGACATGGAGGCGGGTTGGGAGGCATTGGTCCCTCCATGGCTCCAGGAGGAGCCCACGCTCCTTAGCAAGGCACGCGGAGCCCCTCTGGGCTGCCCGGGGTTGGAGCACCAGGCACACCGCGTGGGGGTTGTTGCCTCTGGCTCCCCCGCCTCCCAGCAAGCTCTCAAGGGCAGAGATAAGACTTGCTCAGCTGGGTGCCCCTGAGGCCAGCACACAGGTGTCAGTCATGCTGGATAGCCCACGGGGCATGGCGTGGAGAGCTGGCAGACCCTCTGAGCAGGGCATTGACTGGTCACAAGGGCAACAGGAGCTGCCACTTCCCGAGTGCCCACCGTGTGCTGGGCATCGTGATTAGGGCTGACAAAATCACACTAAGCTTGCCACCGCTCCCTCTGGCAGGAGCTGCCGTCGACCATGCCCGGGAGGGTCAGAAATCAGTCAGTTCAGCGCCCCCCCAGCCCACTGAACTCTACAGCCTCTGGCCTCTGTTGGCCACCCAGCTGCCTTGAACCCTGAATTGGGGCCCAGAGCTGACTGCCTGTCACGCGCAGCACCACGGCGCTATGGCTTTCTTGGCTGCCTAAGTGCCGGGCTGTGGAGCAGAGCAGAGAGTTTAGAAGATGGGTTTTCTCATTTTCATCCGACTGCAGGATGGAGGGAGTCCCTGGGAATATCCTGTCTGCTTTCCAACCTTAATGATCCGAGATTGCATTCCAGAGATTTCTGTGTGGAACCTGACTTATGCTGCACAAATAAATGAAAGATGCATGACCTCTCCAGTGGCCACATATCTGGATCCTTGTTGAGCTGACGCTGTATGAACTTGCCCAAGGTTCTGACAACAGATCACTGTGATCTGTGATTTGCGGCCATTTGTTGGGGGGTCTCCTGAGTGCCGGTGACATGGCGGGAACAGGTTCTGCTTCCAAGGAGCTCTGATCCCAGTGAGGGGGGACAGACCCTCAGCAAGTAAACTAATAGAAGTGCCCACTAGTGAAGAGAGAAGAGAGCACGTGATTGGGGCCACCTTCAGACCCAGCCTTGAGGGGTGGCTTCCCTGGGAAGGTGACATTTCAGCTGAGACCTGAATGCCCAGGAGCAGGTGCCAGTGTAGCAGGCAGAGGGAACAGCTGACACAGGGGCCGGAGAAGATGGGGACAGTGGGGGGAACAGGCAGGGCTGGGGCTGGGAAAGGCCACCATCCAGATTACCCAAAGCCCTGCCATGTTCGGCCTGCAGCGGCGTCTACAGGGTGAGAGGGACATGACCCATCAGCCCCCGCTGTGGCGGGAGTGGCACCGTGCTTCTGGCTGGCTGTCCTGTGGGGAGTGGGACCCTTGTTATTGCCAGGGGCCACAGGGACAGTGCCCAGCTCTGCCGAGCTAGGGAAGGCCTAGCTGAATATGTGTGTGTGTGTCTGTGTGTCTGCGTGTGTGTGTTTGGGGGAAGTTGGTCTAAATCCAAGTCACCATCAGTGGTTTGACAGCTCCTTGGAGGTATCTAAGTCACCAGGTGAAGTGCCTTTGAATCGGATGGGAGAATCTATTCCCTCCAGTCCCATTCCTCTGATTACATCAAGGTCAATGTTCACTTGCTGTTGGTTTGCCCTTTATGCCCCCTGACATTTCCTAATCTTGCTTTTTACACAAGGAGCGACTGGACTGGGGCTCACAGGCACAGCATCTACCAGAAGACAATAGTGCTGTTCATTTTCAGTGTCCCATCCCAGCCACCTTGCATGATGGGTCACTGACTTTCTTTTTACTATTATAATATTCCTCCTTTAAAAAAATATTTTTTTTTTGTTTTTCCTAACAGCTTATTAAACTTCCCTTTGAAATAAAATTATTTTAGGAAAAAGAATGAAATCATCTGAAAGGGAAATAGTAAACCATTCTGAAGATGGTCAAGGGGGGGATGGTGAAAGTCACAAAAGTCTGTACACGAGTGACTCAAGTTTGGAAAACATGGAACTAAGATGCTTCAGGCCCACCTTCCCAGTTTCAGAATGCTCTTTTCCCCAGGAAAGCATTTCTTTTTGTTATTAAATGTCTGTATTACAATAAGGAAGCAGACCATAGCATTTAGTTAAGACTTTCCAACGGAGCTTTTGATCATGTATTTATTTATTTAGTTATATGTCACCTTGTTGTACAAAAGGTATTGTGGCAGCTTACAAAAATAGATAAAATACAATAAAGTAAAAAATAAACAGATCGGGGTAAAGATTAAAGCAGAAAGCTAGACTGAAGTCAGAGTCAAGTAGTTGACTCAGTACAATTGTTAAAAGTAATCTCAAATTTGACTTTGAGGTTCCCAGCGGCCAAAGCAAAAAAGAAAACACGACTCGTTACAAGATTCCTAACAGTTAGTTTGGGGCCTTGGTACAAAACAGACCTGGTGCAAATCTTGACTCTACTACTTGACAGACTCACGACCCTGAGCAGGTTGCTTAACGTTTCTGAACTTGAGGTTCATCACCTGTAATGGGGAAAAGTAGTGCCAACCTTGGGGGTTCCTAGTTACATCGGGAATAATGCGTGTCAAGGGGCCTTCTAGCTCTAGGAGGGTGCTGCTTGGGTCCTCAGCCGCCCTTAGTCCTCACTAAGCTGAAAGTTTTCAGCCACAAAAGGGAGTTGACATCTGTCCCCTCTGTCAGTCCCTGCCCTGCCCAAGCATGCAGCATATAAGGGGTAGAGCCAGATCCCAACCCAGGGCTCCCTAACTCCTACCCAGGCTCCCTGATAACCCTATCTGGTGCTGTGTGTTCCTGTCACCGGAGTGGCCTCCAATGCTGTCAGGGAGAAAATGCTTTGGAACACATGGGCTTTCAGGAACACTCAAATCATTCCCAGGAAAACCCCAGCCTCACTTTTAGGGCTGCCCTGTGAGGCAGAGGCCCCCTTCTCTCCTCCGTAGACACAGCAGATTAAATGTCAAGGCCCAGAAATCTCTAGGGGGGAGTCAAAGGCGGCAGCCAAAGCCCCTTCACGGGCTCAGAACACCGGAGACAGCTTCCTTTGCCTTCACAGCCAAGGTCAGTAAGAAACACTGACCCTCCCCAGTCCAGGTCCTCTCTTATTTGAAGTACTGTTGCCAAATGTAATAAAGCCCACAACAAAAACCTGTCCCTGCCTCCCATCAGCAACAGAACAAATTCCACTTGTCTCAGAATTTTCTTTTCTCTATTAATTTATATATGACTCTGTTCCAAATGTGATTGGAGACGGTTCTTGGCTTGGCATTCAAGGTTCTTTACAAGCTGACCCCATCCTCCTTCTTGGGTCTCCAGTGTGGATGCAGTTTGTGGCCTGGTCGCACAGAGTAAAAGCCATCACTTCTGGAGCTACCCCTAGAGTGTCATGCATTTGGCCAACAGCATGTACTGACCAGCCCTGAAACCCCGATCTGCCACAGACTAAGCTGCTGTGTGACCTAGGGTGAGTCCCTTCACCTCAGTTTTCCTCGTCCGTAAAATGGGCACATTCTGAGTATATACCTTGCCCTGTGGGGAAGATGAAAGAATGTGCCCATGGCATGCCGGGCACACTTGATGCTCAGTCAGTGGTGATGGTTAGATGACCTGAATTTGAGACCCGGCCTTTCACTTAACTGCTTACATGACAAGTGACTCATCTGGGTTCTAGTTCGACTATCTGCGGAGCAAGGAAAATAACTCTATCATCACCTAACCCCCACACAAAGGCCTGAAAACAGAAGGGACTTAGTGAATGTTTGGAGGCTACAGCCAGCATCATCTCCCCCAGAAAACAATCTTGCTTGCCTTTTAACTTTCCCAAACCAGTCCTCTGTAACTTTCCTTTTTCTCAGACTAATGAGCAAGAGGAGTCTGAACACTTTTCGCATGGTTAGGCTGTGATATCATGAAAGACACAGTCTTGTAAAACCCACACCCAGGGCCAAGGGAAACGCAGCCCCCTGAAGAGACTGTTGAGTGCAGCCTGCCGTCGATTGGGTGGGGGAGGCTGGATGTGTCCACCACTATGAGTCAGGCCTTGCTTGGCTGGCTATCATCATTCCCCTTTATTTTAGGGGTGAGTTAGAGCTTAAACAAAACATCACCTGACAATGCCTGACAGAAATGCCTTCTGCACAAAATGCATTTCCTTACACTCTTGGGTATGCAGCTGAATTTTCTAACATGGCACCTGGGCGTTCAAATATACAGATATTCAGGGGCTGGCATGGGAACAGAATGAGGGGAGCAGGGTCGGGGGTGGTGCAGGGATCAGCAGTAAATACTCTTTAAAGGTGTTGGGATGGATTGGGTGCCCGATAGTCTATGGCCTTCCCAGGCAGAGCTGCCTCCAAACCGGGAGAATAAAGGGTATAGACAAAGCCCTTCTGGAAGATCAGCTGTGTCCTGTTCCCCAGTGTGGTCCCGAGCCACTCTCTAAACCTCTCTGGGCATATTTCTCCTTTGGTGAAACAGGGAGTTGGACTGGTGAACTTCTTCCTAGCTCATGGCAGATGAGGGGCAGGCTTGAAGGTCTTGTCCTGTGGGCTGTCTGGGTCTGAGGCTCAGGGAAGCCACCAGCAGCTCCAGGAGAGATGGCCCACCTGTGCACCAATAATTCTGAAGCCAGGAAAAGCCTGGTCCACAGACCCCCTTCTCCTTCCCTCCCAGCTTTTACCCTCTAGCACTTGCCTGCAACCATAAGGTCCGGTGCCTCCCCTGGACCCAACTGCTCCGATCTCAGCCTCCCCCGGATGTCCCACCCCCCCACCCCCGCTGCTGGGCCATTCCGCTAAATGATCAGGTCAGGAGTGACAAGGAAGACAGAATCTGTTTCATCCTGGCACCACCCCAGCCTCGGGTCTAGGGTCTTGCTCATGGCAGTCCTGGAGGTATCCCTGAGTGCATACAGGTTGTGGGTTCAAAGGTCCAGAGAGAAACGACAACATGGACCGCAGGCCCAAAGGCTCTGGGAAGGGCTGAGGAGAGGTCCCATGGCCTGTGGTATGTGGCCAAAGCCAGCTGTTCTGGGTGGAGAGGGAGCCTCAGGGCCTGGCCCAGCTGCCCACCCTGGTAGAGTCGGGGCTGGCAGACAGCTGCCTGCAGCCTTCTCAGCTGCTGCTGCGGAAACAGATGACGGCACTGAGGCGGAATAAGAGAAAATAAAAATGAGTACAGAGGGAGGGGGAGCTTGGAACAGGGGCTGGTATTTTTCCTCGGGGTGTGGTTTCTGCTCAGTGGCTGGGTGACCATGGAGGTTTGGAATGTGGTTGGACAGAACGGTGAGGAGGGGTGGCAGGGGCGGGGGGGGGGGGCTAGAAGCAAGGAGCAGGAGCATTAGCCAAGGGGCCTGAAGCCCAGGGCCACCAACAGTTCGGCCAGAACGGGCGCCTGGGGTGGTACATGGAGCGGAGCCTCCAACCAACACTAGTGCATGGGTCCCAGATGCCTCTGGTTTAGAGCGGCCCCAGGAAGGGAGACAGAGTTGAGAGAGCAAGAGAAACTATAGGAGTAGGGAGAGGCCTGGAGGTGTAGGGGAGTGTGGTCAGGTCTCCTCATCTGTAAAGCATGGCCTGCCTGATCCAAAGTGAGGCTATTTAGGCAAGGGAACGGTCTCTCTGAGCCTCAGTGTCCTCATCTGTTAAATGGGCTCAATCATCTCTACCTCCAAGGGTGCCAGTGGGAGGACTGAGTGGGATTGAGTGCACACGAAGCTCTTGGCAGGGTGCTCTGTGAGTGGAAGGGATTACTAACCCACTGGGGCCAAGGGAGCTTTGACCTGGCTGTGCCACATGCCCAGCACCTGCCCCGGGACCTGGCCCCCCCAAAATATTTGCTGATGGAGCCCCTTGCAGGAGTTGCTGTGGGGAGCCCCCATGCCCACTGCCCCTCCTCTCCTGTGAGCACAGGTCCATGCTCAGACCACGAAGTGGAGGGTGTAGGTGAGCTGGTGGCCATTGTCCCAGGCATACAGCACCCGCTCCTTGGGGTTATAGTCGATCTGGGTGGTGTAGGCGTGCTTGTTGAGGAAGGGCAGCTGCGGGCGCGCGTCGGTGCCCGTGTGCGTGTCGAAGGCGTAGGCCACCTGGCCCTCCTGCTGGTCGTACGTGTCCACGGCGTACAGGATGCCGCACACCAGGAAGCAGTTCCCGTAGGAGTTCCGCCGCAGCCGCGTCTTCCACGTGGTCTCGCGGTGCATGGAGAGGTCGCCGGGGTCCAGGCGGCTCAGCACGATCACCTCGGGCTGGGCCTCGTCGCGGTCATCCGCCGCGGGGTAGATGACCCACAGGCCGCTCTCGTCCACGGCGAAGTCGATGTCCGAGTGGCCGCGCCACTTCCAGGGCGTGGTGTCCTCGTACACCACGTCTGGCAGCAGCGCCCAGGAGGCCACGAAGCGCTGCCTCAGGTCGTACTTGATGATGTTCTTGGTGAAGGCGCGGTTGTAGTAGAAGGCGCCCTGGTACACCACGTGGCCCGTGCCGATCCAGTTGTAGGGCAGCTTGTACATGTTACTCCAGCGGCCTGCGTGTGGAGGGCTGAGGGTCACACCTGAGCCTCCCAGACAGCCTCCCCTCTCACCCCAGGACTGGCGAGGCCACCCAGGGCTCTTGAGTGGCCCTGCAAGCAAGGGACACTGAGTGTGCTATGGGCCTGGAGCTGGGCCAACCATCCTACCCCACCGCGCCCACCGAGGAGGTACTGTTATCATCCCCGTTTGCCAAGGAGGAAACAGGGGCAGAGGGTTCAAGGTCGCACAGTTATGGAATGGGGCAGCCAGGATTTAGACAGCCTCTATGCTTTGTCTCAGCGTCTTTGCCCATGCTGTTCTTTTCGTCTGGACTTCCATTCCCCATCCTGTCTGCCTGAGGAAGGTCTCCTCCTTATCTTTCAGAGCCCTTAGCCAACGTTACCTCCTCCAGGAAGCCTCCCACGACGACCCCGGGATTGAGTGAGGGCCTCTCCTCTGACCTACCATAATCCTTGCCTTGGCACTTTTCATTGGCTTCCTCCACACCAGCCTGTGAGCTACCTGAGGCAGGGATCAGGCCAATTTTGACCTGGCAGAGGAAGGACTTTGGCTGTTCCAGGCCATACTCTGTGACTCCACAGCTATCAGGATAAACCCAAACTTTGATGTGGCTCACGAGGGCCGCCTCAGCCTACTCTCTCATTCTGCTTCCCCCACCTCTCCTCTATGCCACCCTGCCTCTCATCGCCAGGCCTTGGCCCGCACAGGGCCTTTGCTGCGTGGAATACCTGTCCCTTTCGCTTTTGCATGGCTATCCCTGCTCTTCCTCCAGGGCTCAGCTCAGCATCGCCTCCTCCTCTGGGAAGTCTGATTTCCACTGTCCCTTGAGCTCTCCCACAAACACTACACTGAAATTATTTCTTTTAAGTGTTTGCCTCTCACATCAGACCGTGCATTTCTGGAGGGTGGGTCCTGTCTAAGTGTCTCCTCCCCCATCACGCACCAGATCTGATAACCAAAATTCTGCCTTTCCCTGCCCAGACTTGCAACTCTTCTAAGCTCGGCTCACCTGCAAAACAGAGCGACAACCCCCACCTCATAGAATTTTGAAGATACCATGAGCTGACGCACACAGGATGATTAGCACATAATAAGTGCTCAAGAAGAGGAAACTCTAAGTATTGTTCCTCTTGACAGTAAGGTACACTTAGGAGGGCAGGACCACATCCCTCTTGTTTGTTGCTGTGTTCCAGCTCCTGGCTCGGTGCCAGCGCATAGGGGGTGCCCTCAGATGCCCCTCCTTGGGGTGGCCGATCATTTGGAGCTGGGCCAGGCCGGGGAAGTCTGGACCACAGGAAACCACAGGCAAAAGAGGGCTCAGTCTCCACAGGAGGCCCCCCCCCGGCCGCCCACACCCTGCCCCCCTTCCCATCTCCGGGCTCCCCAACCTTGCTTGAAGTTTTCCAGGTTGCGAAACTCTGCCAGGCTGTTCCCGTAGTAGTAGTTGGTGACATAGATCCTGTCATCTTTCGCGGCGGGGTCCTTCATCCAGGCTCCCTCATGGCGCCCGTAGCTGTGGTGCCTCACGGGGGGGTCCACAGCCCGGAGGGTGCCCTCACAGCTTATCTCTCTGCCTACGGGGAGTGAGGGGTACAGCGTCTGATACTCAGACCCACAGGCCCCGAGCCGAGCTGGAGCAGCAGCCCAGGGAGCGTTATCTGGGACATATTTAAATCCCTCCTGATCTTTTTGTTCGCAGCCCTCTTCCCCCTTTCCTCCTGATCAAAGCAATGTCTGATCAGCAGAGAAAACACAGAACATTCAGTAAAGGAGAATGAGGGAAATAAAAATGATTCAAAATGTCATTATCCAAAGAAAATTTTAAACATGTTGTATTTCCTTCTGTTTCTTTCTTAACTTTGCATGTCCAGTCATGCAGACATATGGTAAAAAACCGTGGTTCTTCTGAAGATTCAGTTTTATGTATCCTGTTTTTTTCCCTCCACTGGGCGATTTCTCACATCATTAAATGGCTTTTTAATGATGTGATTTCAAGGTTCTACCAGGCCACCAGACAGCTGTGCCCCAGTCCCCTTGGTGTGAGACCTTCAGATTATTTCCAGTTTTCTGATGTTGGAAATAGGCTGGGAGGGAACCAGTTAAGCTGCAGCTGTTGTCCACATTGCCGATGGACCCTTCAGGAAAGATTCCTGGAAGTGGAATGCACTCAGGCCAAAGTAGGCAATGGGTTTAACAATACCTTGTTATCACAGGTAGCCAAGAGGCCCTCCAGAAAGATGGGCTCGATGATTTAATAGGAAACACTTCTACCGAAAGACACGAGCCAAAGCTACAAAAAAGCTACATAAAAAAAAATTAAGATATGAAAATCATTGCCGGATTTGATGATGGGATCCTAGGTGATATGTTAAGAAGGATTTGTTGAAAATACCACCTGTTTCACTGTAAATGTCCATCAAACTTTCTATGAAGGATCAGATAGGTAACATTTTAGGCTTTCCAGACCACATACTTCTGTATTCTTTTTTTTTTTTTGCAACCCTTTAAAAATGTAAAAAACCATTCTTAGCTGGAGGGCCATACAAAAACAGGCTGCAGGCTGGATTTGGCCCATGGGCTTTACCCTGCTGACCCCTGCGAGGCTTACTCACCTGGGTTGGGGACGTCTGGGCGTGAAGGTAGCTCGGTGAGCAGGGGACGGGTGGTGGGAGTTGGGGTGGAGGTGACGGAGGGGTCCGAGCCGGGGGTGCCGGAGGCCAAGTCCGCTCCCTCTGAGGCCCTGGGCCCAGCCTCGTCTTGTTCTGCTGAGTTGGGCTCTGGTGATCTGCCCTCCGCCCTGGGCGGCTGCTGTTCCAGCCAGGAAGTGCCCTTGAGGGCGTTGTCTGCGGGGAGAAGACCCTGTGCTCTATCCTGAGCTGCTGCCCAGTGTCTTCCCCAGGCCCACCTGGCTCCCAGCTCTGGGGCCATGGCGGAGAGAAGCGGGGAGGCCCTGAGGAGTAAAAGGCCTCAAAAAGGGGGAGGTGGGGAGGCTTTGCGGTCAGCGGACCAGCTCTGAGCACCCCAGCTGAGTGAGCTCAGCCAAGTCGCCTGCCTTGGTGGACCTCAGCTTCCCCTTCTATGAAACGAGAATCACAAGGCTCACCACGTGCGGCTGCTGTGGTGATCAGAGGAAAGCGTATACAAATCATTCGCACAGGGCCTGGCAAGTACGAGGTGCCAAATATGAGACCCCTTCCCTCCTAAGTGTCAAACGCTTTGTACCAATTCTTTCATGTCCTCGATTCAACTCCAGGAGGCAGAAACCCTTGCTCCCAAATTGCAGACTTTTTCCTTATCCTTTCCCCTGGAACCCAGCCTGTTCCTCTCACCCAGTATTTGCCACTTCAAGCAGGGAGGGGCAGGTGCAGCCAGCCTCCCATCACCTCTGGACTCCAGGTCTCTGTCTCTGTCTCTGTCCCCCCACTCATCTCCTATCTCTCATTTCGTGGCTTTCTCGGAAACCACCCTCCCTTTTTCCCACCCCTGCTGGTAAGGCATTTGCTGACAGGATGACTTTTTCTGCTCCCGTGGGACCTGTGTGGGGCCATGTCTGGGTCATCCCTGACCCACACACTTCTCTGGGCTGGGATGGATGGGGCCTGCAGAGGGAAAGCAGGAAGATTCAGTGCCACATAGCAGAGGACAGAGCTGTGAAGGGGTCTAAGGCAGGCTTTGCAGCCCGCTGACCTGGGTTCCAGTCCCACCACTCACTGTGAAACCTGGAGCCAGTCTCTTCACCTCTCTGAACTTGTTTCCTCACCTGGATCAAGTGCAACAGCATGTGTGAAAGTACACAGAAAACCAAGAAGCCAGGGACAAAGGAAAAGTGATGGTGTGGCCCCCAGGGGACGAGGCCCCTTGACTCCAGGACAATTACCCGACTTCTTCCTTTTCTCTCCCTGCCAGGCTTGCTCTTTGCATAGGGTTTAGCCAGGCCCCATTGTGGGGCAGCCCCTGGAGTCTCTCGGGAATGGGCACACCCTCTTTCAGGGGAATCTGGCCTTGGCAGCCTGCCAGGGCAAGAGGCTTGTTCCCACGGGCCTCGCTGGCAGAGCCAGATGCTTGCAGCTGTTCTTGGGCAGTGCCCAGCCAGGGGTCAGAGGCTCTGTACTGTGGCCAGGCTGAGCTGGCAGGACTCAGAGCCAGTCAGCAGCTAGCACTAGGGGCTTGGGGAAGAGGCCCCTGAGCCTTGAGAGACCACAAATTTAGGGGGCTCTTGAAGGAGACTGGTCCCTCACATTTCTACCTTCCAGTCCCTTGGACGTGTGGGCAGAGGTCCTCACAGAAGGAGGTGGTCAACAGGACCCGGGAAGGGGGAGCAGGCTTGGGATGCCCTTCAGGCATTTGGGGAGGGTTTCAGAGGAAGAATCAGGAGCCACATCAGTGAGAAAGGCCCAGAAATTTGGGTACTCTTGGAACTTTGGTCTCTTGTGTTTTTGGTTAATTACTTGGTTGCCCTTCACTGTGATCCCCCGTGGATTGAAGGAAAAATATAGGAGTCTGTGGGCTCTTCTTTGGGGAAATAAGAAGTGGGGGGTGCTGGAGAGGCCATCCATTCCAAAGTCACTTGGGAAACAAGAGGTGCCCAGAAGGCTCCATGTCATTTCCCAGAATGCTGGCCTGGCTAGAGGTCTGGGGACTCCTACCCCACCTCTGTCTGTTGCCTGGCCACAGGTATGTTTTTTCCCACTGGACTGTGAAGTCCACGTTAGGCAGAATCTCTGGGAGATACAGCAAGTACATGGTGGACCTTCAGCAACTTTTTGAATGAAGAAGGAAAAGTCCAGTGAGAGCGGAAACAGCTGAAGATACTGGAAAGGAACTGAGTGGCCCTTTGTATTGTTTATATCATTTCATCCCCAACAACGCCATGAGGGGTATCATCTCATTGTGTGGATGAACAAAGGGCACCACCAGGTAACCAGTGGAGGTGACATCTGGGCAGTTTGTAGAGAAGACACTGGATCCGTATAGGTGTTCTTTGGGGTGCCATCTATCAGCAAGCCCCCAGTCCCCAAGGGTCCAACCCTCCTCCAACTCACCAGCCACAGCTTCGGCCACCTCCTTCCTGCCCGCCTTGTAGTAGGTGATGCCTCGGATCACAGCCTGCTGCTGGGCCAGGGTCCGGGGCTTGGCTGTGGGCTGGGGGAATCTGCCCTTGCCGCCCTCCTTCCTCAGCTTCTCCACCTTCAGCAGCTTCTCCTTAGGAGGTTTTGGGAGGCCCCTGTCTACAAAGCTCTTCTGCATGTTGCTGTGTTTGCCTTTCCCTCCAGCTGTGTCCTGAGGGAGAAGTGAAATCTCAGACTTAGGGGAGGTAGAAGAGGTGTTGTGGGAGGTCACGGAGGCTCAGCTTATGGGTACTGGAAGCGGTCATGCCACTCCAGGACCTACGCCTCAGGTGCTCGTGAAGTCACAGCTTTCCCCCAGAATGGCGAAGTCCATGACTGGGGTGTGCCTTGGTTTCCCCACTCAGCAATAGCTCCCAAGCCCAGCCTCATAGGTTAGATTCCTGTCTCATTTCCAACCACCTGCATCCTCGCCCCCAGGGGGTAGATTATAATGATCAACTCCCTAGGGAGGTAACTGGTCACCAGGTCAGCTTCCTATCCCTGTCTCTCTCTCACTCATGGGTCTTTGTTAGTGGGCAGGGGAGAGGTTCTCAGGCTCCGAGGCAAGATGACCAATGTCATCTCAGTGTGCCGGGAACTGTCCCAGTTTTAGCACTGTAAGTCCTGCATCCTGGGAAACCCTTCAGTCTCAGGCAAACTTGGATGGGTTGGTCATCAAGGGCATTGCCCTTTGTGCATGCAGTTTCCAACGTTTTGTAAATTTTATTTTCACTTCCCTTTAAATGCCTCTGATGCTGGCTTGGCACAAGATCACAGGCCCTGTGACATCACCTATTGTTAGGCAGAATCTCCAGGAGATACAGCAAGTACAGTATCTAGACCTTCCGTGTCGTGGCCAAAACAGCACTCATTAGTGCCTGTGGACTTGACACGGGAATGAGCAGGAAGCCTGCCCTGGGCTAAGGCACCAGGCTTCCTCCACGTTTTATCAGCAACTAGGCGGTCCCGGCTGCAGACACAGATGGCCCCATCATCACAATGTCAGCACAGGAGGCCAAGAGGCGGAGAGGAAGAGCATGGGCTCGCAGTCACACAGATGCGCGTTCAAGTCCTGGCGCAGCCGACCTCTCTCCATGTGACCTCGCTCTGCGTTTCCTCATTTGCCAAATGGTCAATGATGCTCCCTCCTCATGGGTGGTTATGAGAATAACTGAGATGCTGTCTGTGAGGAAGTCAGGTTTAGACTTTAGAAGTCAGGTTTAGAGGATGTCAGGATTCCACAACGTCGGCTCCTTTCTTCCCTACTCCAAAACACAAGGCCGCTGTGCAGAATGGAGCGGTTGTGCCCTACACATGGGTGACAGGCCAAAGGGGCATGAGGGCACTGAAATTGAGCCTGTACTCCCATTTGCCAAGCCACACACCCTAGTGTATATCTATCATAGGAGGGAGCCTCTGTACAATTTGCCCACCCACAAGGGGCTCCTTTTTATTTGCCCAGAAGGAGAGCCTTTTTGGCAATTTGTCTGCTTAGAGGAGGGCCTTTTCTTTTCTTTTTCTTTCTTTCTTTCTTTCTTTCTTTCTTTCTTTCTTTCTCTTCCTTTTCTTTCTTTCTTTCTTTCTTTCTCTTCCTTCCTTTCTTTCTTTCTTTCCTTCTTTCTTTCTTTCTCTTCCTCTTTCTTTCTTTCTTTCTTTCTTTCATTCATTTTATTTTTAAATTTATTTATTTTGAGAAAGAGAGAGAGGGTGCAGGAGGAGCAGAGAGACCACAAGAGAGAAAGAGAATCCCAAGCAGGCTCTGCACTGTCAGTACAAAGCCCGATGTGGGGCTTAAACCCATGAACTGTGAGATCATGACCTGAGCTGAAACCAAGAGTCGGACGCTCAACCAACTGAGCCACCCAGACGCCCCAAGAAGGGCCTTTTTCAAATGCACATAAAGGTGTGTTATATGTCTTGGATGGCTCTGTCTGTTGTCTCTGCTCACTTTCTGCTGAGCTTGAGTATAGAACACCTGGGTACTTGCTGTAGGAATTCTCCACTCCAGACTGGGTTGATGAAGTGGTGTCAGTCTGCAGGGTTCCCCGAGGCATTGCCCATCTACCCCCGAGCAGGCCTGACCCAGCCAGGGGTCCAGCCACAGCAAGGGAGGCTAAAAGTGGTTTTGCTGCAGCCCATCCCCAGGACCAGGCAGGGAGGGTCCTCTCTACAGCCTTGTCCCCACTAGTTTGGAAACGGAAATGCCTTGGATGCCGCCAAACACCTGTCTCAGCAAACACACCCCTCGGCTGGATCCCCACATCTGCTCCCAGCTTACCTCTGTCAACCGTGCTCGCTGTATGCCAGCAACCCCTGCCCCCAACCCTGCTGTGGACTCTCTAGCTGTGCTAACCCTCAGCCCTCTCCTATGATCTCAAACCCCCATCCAGCTGGTTCCTGGGACTGAGGTCCTTGGCACACTGTGTTCCCAAGTCCATCCACCTTCTGGCCCCATCACCAGAGCCATGGCCTCACCTGAGCCTTGCTAGCAGGGCCGGGGGCTGGGGCAGCATCTGGGACCGTGGCGGCGTCCTTCTGCAGCAGCTGGAGGCCCAGGCTGGAGAGCTCCTTCTTGATGCCCATCATGATGGCCGAGTGATTCTCATAGCGCTTCAGCTGCTCACTGAGATGGCGCATGCCCTCCTTCACCACCTCGTTCTCCCGGCTCAGGTTCACCTTGACGCTCTGTGGGGCAGGACCTTAATCAAGGTCTTTCTAGCCTCCTCTGAGAGCCACTCCCCACCCCCCGCCTCCCTGGAGGGGACACCCCAGCTTCACTGCCCGTCTCCTGAGCAGGGCCCAAGGGTACAGACAGTGGCACCAGCAGGCCTGGGTGGATAAAGCATGCTGCCCAGAGGCCATGTGATCATTCTTGTCTTATTTAAAAAGTGAATGAGTGGTGTTTTTCCCTTGGGCAGAGGGAGCCAGTTCCTCCCAAGTGAGGCTGTTTTCTCCACTTCCACTCAGAGTTAGCAATAAGGGGTTTTTTTTGTTTGCTTTTTTTTTTTTTTTTTTAGTTATCGCCCAGTGAACAGAAGCAAAGCGCAGATAATGCAAAACAGAAGACAATTAAAAAATCATTTCTTTGTGGCTACGGAAACCATTTCTGATTTGTTCCAGCCACAGCAAATACACTCTCCAGATCGCCTGGCTCCTAGTTCCACGAAGCGAGTTAACATTTCCTAAGATTACGGGAGGAAAGGCCAAAGAAGGATAACCATGGAGCTGGCATCAGGAGAGCCTGGCATGTACGAGGGGCACAGAAAACACCGGCGCACGGTAGCAGTCCAACAACCATTACCTGACTCCCATGCCGGCAAGGGCCTGGCACACGGTAGATACACACCAAACACTTTTTGGATAATTGAAGCCACTGTGACCCCAGCTTTGGGGAGACCAAGGGGTTAATCTCTCACCCGGGGGCACAGGATGCCCAGGTGCCCCCTCCCTCTGGAAAGGAAGCTGCGAAAGGAAGCCCCCACACCCGCTCCTGGCAGCTGCATGGCCCCAGGCTCCCGGCAGCCCAGCAGGGGCCGGATGCAGGAAACAGGCGGAGGCCGGGCTGTGCCAGCAGAGATGTGTGCCAGTAAACCTTGAACCTGCAGCGTGGACGCCCCAGGATTGTCCAGCTCTGTCGCTGTCCTCAGGGGGCAGTCCTGGCCACCTGCCTAGCCCTCCAGCACATTTGCACTTGACCAGAAGATGCGTCTGCTGCAAGTGGGTACTGGGACCGCCATGCTGTCCTAATAAGCCCTACCCTGGTGGGCTTGGCCAGTCCTGTACTTTTATGTGGCATTTTATGCGACAGGTAGCCCTGGACTTGTGTAATGTATGAGTCTTGGTCTTGGTGAACTGAGGGCAACTGCAAGTTCCAACCAGCCCTACTCCACATCCCTTTCATGTAGTCAGCCAGTGCCTCAGTTTCTCCAGCCAGCCTTCCAGCGTCCTGTAGGCCCACGAGCCCAGTCAGACCGCTTTTCCGAAGTCTGGACCCAGAGGCCTATAGCTCCCTCTCCCAGCTGCCTGCTGGAGTCCAGTTTTCAACAGCCACCAGGGTCAAGGCAGAATTGCCCAGGCCCCTTCAGACACTACCCCTGGCGTCCAGTGTTGACCCAGCCTGGCTCCTGGGTAGAGCTCTGCCCTTACCTCTTCCAGCGTGTTCATCTGGGAGGCCACCTTGTGGACATAGGCGTGCACTTTCATCAGGTCCATGCTGTACAAGGTGCCCTCCAGGAGATCCACCATGGACTGTAGCTGCCCAGGAAAGGGTGAGAAGGTTAGGGTAAGGGCAGAACACAGGATCAGGCACATATGGTGCAAAAGGAGCTCTACCACTTGGAATGGCCTCATGGGGCCTCAGCACCCATTGGACCCAGCTTGCTAATAATAATGAGAAAAGCAGTGGATTCCATTCTTGAACTCTTATCACAAGGCAGGTATTGTGTTAGGGGCTTTAACGAGCTGTTTCACTTAGTCCTCAGGACAACCCCACGGGGTGTGTGGACACTGGAGATCAATGTACATGCCCTGGGATCCCTCTTACCTATTTCTTGTGCCCATACCTGGCTTCCACGTGCCTCCTTTTTAACAGCCTGCATCTGTGACCCTCTTCAAAGAGCTTCTGTGTCCCCAAAGTGCCTGGGAGCGTATGTCCTCCCGGGGCAGTCCTTAGGCAATGCCTGGCAGGTATGAGCATTGAAAAGCCCAGCTCCCTAGCCCCAGTGGGGGACAACTGGGCTGTCATTCACACTCCAGCATCCCCTGGGGCTGAAGCTGATGCTTGGCCTGAGACCACACCCTACTGGGCTTCCTTTTCTCCCCACCTCCACCTCTACCACTTTGGTACCAGCTTCTCCTGGGCTTTTCAGAATAAATCACGAGCACACGAATCACTTGCCTCAGAGTCTGCACCTTGGGACCCAAAGACAAGGTCTGGACAACTTTTCCTTCCTTCCTTCCTTCCTTCCTTCCTTCCTTCCTTCCTTCCTTC
>NW_024412401.1:47263562-47405828 GCF_014898765.1 Herpailurus yagouaroundi | reverse complement strand
TTCCTTCCTTCCTTCCTTCCTTCCTTCCTTCCTTCCTTCCTTCCTTCCTTTTCTTAATCTCTGTGCCCAACATGGGGCTCAAACTCATGACCTGAGGTCAAGAGTCCCATGCCCTACGGACCGAACCAGTTGGGCACTCCGACAAAGTCTGGAAAACTTTTATTTTCATCTTACAGAGTAGGACATTGAAGCTTAGGTGAAGTGACTTGTCCAAAGCCACCCAGTTGTTAAATGGTGGGGCCGGCAGCAGATCCCAGATTGATATACACCAAAACCTCTCTCCTATCATGCTTTACCATTCCTTCTTGTGTTCAGATGGGGAAACGGAGGCCAAGAGAAGGGAGGAGCTTGCACAACAAACAGGCCAGTGGCAGATTCTGTGTCACCTGTGTCCAGCGCAGGGCTCCTCCCTGCAGATGTCCCTCCCCTTCCTATCTCCATCACACGTCATCAGGATATGACCTTTCCAGATGGCCAAGATGCCAGTGAGTGTCAGGGAAACCAGGGCACAAGGGGCTGGCTGGAAATCAGCTTCCCCTGGCTTCTTGAGGAGGGTTGTTTCTTCAGCCCACCCTCTCACATGGCCCTACGCTGAGTCCTGCAGCATTTCTCAGGGTCTGAGCAAGCCAGCGCTCCTGTCTGACCCTGGCCAGCTGTTTCCAAAACAGTTTTACTCCCACTCTCCCAGGGGTGTTCAAGTTGTTTTAAGCCAGAAATCTTTTCTTTGAGTAGGCATTGATCTCTAAAATGGAAAAAGGGAGTGGAGAAGTCTTACAGAAGCAAGGGTTGGGCCTTGAGTCTTGTCTGCTCCCCTGTAACCTAGCTCAGACCCTGAAGAGTTGCTCGGTACCCCTTGGGCTCAGGGGAGCACAGTCTGAGAACCATGCACATAGACTTGTGTGTGCTTTGGCGTCCTTCTCTGTGAAATGAGGCATTAGGGCTGTGGTCAGGAGCAGTAGTGTCTGGACAGGGCTCTGCAGAGTGGGCATGCTGCTTAGGGCTTCATGAATACCAGCAATAGTGATACTATTCCAGGATACTAAAGGGGATCCTCCCAGCTTCAGTCTACTGCCTTCATGGTGACCCAAACTAGCTTTCCAAAACACAGCTTTGACCTTGGGTCTCTCTGCTGCTAGATAGCTTGTCATGGCTCCCCAGGGCTCATGTATGACTTTTTACTTCTTAAGCCTGGCATTCGAGCCCTCTATGCTCTGCCCATGTAACCTCAATGGCCTCAGCAAATGTTTCCTGTGGGCCAGGAACTAAGAACAGTGACGAGTAAGATAGACACAAGCCTTCATGGTCCTTCACAGGCTGTCAAAGAACAGAGCGTAACAGAGAGGTGCCCAGATCATTAATGTGAGGACGCTGACCTTGTCTAGGAGCAGATGTGGATTAGTAAAGTATGCCGGGAGGGAGTTTTGTTTGAGCTGAGCTCCGCAGGAGGAGCCCAAATTAGGCAAAGAAGGCAGGAGAAGGGCAATCCAGGCCAAGGGAACAGTTTGTATAAAGAGCGGGAGGGAAGAAGAAACATGGTGTGTTTGGGCCATGCTACCGAAGTATGGTCTGCAGACCAGCACTGGCCCAAGCTATTTGTCGCTCATCTATGATAAGGTAATGACAAAAAAGTGGGAGTAGACTTTTACAAACTTTCAGATCCCTTTGACAAAGAAATTTTTAATCTGTTGACTCTACTAGTAAAACACTGGATTTGTATTTTGCATGTCTGTTTTCTGTTTCATTTTTCGAATAATTCATTTTTATGGCATTTTCCAAAAGTATTGGTTCTTGTTTTTATTTTTTTATTTAAAAAAATTTTTAAAGGCTGCCTTTTTTGAAAAAAAAAAAACACTTAAGTTTATTTATTTATTTTGAGAGACTCAGAAAGCATGAGTGGGGAGGGGCAAAGAAAGAGAGAGAGAGAGAATCCCAAGGAGGCTCTGCACTGATGCAGGGCTCAAACTCATGAACCCTGAGATCATGACCTGAGCCAAAATCAAGAGTCGGACGCTTAACTGACTGAGCCACCCAGGCACCCTGGTTCTTATTTTTTAAAAATTTGTCTTGGGGCACCTGGGTGGCTCAGTCGGTCAAGCATCCGACTTCAGCTCAGGTCATGATCTCACAGTCTGTGAGTTCAAGCCCCGTGTCAGGTTCTGTGCTGACAGCTCAGAGCCTGGAGCCTGCTTTGGATTCTGTGTCTCTCTCTCTCTCTGCCCCTCCCCTGCTCATGATCTGTCTCTCTCTGTCTCAAAAATAAATAAAAACATTAAAAAAATTAAAAAAGAAAAGAAAACTGGTAATAAATAACAAGAGCCATAAATCTGTTCATGCTTTCAGCACAGTAATGCATCTTCTGGGTATATAACTTTAAAAAAAAAATTTGTCTTTCACCACAGATAGTTTGAGAAACCCTATGCTAGAGGAATTGACAGGTGGCTAGTGGGGCTGGAGCAGAGACAGTGCAGAGAGCCATCCTGGGCCACATCCACTCCACCTGCTCTCACCCATAATACCCTCATTTCTTCTCTGCCTGAGGGACTCCTACCAAGCCCTCAAAGCCCAGCTCTAATGTTACCTCCTCTTCTGGGTTCCCACAGTCCTGGGACATCCGGTGGCCCAGCACCAATGACACTGACATTGTTGGAGTCAGGAGCTGTGTCCCCATAGGACTGGGAATTCCTCAAGGGTGGGCCCATGTCTAGTTCATGTCCAGAAGGAAAGGGAGTGAAGAGGTAAAAGGTATGCACCTGTCACTAACCTCCCCAAGAAAGGGAATCTAAAAATCCTCTCCCTCCTACTCAGAGTCATGCAACAAAGACCAAATCACAGCCGAAGTTCTTAGCTTGAAAGGGCTGGGGTAGAGACAGGGGAGGATATAACATGGGTGTGCCCTGCTTCCCCTCCTCCATGGGCTTCCCTTAACCTCCTCTCCTGGGGGGCTTCCCATAGACAGGCTTCTGCTGAAGGACAAGTTGCCGAGCCTAATGGGAGAGGCCTCAGCCCTGTCTCATACTGCCTCTGCACCTCTCTCTTGGGGTTTTCTGGGTACCTCTCAGGTACCTGCCCCTGCACCTACAGTGTGAATGAGACACAGTATTTTCTCCTCCTCTCCTCCTCCTACAATACCACCTACTGGGTCAATCTCACCGCTACCCTACTCTGGTCCTACAAGACTGAATGAAAACCATCATGGCTGCTGTGTACTGAAAAGACCTAAGGGACAATGGGCTCCTGGCTGAGAGCAAGTCACAATCCCTCTCTGGGCCTCAGATTCCTCCACAAGTAAAGCTAGGACCATAAGTTTGCTCTCCAAAGGGCTGTGGCAAGGATTAAATTGGCCAGAATGTATGAAAAGGTTTTGTGTATCCTCATGTAAAGTATGCTTACAATTTAGTTAATGAGAAGTGGGCTTGAACAGAAGCTGGGGTTTGTCCCTATGGCCTCAGTGCCTCAAGCCTGCAGAACCCTAGTGAAGCCTCAGGGAGACAGTGCATTCCGGGGACTGACAAGTTGTTAAGAGGTAACTTGTCCTCAAATTCAATCCTATCCCAGCTTTGAGAGTTTTGGTATCCATTTAGTTGTTACAAAAATAAAACTAAAGTTAAATTTAAAGAAAATATTTTTAGCCAAATGTGGGAGACCACTTTTCATGGGTCTCTTGCTTTTTTCTGCATGTCTTGCATGCAGAGGTGCTGCCTGTCTTTGTTCCTGGACATCTTATTGTATGGTGAGCAATCTTGGAACATAGAGAGAGTGTTTCCCTCCAGAGTCGGGAAGGTGTGCTCAGTGCCCATTATAAAAGTTTTGGATTTTTTAAGCTTGGGGCTCCACTCTTGAGAAATACCCCACTGTGTGTGCAGGTGTTATCTGGTCTTCACTGTATCACCCCATGGGAACTGAAGCTGGAAGAATCAGTTCAAGAAAATGTAGATACTCTGGCTGCTGTGAGTAATAAAGTCCTTAGTCTCTGACCCAGGAGGCTTGTGTCTTCTGCCAGCATCCATGAAATGGGCAGGCTGACTTGTTATCTTAGAAGTCTGGTAACATCTCCGTCAATTTCACAGTTCTTGATACCAAAAAAAGGCAACATAGATACTCATATGTTTGGAAGAAATTGTAAAAGAAAAAGATACTCTCAAAAGACAGCAAGTTTATCTGGTCCATTACAGAAAGGAAAACAGGAGAGTAACGTTGTTTAGAACACATGCTTTGGATACAGCAGGAAGTCGTTCAAATCCCAGCGCCACCAAGCACAGAGCTGGGTGTGTTATGAATGCCACAAAGGTGCCTGGCTGGCTGTGGGGACTGTGATCTAGCCTGCACATGCCTATTCAAGCCATGTGTCCTGGTGGTAGGCCCTGGCATGGGGCAGTGTCCCTGGAGGTGGGGCCTCTTTCTGATCTGCCTATGGAGGTGGCTGGAGGGAGGTAAGCATAAAATTTATATAAAAGTATGGTTTAGACCCCGAAGCTACCTGCCATTATGTGAGAGCTTGGGCCACACATAACTTATGTCACCTAACTTCCCAAACCTCAGTATAAAACGAGGACAGTGATTCCATATTTCCCAGAATTGTTCAAGAATTCAGAGGGAAAAAAATGTGAAAAATGAGCTTAGCACATCTGGTATGCAGGTGGTGCTTGAATATGGGAAGTGGTATCATTACATTAAAAACAATAAAATGCCACAAAACTTAAAATTTAAAATACTATATCCTAAGGTGCTGACAGATGAACTGGTTTGGGTAAAATATAGGACACTGAACTAGGTGATAGAGTATATATCTGTTTGCTTATTTTCTGTCTCCCTTACTCAAGGCACGATGAGTTCCCCCCTTTATCCCCAGAACAGGGCCGCCTAGCCGGTGGTAGGTGCTCTGTAAATATCTGTTGCATAAAGAAGCCTGCATTGTGCACACCTGCTAGAACACAGGGTAAACTGTGTAAACGCCGCCTCCATCACTTACTGGAAAATAGTATTGGGCAAGAAGTGGCTTTCCCTTCAGGGAACCTCGGTTTCCTCCCCTGTGAAATGGGGTAACAACAGCAGCCACCCAGAGTGTGTGGACTTTTCACTGAAAGGACAGCCCACCCTAGATACTCACCCAGGAGGCGTTCCCTGCCCCCCGCCCCAGAAAGTCTACCTTGAGGAGCTCCGGTGCCTGCTTCTTGAGCTTCTCCATCTTCCACTCATTCTCGCAGGGGTTGAGTGAGGAGGGTGGCGCCGTGCAAGAGCAGCGGCAGTCGGTCCCTGAGCTCACGGTCTCCACAGTGTAGAAGTCCTCCACCCGTGCCCGCCCGCTGCGCACCCGGCTGCATGCGTCCTTGCTCAGCGGCCGCATGATGCACTTGCAGCGGCAGTCAGAGCCCTCTGAGGTCATTCGCACCTGGTCCATGTCACCAAACACCTGCAAGAGGGGCTCCGGTGAGCCGAAGGCCAGTGCTGGGGGGGAGAAGGAGGAGGGAGGAGGAGCCAGGAGGAGGCACCTGGGACAGGTAGCGCAATCCAGTGCCCTTGGCCTTTGGGGTGCCTGGCTGGCTCACGCAGTTGAGCCCGTGATTCTTGATCTCAGGGTTGTGAGTTCGAGCCCCACACTGGTTGTAGAGATTACTCTAAAAAAAATTTTTTTTTAACTCTTAAAAAAAACAAAACAAAACATGGAATTACCACAGGACCCAATAATTCACCTTCTAGATAGAATTATTATCTAAAGATGATTTCCCCAAAGAACAGAAGACAGGTATTCAAACAAAGACTTGTGCATGAATGTTCACAGCTGCAGGATTCACAATACTTACGAGGTGGAACGAATCCAAATGTCCATCCGCTGATGGGTAAACAAAAGTGGTGCGTCTATACAGTGGAATATTACTGAGTCAAAAAACGAATGAAGTATGGATGCATGCTACAACTTGGATGAACCTTGCCAACATGGCTGCTAAGTGATAGAAGCCAGACGCAAGAGGCCACATATTGTATGACTCCGTTTATTAATATCCAGGCTAGGCAATCCACAGACACAAAGCAGATTAGTGGTTGCCAGGACTTGGGAGAGGGGAAATGGGGAAAGACTGCTTAATGGGCACGGGGTTTCCTTTTGGAGTAATTGAAAATGTTCTGGAACTAAGTAGTGGTGATGGTTGCACAACATTGTGAATGTACTAAATGCCACTGAATCGTACACTTTAAAATGGTAAATATCATGTGTATTTTATCACAACAGTAAAAGATATGAAGAACTTTTATCGGGCACTTACTACACCCCAGTTTTCACGTGCATCGCATCCTTTAATAATATTTGTGGGGGGGGGGGGGCTAGTTACCTCCAAAGTCCTTACCATGGTCTTCAAGGCCTACTTGAACTGACAGCCTCTTCTCAACCCTTCCTCTTGTCACCCTTTCCTTCCTTTGGGTTACTCCATTCCAGCCTTTGCAGATGTGATACCCTCATCCTGAAACCCTTATTCCCCTGATACTCCCTTGGCTTATTCCCTCATGTTACTTACACATCACCTCCTCGGAGAAGCCTTCCAGACTAACCCACCTCCCCTTACTCTGTCCCCTTATCTAGTGGCTTTGTTTTTCTTTATTATACCTATTACCATCTGAAGTATTATATTTGTGTTTGCTTGTTTTTTTCTTACTCTACTGAAGGAACCATTAGAGAAAGGGACTTTGTTCAGTTCTCTCCTATACCACAGAATAGTGCCTGCATGGCCTATAGTAGATGCTCTGTAAATATCTGTTGGATAAATAAGCCTGCATTTTGCAGAAATGCTAGAGCACAGGGCTAAGACCATGGTGTCTGCAACCTGGGTTAGTAGCTGTGAGATGGTGAGCAGCTCAGCCTTTCTGGCCACTCCCTATTTGGCTCAGCCAGCCTACTCTGGGCTCTAGGCTCTTGGAACACAGCTCCCCAAGGCTCAACCAACAAACACCCCAGGCCTCGTGGCTACTGAGCTCTCACTGGAGTAACCAGGACTCAGTTTATGGCTCCCTTGGGCTTCCTGCCAACCCCAGTGCCCTTGAATGTCGCAGGGCCCTTGGAGGAAGGGCCAAAGGCACCCCATATCTGTTCTGAGCTGTCAGACACCTGTTTGGGCCTCTGGCCTCTGTTGGACCCTGGGTGACAGCTGGAGGTGCAGAAGAAATAGGTTGAGATACATTCTTGAGCTTTCCTGCTATATGAGAAGCTGGCAGAGTAGGCTCTGAGAACACAGAGGAAGACACCCATGAAGACTGCTCAGAGGAGGGCACCCTTGGGGGGCATCTTTAAGGAGGAGAAGGGCATTCGAGGGACAGCAAATCAGATATGTAAAGATGAGAAATGGCCTGGCACTTGGGGATCTGAGGGAGAATCATTTTGGCTGGTACTTGCAGGAACCCGGGGATGGCAGAGACCAGCTTGTGGAGGGCCCTGAAAGCTGGTTGGGGATCTTGGTTTCTTCCTGAAAACACTGGGGAGTCACGGAAAGATTTTAAGCAGGGGAGAGCCAGGTTCAGATCTGCATTATGAAAAGTTGTTATATTATTATTATTATTATTATTATTATTATTATTATTATTGGGCTGCCTTGTGGAGAGATGGTGGATGGACCATCCTGGGTCACAGACCTCGGAGGTGACATTTACTAAGAACTCACTAAGTGCTGGGGAAGTGTGGGGGCAGTGGTTAGGCAACAACCATGGGCCACCTACAGCTGTGTGTTCTTGGGTAGATTACTTAATCTCTCTGTGCCTCAGTTTCCTCATCTGTAAAATGAGGGTACTAGTAGTGTCTGCCCAACAAAGGACTGAGAGATGGAATGCCAGGATTATGCTCAGTCCAGTGCCAGGAGCCCACAGTACAGTCTGTTTACTGTAGCTGTTGTTATTACTACCAATAATCCTGAAAGGGGGTCATTTTCCTGCTTGTTTCTCTATGTATATGCAGTGGTAGATATTCTTAGAGGGTCTTACAGATGCCCTGGAGCCATCAAATGACTTGTTCAAGGGGATTAGAGCCCAGTGTGGGTAGACTTCCAGTCCCCTGGGGGACAAGGAGGGTGGGGAAGGAGGAAGCTACCAGTAGCTTTGTCCTGGGCCCTCTGTGGGCAGAGTGTACCCTGGGCACTTTGGGGCAATTCTCCCCTGCCTGTGAACGCTGACAGCCAGGCTAGGAGTCCTGCACATTCCTTAAATCTCGGCCAGTGCCTTAAGCCTGCCTTCCGTTCGAGACTCCTGGGCCCCCTTCCCAGATCTGCCGGGACCTCCAGCCACCCCCAGCCACTCCCCAGTGGGTGGATATGGATGTGCTCTGTGTGGCCAGGCCAGAGAGGCTTCCTCCTGGGGACCCACTCATAATCCCAACGTCCACCCCCACCAGCCTCCACATCAGATTGCAATATTCCTTGTCTCCTGATGAGGTGCTACATCCTGAGGGGGGCGGCCAAAGCCGTGATACCGGCCAGGAGTCGGAAGAGGGCCTCTGCTCCCAGCCCCAGCTGCCAGGAACCTAGGCAAGGCCCTCCCTTCGGTGATTACTGGGGCCGGCGGTGCTTGATTGGAGGCAGCAAGGCACCATGGTGAGGAGCCAAGCCCAGACTCAAATCCCAGCTCCTCCATTTCCCTGCATGGCCTTGACCCCTCTGAGTCTCTGCGTCCTCCTCCATAAAACGGGGAGGATAATAATCTCTGCCTCTGCTTGACCTGAGGCTGAAATGAGTCAAAATGCATGCAAAGCGCCTGGCACCAAGCCTGGCACAGAGTAACTGCTCTTTAAGGGGTGCGTGCTATTCAAGTAGCCGCCAACAACCCTCCCTCATGTTTGCACGTCATTTTCTACCTCTCTTTGCTCTCATCACAGCCCCCTCTTACAGAGGAGAAATCTGAGCATCAGAGAAGACTAGAGGCTTGTCCAGGGTCACTAAGAACAGCCTGACTCTAAAACTTTGGTTTACTTGCTGTTCCTCCCATGACCACCCGTAGTCAACAGGCAAGGGCTTCTCCAACAACAATTGAGCTGGGACAGAAAAGGGGGCCCTGGGTTGGGTCACAGGGGACGGTATAGGACCTGGCCCACCCTGCCCTTGGCAGGAGGGCTGGAGCTGTCGTGAAGCAGCAAAGTCCCTGCATCACATCGCATCTCTTTCTACGGCCTCACTCAGCACACACCTGCTGCCAGAGACCCCAGAAGGGTGTGGGTGGCTCAGGCTGAAAAACATCCCTAGGTATTTGGGGGTGCCTGGGTGTCTCAGTCGGTTAAGCGTTCAACTCTTGATTTCAGCTCAGGTTGTGATCTCACAGTTCATGGGATCAAGCCCTGCATTGGGCCCTGCACGGACAGTGCAGAGCCTGCTTGGGAGTCTCTCTCTCCTTCTCTGTCTCACTCTCAATCCCTGCCCCTCCCTTTTCCTTTCTCTCAAAATAAAACAAACAAACCAAAAAACATCCCTAGGTATTTGTAAGGAAATCCTCCAATGAGATGGTGAGAAGGCGTACTTGAGATTTTTCTGAAGAAAGATGGATAAATCTGGCCACAGTGGGAAGAGGAGGGTTTACACTTCTAGAATGTTATAGAAATGAACAGATTCACATTGTGTTACCCTGAGGTGGAGTCTTCCTTCTTTTCACATGACCACCCCAGACTCACTGGGAGCCAGTCTCCATGTCCCCCTCAAAGCCCTCCCCTAGGGCCCAGTGCCAGCTGGACACTCCCTAGATGGCATAGGACCCCCAAACTTAAGCCATCCAAAACTGAACCCAGCATCTTTTCTCAACTGATGTCCAACTACCCTCCCACCCACCCCAGATATCTGAGCCTCCGTTTTACACTGGACAAGCCATCAGTCATGTTCTTCCAATTCTTTATCCTAATTATCTCCCATCTCTATCCGTGGTTCTCCATTCCATGATGATAGCCCAAGTTCAGACCACATTAACTGCTACCTAGGAACACAGCAGCCTCCTCTCTGCCAGCATAATCTTCCAGAAGCTCCCCTTTGATGATCTTTACTCTCTTGCTCCACAAACCTTCATGGCTCCCTATATCTCCATGAGTTTTCAACTGGAAGGATGTGCCTTGGAATGACCTAGAGTACACTTGGAAAATGCAGGTGCCCTGGTCCGAGTCCACACTTCTTAACTCAGACTCCGAGGCTCCCCAGGCCATCTGGATGCCCACTGAAGGCTGAGAATCCTGTAACCCCAGGATTCTCCAAACTCCTCAACCTGACTCTTTTGACCCTCAGTGTTCCAACCTGTCAAATAGAGGTTGGCAGCAGGGTTGTGTAAGATTCTGAATTGAAGTGCTGGGCGTGGGGCTTGGCACACAGGATGTTTCTCAGTACTTTCTTCTGGGTGCCCCAGCCAACAGGAATGTTGGGGCAAGAATTTCCCTGTGGAGAGACCCTGTGGGGCCTGACCTGGCCCCACACTCTGTGTACAGGAGGAGGACTTCATCATTTGTATCCCTTGTCTGCCCTGAGCCTGTTTTCAATTACACCCACAGGCAGAAACTCCCCGAGCAGAGGTGCAACAGCACCGAAGCCCCCGGAGACCAGCCTGGCCTAGAACATCTGATTCAGCCTGCGCCACCACGGCCTGCCTGTGCCAGCCCCTCCTGCTCTCCTGGCCCAGTCCCTACAAGCCTTGGCCTACCCTCCGTCCTTGGGCCCCTGATCAGCAGCAGGGATGACCAAAGACCCCCATTCCCTTGTCACCGCCTGGATGCATGGCAGTGAGGCACGCCTCACAAATGGGGCAACTGAAGTAGCAAAGGGGAATCCTCAGCCACATTGCAAGGGCATACAGCAGAACCAAGTGCCATGCCTGGCTTTCACGTGGTTACCTGTCTGTCCCTCCAAGCTGGGCAGCCCCTCAGAAATGCCAGGGAATCTGTGAAGCCCTTCTCCCACTCCCGTGCTGGACAAAGCACCTCCTTAGATGAAAATTCCAAGTCCTGTTTAGGAGAGACCTTGCTATAAACACTTGCTATAAATTAAAACACCCTGAGTAAGGAGCTCCCTGAGACCACAGAGTTCTGTAGTGAGTACTGGGGTTGAGCTGCCCCTGCACCCCTGAGAGTGGGGGGCAGGAGTGGGGGGGCTGGACTCCCCCAGGAGCAGGAAGCCTAAGGTGGGGGGCAATTTAACCCTTTAGGGCCCTAGATAGGCTTCAAGTCCCAGGCTGGCCCTCGAAGGGCTCCCCCCTCTCCAAAATAGGACAGGCTTGGAGAGGAAGGATGGTTATGGGGGAGGGAAAGGGTGATAATGAAAACAGCTCTCTCTGTAGGGCCAGCAGGAGACCGGCTGTGCTGAGGAATGCAGAGTAAATTCACCCATCACTTGATTTTTATTTTTCCCAGCTGGCTGAAGTGGTGTGGGGTGGGAGGTGTCTGAGGAGGGCTGTGCTGCATCCTGCAGGCTCTAGGGTGCACCTCCCTACCCACCAGCCTCAGCTTGCCCTGGAACAGCTACACACACACACACACACACACACACACACACACACACACACACCCAACCTAGCAAGTGTTTGGCTGACTCACTACATAAACAACATGTTGGGTTTTCTTTGTCTTTGCTTTGTTTTGAATGTTAGCCCTCCCCCACAAGCTCTACAGTCCTCTGCATGGCTCAGAGGATGCCCAGGACCAAATATTCCTCCCAGCCAGAGATGGGAGGGGCAAAGCATTGATCAGGTTGTGTGGAGTTTTTTTTTTGTTTTTTTTTTGCTTACTGTTCCCCTACCTGAGCCAGGTCAGGGAATGCTAGAGATCCTACATAGAAAGGAAGTTGGACGGAGATTGTTTGTCAGACGGGGAAACTGAAGCCCAGAGTCAGGCAGTGACTTGCCCAAGGTCACACGATCAAAGAACAACAAAGGGCCAGAACATAGGTCTTTGGGTTCACAAGCTGGCCACTTCTCTATACACCCGAGTTTCCCATCTGTAAAATCGGAATGATATGCATTCCCTTCTTATCTTTGGAGTGCATGGTCAGGACTGCAGCTCACTTGTTTTCGTACCCTGAGCTGAACCTTCAGGGTGAGGGTCTGCTAGTGCCCAGTGCTCATAAACTTAACCTGTGGCTAGTGGCTTTTGCCTTTTACCTTGCTTGTGGGCAGTGCAGCCTCATCTTCTACCCAGGAAAGAGGCTGGAGAGACACCAAAAAAGTCACTCCTTTGCTCTCCTGCTGTATGAGTAAGGGCCCTACTTTCTTCCCACCCCTCATTCATTCCCAGTCCCCTTCTCCTTCCTGGGTCATTTCCAGAACACCCTCAAGGGGTCCCTGCTCTCACTGATTCTGAGTGCTTGCTCTCTCAACATTCTGGATCTCACCTCCTTTTGGGTTCCCCTGATAAGATTTCTTAATCACAGTATGATTTATTGGGCACCTACTAGGTACCAGGTGTGGTGCTAAACATTTTACAGGCATGACCTCACTAAAGAACACCAACTGCAGGAAGTGGGGACTATTATTATTTCCATATTTACAAGCGAGGAAACGGAGGCTCAGAGAGGTAAAGGCCCAATGTCACCCAGATGAGAGATGGAGTGGGATTTGAACTCAGGTCTGCTTGACACCAGGGCAGATCCTTTCAGCCACAACAGAGAACAAAAGCTCAGGTCCCTTAGGGAAACACGGTGTCCTCCAGAAGGCGCATTAGATCCCTAGCAGGACTACCAGAGGCCAGGCAAGTGGCCAGCCCACTAGGTTTATTGGGTAGGGACTCTGGATGCCCAGCATGGCCTGAAAGCCTTGACTCCGGCTCTGTTGCAAATCCTGGAGTCCCTGGGTAGTTAGTAGTTACCCAGGGGTCTACCCTACCTGGTTAGCCTGCCGCGGAAACTTTCAGCCAGATTTCCAGACTGCCCCTGCCCAGCGCTCCTAGGAATCCCCTTCCTGGGCTGGGGACTGCATCTCTTGCCTGAGCCCCCTCTAAACTCCCAGGGTCCCCTCTCCCTGGCCCTGGGTTTCAGTGCTGACCTTCTCCCCGCATTGGACTGGGTCCCGGAGACCCTTCCTCAGGCCCCAGGTCCCCAGTACTCCTACCATCTTCAGCGCTTCTTCCCCCACGCGCTCCTCTCCCTGGGTCCTGGCCCCAGCGGCTTCCTTGCTGAGCCGGCCGGGTCTCCCACTCCTGGTCCTCCGCTCCTGGCCCGGACACCCTCCTCGGTCGGCACCCTAGCCACAGCGCCCCCTCGCGCCCGGCTCCCCGCGGAGCTGAGCCCCGATCAGAGGGCCGCGCCGTACCTTACTGTCAGCGCGCACCCGGCCGGCGCGCAGCAGCAGCAGCAGCAACAGCAGCAGCAGCGGCGGCAGCAGGAGCAGGGGCAGTGGCCGGGACCGGGTTAGGAGGGCGGCCGCGGCCATGGCGGGATGGGCACGGTGGGCACGGACGGCCGAGGGCGGACGCTGGGAAGCGCGGGCCGCACTGTGAGCTCTGTGCAGCCGCCAGCGAAGCCCGCGCGGCGCGCCCCCCGCCCCACGCCCCCTCCCGCGCTGCCGGGGGCGGAGCTAGGGTGGAGGGGGCACCCCGCCCTGCCCGGCCTTCTCTCTGCGGGGCCTCTTCGCCATTGGGCGGCTCTCCAAAGGGCATCCCTGCCAGGACACAAAAAAGGGTCTTGTTCGGAGTCCCCAGGAGCCTCGGGGCCAAAACGCGGAGCGCGGGGTCGACACACGGAGGAAGGTCCTGTTCTGTGAGATGTGGGACCGTGGGCGTGTCCCTTCACCTCTTTGAGCCTCAGTTTCCTAATCTGTAAAATGGAGAAAATAGTGCTTTCCTTTTGGAGTGGTTGTGAAGTTCAGATGAGTGATGTTTCCAGAGCAGGTGAGCTTTTCAGCTCTCCAAATACCCAGACCCCGCCACCTCTACCCATCTCACGACTCAGACCTCTCTCTCCCGTTGTTTCTTTTCCTTTTCCCTCCGTGATCCCTCCCGTAGATCCCTAATTAAACTCCAGTAGCTCCTGCCTTTTAAACAGCCTTCCTCTTCCCCATCCTCAAGAGGGAGTGCTCATTTCTCTGATTCCTAGGCAGCAAAACTCCCAAGGAGCCGCCTCTGGTCGCCCCGCCTCAGGTTGCCTGCCCTCCTCTAGCTCCAGCGCTTGTCGGTCTGGCTCGGAGATGGCTAGTTGAGGTCCTCGGGACCTCCTGTCACCGCACCTAAGGCGGCACCTCTAACCTCCCAGGATCAATGGCTCTTGATCATGCCTCCTTCCCAAACTCTCTTCTCTCTCGGTTTCTTTCGGATTCCCCGTATAACCTCGCACGGGGCTCTTTCTCAGGCACTTTTGCTTGTCCTTGCACCTCTGCGCACTCCGGATACCAGACACCTCTTTCCTCTCCACGCTGCCTCCGTAGGTGACCCTCCCCTGATCCAAGGCAGTTCCACTTGTGTGTCTATTTATCTGCCCTTGTAAACTTTAACTGCTCAAAAAGGAACCCTTATATGCACCCCAAATGCTACTCTCAAGCACTTCTCCCTGATGCATAACCCTTCCCCCTCTTCATTTTCTTCATAGAATTTATCCCACATGAAACGTTCTAGTTGATGTGTCTGTTTCCTTGTGTCCTTTATGCCTTCCCTTGTGGGAGAGAAGTCAACTGTGCACATACCTTGTGCATGAGTAGCTAGTTGAGTGGTCTCAAAGTGTGGTTCCAGGACTAGCAGCCTCAACATCACCTGGGAACTTAGAAATGCAAATTCTCAGGCCCTACCCCGGATCTAAGGAAGCAGAAACTCTAGGGATTTGTGCAATCTGTGTTTTAACAAGCCCTCTAAGGGACTTATAGTTTGAAGAACAACTGACCTAGCACAAGGTCTGGTGCTCCCTAACTCTGAGCTGCATTAACGAGTCACATGCTTCAGGTGTTCAGTGCAAATTAGCCTCTTTCATAACTAGAGATCTGGGGACATGTCAAAATCAGGGCTAGATTAGTATAAAAAAATAAATGTGGTATGTGCGTTCTTATGTGCATAGACTGTGAATGGACACACAATAAATCATTATGGTGGTTATTGCTCAGGAGGGAAAACAGTTGTTGGGAATCAGTAAGGAGAAAGGTTTACTTTTCTTTTTTAAATTTATTTTTATTTTTATTTTTTTTCAACGTTTATTTATTTTTGGGACAGAGAGAGACAGAGCATGAACGGGGGAGGGGCAGAGAGAGAGAGAGGGAGACACAGAATCGGAAACAGGCTCCAGGTTCTGAGCCATCAGCCCAGAGCCTGATGCGGGGCTCGAACTCCCGGACCGCGAGATCGTGACCTGGCTGAAGTCGGACGCTTAACCGACTGCACCACCCAGGCGCCCCAAAGGTTTACTTTTCATTGAATACTTCTTTGCATCTGGGATTTTTGTAATGTGTGTCCTATCTATTCAAATAATAGACAAAATGTACTTAAAATAAACAGAACCAGGCAGGGGTTCCCTTTCTCAGACCTTTCTCCCCATGCAGCCTGGCTCTGACTCTGGCTAGGCTCTGGAAGAAAAAGGACACTGTCCACCTCCCCCAACTCTGCCCCCTGCTGGCTGTCCCACAGTATGGCCCCATGGTCTCTGTTTCCTCTTTTTCACCCTTTTGGTCCTACCCTCTGTCCCTCAGCAGGCTCCAGTCACAATAGATTCTCTAAGTTCTCACTTGGCCTTGGGGCCTTTGCATATGCTCTTTCCTCCTGAAACTCTCTGCTCAATCTCACTCACTCTTCCTCATTCCTCTTATTTCAATGCTTCTTATCCCAGAAAGCCTCCCCTGATCATCACCGCCAACCAAAATGAACCCTGCCACGTATTCCCACAGCACAAGGAACTTCTAAGTGTGTTCTCAGTTGTAGAACTTATGTGCACATGTGGGTTTGTGTGGTTACTTGATCTGATTAGTCTCCACCAGCACAGGGTGGAGGTGAAAGCGCCCACAATGGGGCTCATACCTGCCTTGTCCTTAGCTCTATCCTTGTCTTATCCTGTTCATCCTGTTTGTCTGTCTGCCTCTGGCCTCAGGACCACTCTCCTGAAGATCCCTCCTTATCCTTGGATACTTTCCTTTCTAGCTCTTCTGTCAGGAGGCCTGTGGTGATGGGAGTTTTTTCCATGTCTTTCTGAGCCTGTTTTCTCATTTGTAAATTGAGGGAAAGTACTGACTTCCCAGGATTGTTGGGGGGAGAGGGCAGACACTGTAGGGAAAGCATCCCATACAGGTCCTACCTCATAGGACTCTGTATGTTTAGGACAGTGGCTGCATCTCAGTACATTGTCATTTCCCTCACCTTTCTCAGTTTCATGGTAGCTGACTCTTCCCAAGGAGTATTTTCAGAAGACAGGTAACTGGGAATTAGGATAGCTCTTTTTATTTATTTATTAAAAAAATTTTTTTAATGTTTACTTATTTCTGAGGCAGAGAGAGACAGAGCATGAGTGGGGGAGGGTCAGAGAGAGAGAGAGGGAGACACAGAATCTGAAGCAGGCTCCAGGCTCTGAGCCGTCAGCACAGAGCCCGACTCGGGGCTCGAACTCACAGAGCGCGAGATCATGACCTGAGCCGAAGTTGGACGCTCAACCGACTGAGCCACCCAGGCGCCCCGGGATAGCTCTTTTTAAAAAAAATTTTTTTTAAATGTTTTTATTGAGAGAGAAACAGAGCGTGAGTGGGGAAGGGGCAGAGAGAGAGGGAGACACAGAATCCGAAGCAGGCTCCAGGCCCTGAGCTGTCAGCACAGAGTCCGATGCAGGCCTCAAATCCAGGAACGAGATCATGACCTTGGCTGAAGTTGGACGCTCAACCAACTGAGCCATGCAGGTGCCCCAGTATAGCTCTTTAACAGTAGTAACAGGTTCCATTTATTAGGTTAGGCCTAATATTAATTGCTTTGCATGCCTCATATTACTTTTATTAAAAAAATTTTGGGGGCACCTGGGTGGCTCAGTCGGTTAAGCATCCGACCTTGGCTCAGGTCATGATCACGAACTGTGAGTTCAAGCCCCACATCAGGCTCTGTGCTGACAGCTCAGAACCTGGAGCCTGCTTCAGATTCTGTGTCTCCCTCTCTCTCTGTCCCTTCCCCACTCATGTTCTGTCTCTCTCTCTCTCTCTCTCAAAAATAAATAAACATTACAAAAAAAAATTTTTAAATGTTTATTTTTGAGAGAGAGAGCGCGCCAGAGTGCGGGGGGGGGGGGGTGGGGGGTGGGGGGGAAGCAGAGAGAGAGAGGGAGATACAGAATCTGAAGCAGGCTCCAGGCTCTGAGCTGGCAGCACAGAGCTGGATGCGGGGCTCAAACTCACGAATGGTGAGATCATGACCTGAGTTGAAGTTGGACACTTAACCGACTGAGCCATCCAGGCACCCCATATATTTTTGTAAGTAGGCTTTACGCCTAGGAGAGTCCAACATGGGGCTTGAATTCATGACCCTGAGATCAAGACCTGATCTCAGATCAAGAGTTGGACGCTTAACTCTCAGAGCCACCCAGGCGCCCCTGCATGCATCATATTATTTAATTCTCATAACAATCCTGTGAGGTAGCAACTATGTCTATTCCCTCCCTCCCCCTGAGAAACCAGGACTTTGAGGATTAGATGTAACACACCCAAGATCACAGTTACTAAGTAGAAAAGTCAGATTTGTTTTATTCATCCTTTTACCCAGTCAGCAATTATTTATTCAGTGTCTACTATGTCTAGGCTCTGTGCTTAGCAGCTGGGGTTATAATGATGAGAGAATAAAGGGATTTGACTAGTCATATCTAGAAAAGCTTTTAGGAGGAAGTGACAACAAAGCTGGAGTCTGAAGGAGGAGGATGTTGCTTCCAAGGGCTAAGTTTTTGGCTGAAGTTTTTCTCCATCTTTGAGGGTCAACTTAGAATCTGTCCACCACTGAAACCCCTGGCTTTCAGGAGGTTTCTGCAGTGCCACTTAGCCTCTGACTGGATCTCCAGGGAAGGTGAACTCACTATCTCCAGAGGACTGTGATAGAAAGGGAAGTTCTGGAAGGCCTAGGAAAAGCATGTGGTCCTGACACATTTTAGAACCCAGAGCTGAGGGTATGACCCAGAGGACCTCTGCCCCCCCTCCCTCACACCACCACCACACTAAGGCTTTCCTCTCCCTCTGGGGCTGGGGAATGGTGGTAGGAAACCAATTAGCTTAATAAAGCTGTAAGGAAACACAGAGGAGATCTAGATGTCTCCTGGTGGGAAGTATTTTAAAAAGTGTCCCTGAGGATATATTTGAACAGGATCTTGAAAGATGAATAGGAGTTTGGGACTGCGTTGGGTGAAGCCAGCTTGAAGGAGCCAAGTTTGGGTTTGGAATCCCCATCACTGCTGGGTGACTTCAACATTGTATCATAGGGACAGTATCAGAGCTACCTCATAGAGCAGGTGCAAGGTTTAGACAACACAGTGTTAACGTAAACTAAACAGTGGCCAGCACAGATTAAAGATACAATACAATTAACCAATGTTGGTAAGGAACAGCCACCTTCAAATTGCAAGGAAGCCTTGCAAAGCATCCTGTGTAGCAGGTGAGGGAAGGTGTGTGATGAGAAATGTGGGCAGGGGTCAGACCAGGCAGGGGTGCAAATGCCAGGATAAGGATTAAAAAAAAAAAAATTAAGCAAGGATTGACAGATGAGCCAGGATTGGTAGGGCGGGACTAGGGGAGTGATGAGGAAGAGGCAGCCATGAGGAAGCTGTGGCACGACCCGGCAGAGTGGAGGCGGGCAAAGCACCAGAGTTCTCGTTCTTTGTCTTCAAGCAGGTCAGGTAGGGCTTAGACCTGGGGCGGCAGCCACGATGAGTCCTTCCCTGACAGGGTCGCTGAAGGTCGACGCCTGGGCAGGCCTAGAGGCTGGTGGCCTCGCGCCACCTGGTGGCTGCAGCAGGTACTCAGCCGAGAGCAGGGAGACCGCAAAATCCGGCATTTTGCTCTGGGAAACTGAGGCAGGAAGCCGGTGGGGGTGGGGGCTTAGGACCTTCCGATTGGGCCTCGTCCCTCTTCTAATCCCATTTTACAGACAGGGTAACCGAGGAGAAGGGAAGGCGAACAACGTTGGGTAAGGAGTTTCTCAAACGGAGGGCTTCAAGACACTAGGAGTCAAGAGTCTGAGAGTCTCTTTAATGGCATCAATGGTGTGGAGCTTCGTTTGCCATTCGGTTGGGCAGGGAGAAAATTGGAGAGGAGGAAGAGAAACCGTAGTCCTTCCCGCCCACCCGGAGGTAAAGGCTTTTAAGAGTACCCCGGAAAGCAGAGTTTTATAGATCCTATTTGCATACGAACGTAGTCACCTGGAGTTAAACTCCATCCCTTTAATCTCAGGTCCAATTTGTCCCGAAGCCGCGAAGGAAGTCCCTCGTGAATACCTCTAAATTCCGCCCCCTCTAAGCCCCGCCCACAGGGCTGGGCTTCATTGCACGTGCTCGCCCAGCTCCTTCGCGATCCGCCCCTTGGGAAGACTCATTGTCGAGGCGGGGGGAGACGGGGAATCGTAGGGATCGTTAATCATGGAAAAATCAAATAAAGAGAAGGCCCTGAAGTAATGTTTGTTAAATTTTTACCGGAAGTTTTAATCACAGTTCGAGATATTGACAGGCCTTGGCCTTCACTTCTCAGAGCTGCTTATCCTTACTCCCACCCCTTTAGTTGGTGGCGTCCCGCGTGGCCGGCCTCGCCCGGCGGACTTCAATTCCCAGCGTGCTCCGCAGGACCGTGCGTGGCAGCGGCGCGTGACGTCGGGGGAGGGAGCTGGCCAGTGCTGAGGGGGCGCGGCGCGGAGGGGCGCGGAGCCGGGCGGCTCGGGGCCCAGAGAGCGCCGCGGCCGGGAGCCCGCCGGCCCCTGACAGCCCCCTCCCCCCGGCGGACGACGACGACGAGAACGAGGGCGCCGGTCATGGCGGAGCAGCGAACCGAGCGCGGGCCCTGAGCACCACCGCATGGAGCGGGACGAACGGCCGCCTAGCGGAGGGGGAGGCGGCGGGGGCTCGGCGGGGTTCCTGGAGCCGCCCGCCGCGCTCCCTCCGCCGCCGCGCAACGGTGGGTGAGGGGCGTGTGGAGCCTGGGCCCAGGAAGAACCGACTGCCTGTCCCTTGCCCCGGGGGTTTCCCCCCCTCACGGCCGACTTTTTGGGAAGCCGCAGCGGCTCTGGGTCTCCTCGGCGTGGACCTTCACCCCGGTCCCCTCAGCGCGGACCCTCCCTCTCCTCCCCCGTCCTACTCAGTGTGGACCCTCCCCCTCCTTCCCCGTTCCCCTCAGCGCGGACCCTCCCCCTGCCCGGTTCCTTCAACCTGGACCTTCGTTTCCCCCTCCCTTCTGTCCCCTCAGCACAGGCCTCCCCTCCCCCCGTCCCCTGTGCGCGAATCCTCCTCCCTCCCCCCAGGTCCCCTCAGCTCCGAGCCCTCCCCTTCCCTGGGTCCCTACAGTGCAGAGCCTCCCTGGCCCCCCACCTCGCGTCTCGTCAGTGGGGGCTTCCCCTCCCCCTCGGGTCCCCTATGCTTAGAGCCTCCCCTTCCTCCCCCCCGGGGGGCCCCTCCGCGGGCCCCCCCCCCCCCCCCGCCCCGGCCTTCTCCCACGCGGGTGCCCCCTCCCTCCGCGGACGCCACACCCTCGTCCCCGTCGTTCTCTGTGCCCTCACCTTTCTGGAAGCCGCTTTCCTGCTCCTATGTTGTCCCGGGCCTCCCGTGCCACCCCCGTAAGCTCCGCGAGCCTCCACCTCTGCTCCGACCCCCCAGTTCGTTAGCTACCCGCTCAGCGGTTCCTTTTTCGGACCTCTCGGTGCCTGCTCCACACCCCATTCCTCCGCTCCTGCTCAGCCCTTTTCTCTGCTGGTTTAGATCTGTGGCCCGGCCAGGCGCTCGGGACACCTGCCTCTTTCCTCTCTTCCACCGGCCCGTCCCGGTCCGCGCCTGCCCGAGCTCAGCTCTCCTTTTCCCTTTCGCGGTCCCGGACCCAGGCGCTGAGAATTCCTCACCTGGCCCGGCCCTTCCTCCCGCTCTCCCCTGCCCCCACGTCCGGGCCAAGTCCTTGGGTTCCTCCCGGCTGACTCGCCCTCCTCCCCCCCGGCTCCCTCCTTCCTCAGGGTGTTTTATTTGTATCTGTTTGATATTTTCCCCTTCGGTGTTTGCCGCGGAATGTTTTTATTGGTAACGTGTAAGGAGCTTTTGTGAGGTCGTAAAAGGTGAACTTTTGAACTTGGAAAGCGCCCTGGAGCAATTAGCGCAGGCGATAGCCCCGGGAGGCCTGCATTACAAAGGGTGCTCGTACCGGCCGGCAAACGCTCCGGCTGCAAACCCGATTTATTTATTTATTTGCCCTGCCTTCCACCTTTCACATCTTCCTCATTTCCGAATAAAGGGCGCCTCCTCCCCTCTCTGCGCCATAAACTCGCAATTCTCTGAAAGATCTAGGACCGAACAGTGTCTAACAAGTAACAGATTTCAAATTGAATGCAAACACCCGGGACAGTTAGGAGGCACTAAAAATTAATTGCTTCAGCAAGAAGCTTCTCAATCAGGACAGTGACCTGGCAGGTGTGAGGAAAGTATCCCGAAAATAGGTCAGTTAGGCGAATGAATGAGGAACTGCAGAAGGAGAGATTTTTGGGGTGAATCTGCGCGTTCGTGTATTTATTGACTCATCAAGCATTTGCTACTGCCAGTTTAGTAGATCTGGTGTTTTTACCAGTTAAAAGTCTGTTTAGAAAAGAGCCTGGTTAACTTCACTTGATGTGCTGACCAAATAGTGGTATGTTTTAAAAACTCTTGTCCTTTTTTAGGCTGTATGTGATGTGTGCCATCTAGGTGGCTGGCAGTCCCATGAGGTGTCTTTGGAGAATAATTTCTGAATGTGAACATGTTTTGAAATCAATAAAATCCCGTGTCACAAAGGAGGAGGCTGGAATCCATTGAGGGTAGAAGACAGTATCATAGGAACAAAGGATTTCTTTAATGCTTTTGATTTTTTTAAGCTTTTAAAGTGGAGATTTGTTTTGGTATTTATGTATGGATGTTGTAAATCCTGATCTAAAATTTACCACGCTGCACTTTTACCTAAGCTACATCTATCTTATAGCCTGTATTAAGTGTATCCATTTTCATAATGTCTTTGTATGTGTGTGTACTTCCTGTACCCACCTGTGCGTTAACATGTAGATGATTGATTTTAGTACAGACATTACTTTCAATTCTGCTTGAGAATGTTGTAAGGGAAACCTAGGAACTGCATTTGCTATTAATTATTCATTAGTACATTTTAAAGAACTCATTGGTAATTTTAACTCTTAATCAGATTTCCCATTCATAGTCTCATTTCCTCAATTGGTCAGAACCATTTTAAAGACTGTTATCGAGCATTCCATTTAGGCCAAGGTGGCTTTAATATTTTACATCAGTTCGATTTAGTGCTATAAATATTTCCTTTTTGTTGAAAACACAGTGGGGACTTTGGACAGTTTGGGCTTAAAATACATGAAATGTTGACTGTTGTGGGATATTTTAGTGTAAAAACCAGCATTGTGTACTGTTTTACAATTTATGTTCATTATCTCTTGCGATTATAATTTAACATGCTCCCAGAAGAATTACCAAAATAGAAAAAATAAAAAAGAAAGTTTATCTTTGGCATGGTGGGAACTTGTTTCTTCCTTTTATACTTCCTAATATTTTTCTCCAAAAGTGAACCTGCTTAAGTTCTAAGTAGAGAAAATGAATTCTTCTGGCTCTGTATCCTAATGACTGATTTACATTTTGTATGAAATATCTGTAATAGATCGCTGTTTAGATAGGAGGTCTTTTGGTTTGTGTCCTGAAGAACTAAACTGGAGGTGGAATTTTAGAAATGCTTTCCTGCCGGAAACGCCATTGATGCTGAATTTACAGTCCTTTAGATGTTTTTTATTATTCTATCGGAACAGAGTTGCTAGCCTTTTGATGCACCATCACCCTTTCAGGAATTTCATGTGCTGACTGCGCTAGATATTTTCAGTTGTTGCTGTAGGTTTTCATAACAAACATGAACTCGTTCAGTCATGATAGAGGGACTCTCCTTTTGGGGTTTCAAAGGGAGACAAAAGATTTGGGGAAGTATGTGCTGAATATTTGTTATATTTTAACAGAATGAGGTAGTAATCTTTTAGATATTCCAAGTAAAGGAAGGTTATAAGCCATTAATCAGTAATTAAAAGCATGTTTTCTGTAACTACACTTCAGAGGAAATGGGGAGAAGTTCGCTAAATAACTTAATGCCTTTTTCCTGGTATGACCATGCCATGCAAATGTTTATCCCTGAAAATATCAGATTTTTTCCATGACAGTTTAACTTTTCAGTTCTGTGACTTTAAAAGTTAATTAGGAGTCCCCTCCGAATTTTCTACTTTCATTAAAAAAAAAAAGCAACAACATACTCTGGTACTGTTGCTTAGTACAAGTGGCACACAGGTATTTTGTATTAAGTTCGTGACCTCCAAAGAACACTGAAAGGCAACAATGAACAGATTCACTGGTGATTTTGAGCAGCTGAGGTGTGAGATGACCACATTTCTGATCTCATATTTACCACCCATCAAATTCTTTGTGAGCATTTCTGCTCCTTGTAATGAAAATACGATCGTGACATGCTTCCTAATTTGTAAATTATTCTGAATTCCATAGGAAAAAGGTATGTGGTGTGTGTGTATGGCATGTGTTAGCATGTGAAAGGGAGTTAGATGGAGAGGATAATGAAAGAAAAAAAAACCTGGTAGATTTCCTCAATACGCCCAAATCCTACATTTCCATATTTTATTCATAATTTCTTAGTTTATAATTTTCTTCCTTTTTCCTGGCGTTGTGGGGCTAGGGTGAAAAATAAGCCTTAGGTTAAAATAACCTATTTTTAGGTTAGTGGAGGGTAGAAATGCCAACTGCTACTATACTGATAAAAAGAAGTTTCTTATAACACTTGTAGTGCTTGTTGTGCAAGTTCGCTTTAAATTGCTAATGATGTTTGGGAGTTTGGGGGCCTGGGGCTGTGTATGTTTCATCTTGTATTAAGATACCATCACTTGGTTTTTATAACTAGGTAGATATTTATTGGTTTTTGTTGAATAAGTTGGTCCATTAATGAATTGTGTTGAGATCACAACTTCTGGCTTCAGAATTTCAAAAGCCAGGATAGCTTCTTCCAAATCAGGAGACTTCGTTTTCAACAAGCTCATCTAGATCTTGGGGGCCTTCTCATAATTTTTGGCTATTTACTTTTGTGTTGTAGTGAAGTTAAAGGATACTTTCTAAGTATTTACATGTATATAATTAGGTTGAAAGTTTTTGAGAAGATAGCTTTTAAGAGCAAATTCTACGTTGTTGGTCAAATCTATTCTTTTAAAGTAGTACCATAAAAATGCTTTATTTTGTGTGAACCAATCACTTTATATGTGAAAAAGGGTCATAGAAAATTAAAATTCTGAATCAACAGATAAACAAAACTTGCATTACTACAAAACGTCCTTGAAACAGTTTTGAACAGAAGGTAGCTACTGAATATGCCCATACAAGTAAAGATTTAAAATACTTAAATTTTCATTGCTTTGAAAGTATTTCCCAAACCAAGACATTATAAAAGAAAGCATTTTGTTTCAAACTTTTACATTTTTAAGGACGTTTTTTTAGCTCAGGTAATTTCTTAAGGGTTTATGGATGCCTCTGATTGATAGAGTTCAGAAATACCAGAATTATTAAAGTCAGCAAGAAGTGCTGAGCAGGTGATTTTTTTTTTTTTCGGGTGTTCAGCCCCTCTTAGAGCCATAGTTTCAGATTTATCTGAGTTTAATCTTAAAAAAAAAACAAACAAAAAACCTTTGGATATAACTTTGATAACACAGTATTCCGAGAATCAAGCCCAGTGTTCTATTTGTTACTTGTTTTCCAACATGGCTTGTCTGTATGAAAAGGATAAGGCTATTAGACTATAGATCATGGAAAATTAGAAGAAAGACATTGTGAGATGTCTAACTTGCTTTTCAGTGTGATTTAAAATTAATTGTAAACGAGAGAACTTTGAGAGAATAAAATGCTTCCGACTTTATTTTGTCCTTATTACCTGCTGTTCAACAGCCGCCTGTGTAGAACAGCTTCTCAAAACATTTTTTTTTTTTTTTGCTAGTTATGACTATTTAAATAAGACTTTACTGTGTAACCTGGTAATTCTAATTAACAGTGATTTAGTTGGGGAGCAAACCAGGATTTCCTCAGCTGGCTGCTGGGGAGCTGAATTGCTTTTTTCCCCACCCCCAGCTGCACCAAATCTTTTGATCCCTAAGCTACAGTGGTTGTCATTTGAGAAAGCAAACTGAGAGAAAATAAGTCGTGAAAATAGCCTACTTTGAGGCTTCACTTGCATTTTTGAATTTTTGTTCTTAAAAAAAATTACAGGAATAATTGAATCTTCAAAATTTATATTGAATGGAGCAAACTCATGTCTAATAGAAAATTCTTGGATTTTCTTAACGAATACACTTCTTTAAAAATTTTGGGGTTGTTTTAATACTGATAATCACTATTTCAGAAGGGAAATTATCCTAATTATAAATTCACAGGAGGCATTCCAGTGCTTTGAATTTTGTTAGGAATGGATGTTTGGGGGAAAGGAGCCTTTATGCAATGGAACAATTTTCATTCAAGGTAGTTTGTGGTTTCTAAACCATCAGAATTATATAATTCCAAATAACGAATCAGAAATTCTTCAGTCATATACTAAATAAACCCTACAATGTGTTATAATAAGAGTTAACTTTAAAAAATATATTCAAATAGATTTTTGGATCCTAATTGCAGATTGTACACCCTTCAGATTGTTTATACCAGAGAAGCTATTCAAGCATAAACCACAGATGGCAGTAGTAGCATATTTTTCTATTTTCTAGAGGGATTCTTGCCTTTAAATTGGTGTCCATTCAATGGGCACTGTTGATAAGTCAGCTGGCAAGTGTAATGTTTCCAAAACCAATTCCCTAGGCAGTGACATGTAATGTATTCCGGAAACAAATCCGGGCATTTGATTTGAAGATACACTCTGTGGGTGGTTTGGACCAGAATAGTGACTTTGTCAAAGGGAAAATTATAAAGAGAACTTCTTAATAGTGATAGAGGGTATTGAGTAATAAACACACTGGAACTGTAGCTGTGATATTAGCATAGGATGTATTTGTATTAACCATAGATATTTGCTTGAACAATGGTTTGTGTTGGAAACAATTTATAATTCATTTTAAAATATACTTAAGAATCGTTATTTTGAGAGAAGTACACAACTAAATTCGTCCTGTGGAAGAGGTGGATAGCCTCCACTTTTATTTGCAACTTTTTACATTTCATAGTATGGAATTTTAGATCTGTCTGTAAAAATACTTCAGGGTGGGTTCTGCTTGCTCTTTCAGTCATCACTGTAGTGTCAAAATTTCTGTGTTCTTAATTTTCTCCTTTAAAAACAGATTGAAAAAAGGACATAATTCATTAAACAAATTTTTAAACTTCTTACGATATTTCCTTTGAGTTCAAAGGAAACAGAGGTGTTATCATCTAGTTTAATACTCGGGCACATATCTGTAACAAATTTGTGCCAAAATGAAGAATGGGCTGATTGAGTGAAGGGAACTGCCTTAACCTATATCTAGTTTTCATTTAAAAAATTAATTTTCTGTAACTCATGCACTCATTTCAGTCTTGAAGCTGTGTCATTTTGGAAGGATTAAACATTCAATCTTGTTAACCATTTGTTAACTCCTTATAGGTCAAATGCAATGTTGTTTGTATCACAGCTCTAATTTATTCAATTTAGTTTTTCTCTCACAAAAGAAAAGACACAACACTTCTATGAAGTCTTACTCTCTATCCTGCTTTCTCATCTCTTGCCTTTTAAAATTTATAAATGATTAATGAAATGGTACTCAGATGGATTTATTGTTTTCTGTCATTCATCATTTGTTGATCATTCATTACTGGAATGTTTGTTTCAGACTTAATTTCTTCCCATTCATTGAGTCCTTAAATGTTATTACTATAATATCTAAACCATTGGTTTTCAAAGTGTGGTTCAAGAATCCCTGGGGAGAGTCCTTGAGACCCTTTCAGGAGGTTCTTGAAGTCAAAACTATTTTTATGATAATATGGACATTACTTGCTTTTTTTCACCACATTAACATTTGTGCTGATGTCGGAGAAACAATGGTGGGTAAAAACTGTTGGCGCCTTAGAAGAAATCAAGACACCAAACTGCACTAGTAGTTATTGTGTTTGTCCCCTCCGTGCACTTGTATTTTTTTTTTAAAAAGCCATTTCACCAAAGCCTGTCTTTGTTGAAGGGGTAAAAATTATTAATTTTATTAAATCTTGACCTTTGAGTACATATGTTTTTGATATTCCATTTGAGGAAATGGCAAATAGGCAAGTACACACAAAGAATTTCTGTTGCATACCAAAATAGAGTAGTTGTTTTAAGGAAAAGTGCTTGTGCAGTTGTGAACTGAACTAGTAGCTGCTGTTTTTCATGGAACACCATTTTCACTTGAAAGAACAATTGATAAACCAAGGTTTATTGGGACCTACGTATTTGGCATTCCATGTTTTTGGAAAATGAACAGTGAATTTGTTATGTCGAGGAAAACAGAGTATTTGTTGTTGGTGAGTAAAATTTGAACTTCCAGATGACAATTAGAATTTTGGAAAACTCATATCTGCACTTTGAGCTTAACAGCTCCCAATACTTATGCCTTTTCTGATGAAATTGATGGTGATACTGTTAACATATGTGAGGGGTTTTTTTTTGATACTGTACAATGAAATTTGTTAACAATTTGAAGATCGTATTTCAGTGAAGGAATATTTTCCAAATCACTGATGTATCATGTTAAAAAAAAAATTGTGCATGGGGTAAAAGTTCAGTTGAAAATGTCAAATAGACCAATGGATTTTAATGTGACAAAGTACACAGAGTTCATTGATACAGTTTTATATTTCACATTGAACTAACCATTAAGAATCTACCACTCACTGAGTCTTGGTGTATTATCAAAGAAAAATATCTATAGTTATTTTAATAAGCAAATACTTCTTCTTTTCCAATTATAAATCTATGAGAACAGATTTTCTGCCTATACTTCAACCAAAACAGTTTATCACAACATACTGAAAGTAGACACAGGAGAATCTAGCTGCCAGAATTAAGCCAGATGTTAAAAGGGATTACCGAAAATATAAAACAATGCTAATCTTACCAAATTTTTTGTTTTGTTGTAAAATAGTTATTTTTCGTAAAGACATTTATATAACGTGACAAGTTTATTATTACTTTTAGATGAATAGATATTTTAAAAATTTCATGGTTTTACAGTATGATAAATATTGATAGATATAACTCATATAAATAATAGCTCTTTGAGGTCCTCGATAACTTTTAAGAATGTAAAAGGGGTCCTAATCACTCAGACCAAAATATGAGAACCTTATTCTAAGTGAATGAATTTAATGTGTAAGAAAATGGTGACTTCACAAGATACTATTCTTAGTACTTTGTTACTTTGGGTTGTCCTTTCCTCTCCCCCTCCCGCCTCCAAAGGGACTACAGAAGAAAAAAAAATGGAAAGAGTTCCTATCATTTTAAATTTTCTTTGCTTGACTAAATGAAGTGTGTCCTACCTAGTTCACCCTGAGTTCTCTGACAGGCTTTTGTTACCTGCTACATGAAACCTGTTGCTTAACTGTTAATTTGTGGTAGAAAATTTCCAACAGAACCTGTTTCCTCATGAAAGGGAGATTTATAATTGTGGAAATAAATCTTACAACACAAAAATACTTAATAAGAGTCATTGCTGTAAAAATAATGGCATATTTATATGGGATAAAAAAGATCCTATCTTGCTTTTTAAAACTTCCAAGAATAACTTGCTTGTTTGTTTTCAGATAAATTTGGCTTTCACAGAGTCTTCTAAAGTTGTGGTTTTGGTAATGTTATTTTGTAGATTGGTTTGCCTTTTAACCTGGTTTTCACTGAGGGATGTGGTAATAAAGCCGGTATAGAAGAAGCATCTCCTCTTCTGGTCTAAGAATACCCTTTCCTAGTGTGAGTAACATTTTAGTGTAAGTCAATTGCTATGTTGTTAAAGAGTTAGGGATTTACTCTAAGGGTAGTTGCTATGTAGAACTCATTCTGTAGTGAGTTTGCTGGCAGAAGAAATGTCACATAACAATGTGAATAACAATAAGGAGTTACTGGATCAGAACTTAAGATGAAGCTTGATGGGTAATGAAAGATCAGTGAGATATTTAGGTTTCCTTCCTTGAGAGCTCTGTAATTATCTTGGTGTTCTTGGAGTTTCACATAGTGTGCCTTTTAAAGCATTTTTGTATTCTTTGGGGGTTGCAGCTTAGTCATAAGATACAAGTCTTTTTTATTTTAATACTTGGATTTTATTTCAAGTTTCAGATGGAATTTTAAAATGCATTCTTCATCAATTGAGTTAAATTGTTTTAATTACTAAAATTAATAACTGAGACAGATTTTTTTTCTCCCATATTCTTGCTATACTCTTGAAATCTAACCTGTCAGGAGACTTCCTCTCTAGCCTTACAGTCCTTCCTCCAAAATCCCTTTTTACCAGGATAATAAACCACCTGGGGGAAACCCCCCACTGATATCTATTTAGAGGGCTTTGTTTTTTGGAAGTGGCAGTAGTAGTCTGACACAGAGGAAGGATTTTGGTTAGATGGTGTGAGAGGGAAAGAGCATGGGCTCTGGAGTGTGGCAGAACAAAGATCACAGCTATGTGACTTTGTCACTTGACTTCTCTGAACTTTGGTATTCACATTTAATAATTATAGCAGGTAACATTTATGTATAATATTCTAAACACCTTACATATATTAACTCAGTTTATCCCCATAACCCTATGAATTAGGTGTTCTGTTATCCTCTCCATTTTGCAGATGTGAAAACTGAAGCCCATAGAGGTTAAGCCCCAAATTTCACGCTTAGTAACATTATAAATAATGTTTCCTAGATTTAATCTCTCCCCACTCCCATACTGTAACTTTGAAATTGACTGTAGGGTTATTAGGATTAGTGACAAGGTCTTTATAAAGTGCCAACCATATCTGTCCCAAAGCAGACACTTGTGAATCCAGACCATTTATAGTTGTTGAGGAGGCCCAGAACTCAGCTTTCTGTAGGTAGTCACAGAGATCCCCTTTTAGAATTGCAGGTGACTTTTTTCTTTCTCTCATGTGGGCTTTAATAAGCCAACCAGGAAACAATTCTGTGGAGTCAGGGACATCCTTGGTGACTCTGAGTGGTGCTAAGGAAAGAGGGGTTTTGAGGTACTCAAGGCAGGGATAACTATCCCTCTTGTAGCTGTGTCCTCAACACTAAACACAAGGAATTGGTGTTTTATGAATGTTGAATGAATGAATGAAAAGTCAGGTCAGGAGTCTTGAGTCTTGATTTTATCAGGGTCCTTTGGATTTGAGTCCTTTGCTGGTAGTCAGAGAAAGTCTACAAAATGAAAGAATTTTCTTCTCAGTCACTTGGGAAAATTGACCAATATCTAAGTCAAGCAGTGTGTTTCAAGCTAAATCCAGAGTTTGATGGGCCCTGGAACCAGAATGTAGTTTCTATTTGGAAATGTGGCTCTCCTTGTAACTGAAGTGACTAGATATACCAGATTAAGAAGAGATAGCCAGTAAACTCCTGGTTGTTTGCTTGACTGTTTTGGGGTATTCACTTTAGGAAAAGATGGCTTTGTCCTTTGTATCTTTTTTATTTCTGCCACACCAAAGCTAGCTGTATGGAAGAGAGGAGAACCAATCCAAGAAAGTTGATGTAACTTTTTGAAAATGGAAATACAAGAGCCAGTTGTCCAAAGCTTGTAAAACATAGAACATGATTTCCCAGCAAAGAGAGATACAGTGAGAAAAATGTGGCAATGTGGGTTAATAGATTATGGTAGCAGTATAGTTTGAGTAGAGAAGGACTTGAGAGAGAAGGCCAACCACATTATTTGGGGAAGTAGGAGGCCTAGGAACTGATTGATAGGCCTGAGTTTTGCCTGGGTTCTGATTCTAACACTGTAACAAAGCTCTGAGGCTATATGGATCCACCTCTAAAATGAAGGAGCTAAATTAGATAATCCCTGAAGGAGTTTTCCAGCTTTATGATGGAATGAATTGGGTAAAACAGGAAGTTGCAATTTAGGAAAGCCCTGCCTAAAGCAAATAGTTGTGATACAGCACAGATTCTCTGGGATGATTTTGATTTCAGATACCCTCAAAGAATGTTTGTATTTACCATACTTTGTTTCCCTGTTTTGATTTTAGAACACCTGGCTGCTTTCAAGTCTGTAGGATCACATAATTTACATGACAGATTCCATTCTCTGTGTGCACTTTTATAGAAATGTTTACAATTACAGTTCTAATGCTATCATTTGTAATGTAAACTTGAAATTAGATGTAGAGTTTTTGTTTATTTTTTTCTTTTTAAAAATGATCACTTTTCCCCTCATTTATAACCCCTCCGTGCTACACTTTCTCTTTCCTAAGTACAATTTCATTAATTGAGTCAAACCTATAATTTCAGTTTTTCTCTCATTCCTTGTAAAAGGATTTTATCTGCAAAATGCATTCAGCATTGAGAAGGGTTCTGTCCTCTTAAGATTAAATGCCCTGCATTTGAGAACTTGGATTCATTAAGGAAAATTGCAAAACTTCCTTAAATGCTGTAGGTCTGTAAAAAAGGGAACCCAGCAGGAAAGGGGCAGCAATGCATGGGGGAGGGGAGAAGTGGAGGGGGGGGGCAGTAAGCAAGGGAGCTGCAGTTGAAATATTCATCAATCATTTTACTGGCACCAGGAAACCAATCAGCCTTTTAGAGGAGAGAACTTAATCAATCACCTAATGTGGGAAATTACAATTGCTTTCCCACACTCAAAAATATTCTCTTACTTGCTGACAGATCAAATCTGAAAGATAGTTGGGCTGGCCAGTATCCAGAGCTAACTGATGGCAAGCAGTTACTGAAAGTACTACTGTGATGAAGAAATGCACATAGCATTTGAAGATAAAATTTCCTATCTGCTTTGAGCCTTTTCAAAATCTTTCATAGTGAGTTTGCTTTTCATAAAGTGTCTTCCATTAATAAGAAACCATTACAGAGCACATATGGGTAATACAAAGGGTGTGAAACACTGTAAATTTATTCTCCAAAGCTAGTTTAAGGAGCATAGATGGGGCTTCTGGCTGGAGAATACCCAGTGTTTCCAGTGCCTCATTTGGAAAGCAACTTTAGAGCATTGTCTATAGGGACATATCCTGGGGAACAAAGTTGGAAGTGCTTGCATATAAATAAAAGCAGGAGGGGGATTTAGCTGTATCTTGTATTTAGATTTTAAATGACGTGATCTCTGAGCTGTGTTCTTGAATTGCCTATGGCCCTTAGATACTTAGGTGTGAGCTGCCTAAGAATCCAGTATTTTTAAAGTTAGAAATGCACGATCATTGTGGAAAATACAGAAAATGAAGGAAAAGGAAAATTACATATATTAATCTTGCCTTCAGGCAACTTGCATTAACATTTTCTGATTTTTTTCTTCTAGACTTTTTACAAATCCTAGTTTTTTGCTTGTGATTATACAGTATATGCCATTGTTTTATGCTTTTTTTTAAAAAAAAAAGTTTAAGCTTTTTTCTCAAACTTTATACAATCAACCTGAATTCATTTAAAACTGTTAATAGTATATCACAGTCCATCGTTCTTAATTGTCGGACATTTAGTTTTTAGTTTCTCATTTTATAACAGTACTGACCCCAGACCATTTTGTGCTTGCTTTTAATTTGGCTTATTTTGCAGGGTAGATTTTTAGAAGTATATACTTACCTATTGCACCTTCTTCAACAACCAGTTTAATTTACACTAAGATATTTTGTATACTAACATCTAGGTCTGTTAGCAGTACTTTTTTTTTTTTTTTTTAAATAAGTGCCTGATGCTCAAGATAGAATTGAGATGTGGTGATAGGCTGTTCTGTTCTCATTTTTTAGAGAGAAAGTCATTCCTAATGCCTTTTGTCCCCTGAATCTTTTAGATTTCTGGCACCAGCCCTCCCATGCACATTGCATTCCACCCCCACCTCCATCCTACTATCTCTAGCCTGGTCAGAGCAGTGTTTAGGGACCCTTCTGAGGCTGCCGTCTTTCTCTTAAAGATTATTAGGGAATGGGTGGCAAAGACACTTAGGAGCCTTTGCTGGTTGCCTCTAAAAATCTCAGAAGGATGGATTGGTGGTGTGACTGTGTGTGTGTGTGTGTGTGTGTGTGTGTGTGTTCCAATACAAATATAATACCTTCCTCAAAGTCTTGAATATATCCAGAAGCTTGTGACTGAATTTGGTTAGAAATTAAATACAGGGAGAGAGAAGTTAAACTTGCATTCCTTTAGAAATCTGTATAATCCCCCTCAGTTCTTCAGTGGCTGACTTTTATCCTAATCCTGCATGGGGTTTTATAGTGAAAAAGACCTAAATAAATCTTGTACTAATTTGAAAGGCATTGGCAGTTTTTAACAGGGCTGGTTTTAGAATGGAAGTTAGTAACATTTTGGGATTCTGGTGATCTACAAATTTTGAATTAAAACATAAATGATATTTGCTGAAATTAAAGAGTTTTCTAATAATTTGTTAAGTTTATGTTGATTGAGGAGGGTAAACACGAATGTTTGAAGATCATTTGCTCTCCTTCTTTGTTCTCACCACTGGTGGTCAGAGAATTGCAATTTGCCAAAACACAGTCTTTATAATGCTCTTTATTTTTTTAATTTATTTTTTAAAAAATTTTTTTTTTCAACGTTTATTTATTTTTGGGACAGAGAGAGACAGAGCATGAGCGGGGGAGGGGCAGAGAGAGAGGGAGACACAGAATCAGAAGCAGGCTCCAGGCTCTGAGCCATCAGCCCAGAGCCTGACGCGGGGCTCGAACTCACGGACCGCGAGATCGTGACCTGGCTGAAGTCGGACGCTTAACCGACTGCGCCACCCAGGCGCCCCTATAATGCTCTTTAATAAGAAAGTAAATAAGCCAGCTGCTCTTTCCCATAACTATACCAATTGCAAACTTCTTCAAATCCTGGTTAGTAATTAAAAGCCTTGAGATGACCTTGAATCTAACTGAAATACAAAAAGCTGTCCTGAGTTAAATTTATAGCTTTTGTTGATTGCAAAAGAGATTAGGAAGAATCACATTCTGTTTGCTAAAAACATTAAAAGTAGCCTTGTGTAGTGTACATTGAAGATGAGAAATATGAACCACTATTAAAGTGCAAAAAAGAGGCCTGGAATGGACTTGAAAAAAATTAAGTTTGTCATCTCTTCATTGAGCATTTAAAATATGTACTTGAAAAGATTGGAGGTAGGGTGGCATTTTTCAAACTGTCAGTTTGTGATATTCAGATGTTAGAAGATCTGTTCCCGGGGCGCCTGGGTGGCTCAGTTGGTTGAGAGTCTGGCTTCGGCTCAGGTCATGATCTCGCAGTCTGTGAGTTTGAGCCCCCCCGTCGGGCTCTGTGCTGACAGCTTGGAGCCTGGAGCCTGCTTCAGATTCTGTGTCTCTCTCTCCCTCTCTCTGCCCCTCCCCCACTTGTGCTCTCTCCGTCTCAGAAATAAACATTAAAAAAAATTAAAAAAGATCTGTTCCCCTACATCTTTTTTTTTTTTAATGTTTTATTTTTATTTTTGAGACAGAGAGAGACAGAGCATGAATGGGGGAGGGGCAGAGAGAGAGGGAGACACAGAATCGGAAGCAGGCTCCAGGCTCTGAGCCATCAGCCCAGAGCCCGACGCGGGGCTCGAACTCACGGACCGCGAGATCGTGATCTGAGCTGAAGTCGGCCGCTTAACCGACTGAGCCACCCAGGCGCCCCATGTTCCCCTACATCTTAATATCAAACAGAGGTTTGAACCCAATGGGAAATCAGAACAAGTGTTTAATGCTTTTTAGAAGTAACAGTGTAATTGGGTCTTGAAATATTTTACAGGAGTGGGAACTTTGTTAGTAAGTTTCTGATTATACTCAGGCAGTGTAAAAGTAAAAATATATTGATATTTTAAAAGTGCTTTATATAATGGGCCATATCATAAAATCTATGAATAGAGAATTTTTCTGCTAAATAAAAAGGGCAGAATACATTTTTAGTTGTTTAGAGAGCCTTGAACTACCATTTTATTGATAGAAGGAAACTTGAAATTGTTGCTGTTAAGTTTTATGCATCAATTGGTGGGGTGACATGTCTCCTGGCATCATAAATGTGATAAATCCCTGAAGAGTCCAGCCATAAGGGAAATAGTTTGAGCAAGCATTAATGTCTTATATAGATCTTACAGATTTTAGGATTATTTTTGTTCTTATATTTATTTAGGGAGACTAGCCTACACTTTGTTCAGAATAATGATCATAGGGGTACCTGGGTGGCTCCATCGGTTAAGTGTCCAACTTTTGGATTTGGCTCAGGTCATGATCTCACGGTTAGTGGATTTGAGCCCCTCATCGGCTCTGCACTGACAGCACAGAGCCTGCTTGGGATTCTCTCTCTCCCTCGCTCTTTGCCACTACTTGTGCTGACACCCTTTCTAGGCTCTCACTCTCTCTCAAAATAAATAAATGAACTTAAAAAATTCATCATAAAATTGTGTGTGTGTGTGTGTGAGAGAGAGAGAGAGAGAAAGAGGGAGGGAGAGAGAATGAAAGGAAAGGTTATAATGTACAGCAGGGATTGTCAGTCTGGGATCCCTAAAGATGGTAATGGGGATTCTCAAGGAATTGCCATTATTTAAAATTTTATCTGAAATCATATGAGTAATAAAGTTTTCCAGACTAAATAATAAGATCTCAAAACTTTAAAAAAAAAAAAATTTTTTTTTTTAATGTTTATTTATTTTGGGGACAGAGAGAGACAGAGCTTGAATGGGGGAGGAGCAGAGAGAGAGGGAGACACAGAATCGGAAGCAGGCTCCAGGCTCTGAGCCATCAGCCCAGAGCCTGACGCGGGGCTCGAACTCATGGACCGCGAGATCGTGACCTGAGCTGAAGTCGGACGCTTAACCGACTGAGCCACCCAGGCGCCCCAAGATCTCAAAACTTCTAACTTCTGCTTGAAATTATTCCAACTTAGTCTGGTAACACTGCCACTCAATCTCTGAATAGCAGATAGAAGTTCTTGCAGAAAAGGGTAGAGTAAGAATTATAGTATGGTAGACAAACTGCATTGGCAATTAAAAATGATTTCCGTGAACTATTGTGATGTAGTGATAAGAGTAGGTGTGTTAGAGCATGAGCTTTGGAGTTAGACCTGGCTTTAAATCCTGTCTTAACTACTTTTGTGGGGATTTTGGAAGGTAATGGTGGTGAAAGAACGTTAGGATCACCACACACCAGATTACTGGTGAATGAAATGATGCAGTGTGTGAGAACCTAGAGTGTAGCTATGTTACTTCAGGGAAGTTATTTAACATTTCTCAATTTACTTATCTGTAAGTAAGGTTAAGACCATCTACTTCATAGGTAGGCAAGCTGGTTCACCAAAATCCAAGTGATTGAAACTTGTTTGCCAGATGTCCAATTCACCCAGTAGGTAATTCAATAAAAATCAATTTGCTGAATCTCATTTGTAGAACTTAAAGAATTTATCATCACTCTCCTGAATTGCTCTCCTACCATTTCCCCCCCATCCTCCCTCTTTTCCTATACCTCCTCTCTTCCCCCATCACCTGCAGCCCAGACCAGGCTATATCTTTCCACCAGCAGAGGTCCCCTCTCTGCCCTAGTTTCTTTGTAGCCCCAGCAGCAGAGAGCTGGAGTAGAGACAGATTGAACATTCTTGAAAATGCTGCTATCCTGTCAATCTAAATTTGGTAAAAATATTTAAAAGCTAACTAAACTGTCCCATTTATATGAACTGTTATAAACTGTCTAAATGGTTAAAACAAATTTTGGGTAAATTTAGAGATTTGGCTATTGGGAGATTTGGCCATCTGGTAAATTGACTTGGAGCTACCTACGTAGGTATGTTTGGAGAAATTAGGCTATATATATAAAGTGTCTATTATTATACAGTGTGGTTTGACTTTAGCAGGTGCTCTGTTGGTATTCCTTTTCTCAAAGCACTTCTCAGAACTGGAATCCCTCCCCCCCCCCCCCATTTTCTCACCTGTGGGCTCTAGTTGGACACTAGCAAATGATGAAGTGATCAAATCTGGTTTATCAAGTCACTAGGACTACCTAGTGACTTCTCCCATTATAGCACTGTTGAATTTGTCCAAGTGAAATACCTTCTTTTAGCTTGAACATCTGTTCTAAAATGGCCTTGCCTTTAGTACTCTTTGGGGTCTGACTTCTCATTGATTTAAGATATGTACCACTTTCCTGAAACACTTTATTCCTAGTCATTTGTAACTAGAATTATGAGCCTTAGAGAGTAAACTGCAGCCTTGTCAGGGCAAAAAGCAAGGCCAGGTCCCTGGAGGTTCTTGGGAGCAAATGCTCTTGTCTCTAATACTTAGGAAGCCTGGCTTCCCCACCCCCTACCCCAAGCCTCTCTAGAGGTCTTTAAAAAGGCTTTCTGGTAATATCCTTAAAGGAAGGGAAGAAATGATTGTTGAGTGCTCAATGTGTGCCAGGCACTGTACTAAACTCTGTAATGTAATTCTTTCCCCAACTTTTCTTTGATAGGTGGTGATAGTCCCATATTACAGATGAGTTAATTGAGGTTTAGAGTTGAAAATAACTCACCACTACTTACACCACTACTCCACCAAACCAGTGTTTTCCAGGCTTCAGTCTTTCTTCTATTATCATCATCATTTTTGTCATTTCCTAATAAATTGTTTATTTACTATTTTAAATATTGTATAATTAAATACTTTGCAACCCAAAGTTTATTTTAAAAGGAAATTTTGTAATTATTAAAAGGAAAATTATTTGCCGTAAATAGAAGGTAATAGTAAAAAGAAATGTAATGAAAATAATATTGTGTTAAATTTTAGCTAAGATGTTGTCTGCCCAAGTCTTTCTGATCAGACCTTTGTTAGGGAGATTAGCAAGCATTAGAGAGGCAGTGGACAAACTTAGTACTAAATTAAGGTTTTTCTTCTGATGTAATTAGAAGGAAGGATTGAAATAGAATTGAAAAGGTAACAAACAGCTTTAGAATGTTTTAACATGCTTTCTTGTTTGTACCACTTAAAATCTTCTAGTGATTTCTTCACTTTGGGAAACACTGACATAGGTGATGGTGCGCTCATTTTCCACATGAGTAAACTGCGGAAGTTTGAAGTTGAACCTCTAGTCCACAGACCTGACTTGTGTCGGCACCCTTCTTCTCCCCTTTCCTTCTCTCATTCCTACCCTTTCATCCTTCTTCTTTTCTTCTCCATCCTCTAGGAGAATTCAGAAGATTTTAGATGGCATTTTTCTGATTTTTTATTTGTTTAACTGCTATGAGATAGGATTTCATCTTAAGGAACTCAGGTCTTTCTCTGAACATTGCATTTTTTGGTGCTTACTGGATTGTAGAAGTTGGGTATACAGTATACAGTACTTTTGTAGTACTTGTATCCCTACAGAAAGTAGTTGTTGAAGTAAATAGAAAGATATCATAAATCTTCCCTTGACTCCTAATTAGATAATGTTGGAAAAGTAAGTTTAAAAAAAGATGCTGCCAGCAGTTTTTTTAAGTATAATTTATTGTCAAATTGGTTTCCATACAACACCCAGTGCTCATCCCAACAAGTGCCCTCCTCAGTGCCCATCACCCAGTTTCCCCTCTCCCCCACCCCGCATCAACCCTCAGTTTGTTCTCAGTATCCAAGGGTCTCTTATGGTTTGCCTCCCTCCCTCTCTGTAACTTTTTTTCCCCCTTCCCCTCCCCCATGGTCTTCTGTTAAGTTTCTCAAGATCTGCATATGAGTGAAAACGTATGGTATCTGTCTTTCTCTGACTGACTTATTTCACTTAGCATAATACCCTCCAGTTCCATCCGCGTGCTGCAGATGGCCAGGTTTCATTTTTTCTTGTTGCCAAGTAGTATTCCGTTGTATATATAAACCACATCTTCTTTATCCATTCATCAGTTGATGGATGTTTAGACTCTTTCCATAATTTGGCTATTGTTGAAAGTGCTGCTATAAACATTGGGGTACAAGTGCCCCTATGCATCAGCGCTCCTGTATCCCTTGGGTAAATTCCTAGCAGTGCAATTGCTGGGTCATAGGGTAGTTCTATTTTTAATTTTTTGAGGAACCTCCACACTGTTTTTCAGAGCAGCTGCACCAGTTTGCATTCCCACCAACAGTGCAAGAGGGTTCCCGTTTCTCCACATCCTCGCCAGATTCTATTTTGAAATAGTTGTTATCTCAAGTGCACTAAAAGGCAGTTTCTTTGATTTTTGTCTCTTGTAGTTTTGTTAAAAAATTTTTTTAAATGTTTGTTTATTTTTGAGAGACAGAGTGAAAGTGGGGGAGGGGTAGAGAGGGAGACACAGAATCTGAAGCAGGCTCCAGGCTCTGAACTGTCAGCAGAGAGCCTGATTCGGGGCTTGAACTCACAAACCATGAGATCATGACCTGAGCTGAAGTCAGACGCTTAACCGGCTGAGCCACCCAGGCACCCTGTTTTTTGTAGTTTTGTAATTTACATTTACCTTAATTATAAGTTTAATTAACATTTTATTGCATTATGTTGCAATGGAGACAATAGGTCTTGATATAACTGTTATAACTGGAGTCTAGACTATGGTTTGAATTTTTAAAATTCCATTTTAAAAAGATTGTTGGGACTCCTGGGTGGCTCATTTACTGGCTGTACCAGTTTGCATTCCCACCAAGAGTCTGACTGTTGACTTCGGCTCAGGTCCTGATCTCATAGTGGTGAGATCAAGCCCGTGTCTGGCTCTGCTCTGGTCATGGAGCCTACTTGGGATACTCTCTTCCTCTTCCTCTGCTCCTCTCCTGCTTGAGCTGTTGCATGAGCGCTCTTTCTCTGAAAAAACGTAGTAATAAAATTTAAAAAATTTAAAAAGATTGAAAATTTAAAAAAAAATTTAAAATTTTTAAATTTAAAAAATTTAAAAATTTAAAAATTTTAAAAATTTAAAAATTTAAAAATTTTAAAAATATCTTATTTTTTTAATTTAATTTAATTTAATTTTTTCAACGTTTTATTTATTTTTGGGACAGAGAGAGACAGAGCATGAACGGGGGAGGGGCAGAGAGAGAGGGAGACATAGAATCGGAAACAGGCTCCAGGCTCCGAGCCATCAGCCCAGAGCCTGACGCGGGGCTCGAACTCACGGACCGCGAGATCGTGACCTGGCTGAAGTCGGACGCTTAACCGACTGCGCCACCCAGGCGCCCCTAATTTTATTTTTTAAAGATTTTATTTTTTAAAGATTTTATTTTCAGGTAATCTCCACACCCAATGTGGGGCTCGAATCCACAACCCCAAAGTCAAGAGTTGCACACTTCACTGACTGAGCCAGCCAGGCACCCCAAAAGATTGTTTACATTTTAATTTGATTTTTATTTATTTCTGAAACTGTCTAAGAAAAAATTATTTTTTTTTTTTCAACGTTTATTTATTTTTGGGACAGAGAGAGACAGAGCATGAACGGGGTAGGGGCAGAGAGAGAGGGAGACACAGAATCGGAAACAGGCTCCAGGCTCCGAGCCATCAGCCCAGAGCCCGACGCGGAGCTCGAACTCACGGACCGTAAGATCGTGACCTGGTTGAAGTCGGACGCTTAACCGACTGCGCCACCCAGGCGCCCCGAAAAAATTATTTTTATTTTAAAAATGTTTATTGTCAAGTTAGCCAACATACAATGTATTCAGTGTGCTCTTGGCTTCAGGAGTAGATTCCCATTATTCATCGCTTACATAGAACACTTAGTGCTTGTCCCAACAAGTGCCCTCCTCAATGCCCATCACCTATTCCCCTCCTCAGTGCCCATCACCTATCCCCCACCAATTAATCCTCAGTATTTAAGAGTTTGTTCTCCATATTTAAGAGTCTCTTGTGGTTTGCCTCCCTCTCTGTTTGAAACTATTTTTTTCCCCTTCCCTTCCCCCATGGTCTTTTGTTAAGTTTCTCAAATTCCACATATGAGTGAAAACACGATATCTGTCTTTCTCTGACTGACTTATTTTACTTAGTATAATACCCTCCAGTTCCATCCACGTTGTTGCAAATGGCAAGATTTCATTCTTTCTCATTGCCAAGTAGTATTCCATTGTATGTATAAACCACATCTTTATTCATCAGTTGATGGACATTTGGGCTCTTTCCATAATTTGGCTATTTGTGATAACACTGCTATAAACATTGGGGTACATGTGCCCCTATTAATCAGCACTCCTAGATCCTTTGGATAAATTCCTAGTAGTGCTATTGCTGGGTCATAGTGTAATTTTATTTTTAAGTGTTTGAGGAACCTCCATACTGTTTTCCAGAGTGGCTGCACCAGTTTGCATTCCCACCAACAGTGCAAGAGGGTTCCCAATTCTCCACATTCTTGCCAACATCTGTTGTTTCCTGAGTTGTTAATTTTAGTCACTCTGACCGGAGTGAGGTGGTATCTCATTGTGGTTTTGATTTGTATTTCCCTGATGATGAGCAACGTGGAGCTCATGTATTTTGTCTTTCATGTATTTCTTGATCTTTCAAGAAATTTCATAGATTCAAGAAATTTCTTTCAAGAAATTTCAAAGATTGCATAGATCTTTCATGTATTTCTTGGCCATCTCGATGTCTTCTTTGGAAAAGTGTCTATTCATGTCTTCTGTCCATTTCTTCACTGGATTACTTGTTTTTCAGGTGTTGAGTTTGGTAAGTTCTTGATAGATTTTGGATACTAACCCTTTATTTGATATGTCATTTGCAAATCTCTTCTCCCATTCCGTTGGTTGCCTTTTAGTTTTGTTGATTGTTTCCTAAGAAAAACTTTCTAACACCATTTTTTTCTTATTTAATTTTGTATTGTGCCAATTGCTACAAAAGGAATTCTGTAAACCTATTGTTGAAAAAGTTTGTTCCACTAGTTATTATACAAGAAAAATATTTGGTTCTGAAATATTTTAAATAACATCTTTAAAATTCTTCATGGAAACATTTTGTGCTTGGGAAGAAATTACAAGGAATTCTCTTAGAAATCATTGTTATGATAACATACAAATCTAGGATAAGAGTTCTTCACGAAGTTTATTTTATGACAACTTTCTTGTATCTTTTATTGTACTTTACGTTGTATACTATCTTAGAATATTTACTATGGATTCTTGATAAATGATCTTGTGAAACTTATTCTTAATAGGTCTCTAATCCCAGGGGCCAGACTGGTGTAGTGTATGGCAGGCCAATATTGGTTCAGTGGATATTTTAATGAAAATTTTCTAATAGTTGGCATAAACCAAAATACATGATTCACTTCTCTGTGACACTTTGAATCCGGGGTTTTAACCTAGAGCTTAGTCCAGGGCAAGATTTGTCATCATACTTTGGCATATGAAGTAATGGAAACTTCAGACCAAAGAGTTTGAAATTTTACTATAAAACTCAATGTGCTCTAATCTAGAATTTTACCAGTTAAAAGTTAAATAAAACTTGATTTCTCTCATGTCTAGAATATACACTGAACTATTTGTGTTCTTCCTGTTAAGAAGAGAACTTTGTCTCAAACTGATTTCTTATCTGAATTGTGATTTAGTAACTATTCATGTGTAAAATTAGCTCAGTTAGTACTTAGTTTATGGCCATTGTCTTTCCTGAAAATATTGTAGTTAAGGGATTGCCACTTCTTTCTTTTTTAAAAATAAATTTTTTAAGGTTTATTTACTTAATTTTTAGAGAGAGGGAGACAGAGAATCAATCCCAGGCATGCTCCACGCTGCCGGTGCAGAGCCCGATGCAGGGCTGGAACTCACAAACTGTGAGATCATGACCTGAGCTGAAACCAAGAGTTGGACGGACTGAGCCACCCAGGCACCCCGGCCATTTATTTCTTAAACTGTTTCTTGTGTGCTCACCTGGTGCTAATTATGTACAGCAGTCTTACAAGGGAAATGACATTATTATTGTCATTTTTGCAGATGAGAGAACTGAAAGCAGTTAATGTTAGTTGGCCTTGTCAATGAGAGATGGGATTCAAATCCAGGTCTAATTCCAGAACTCATACATACTCTTGGAATTTCAGCACTAGTTTCTGGTAGAAGAGGATCCTAAGGGTCATTTGTACCTTAACGAGTCTAATATTTAGAAGACATTCCTTTAATGGTGGATGCAAAAGTTAAAACCAAAATTCAGAGTACTGCCTCCTTCACTTTTTAGGCATGGGGATAGGAGTGCTCTTGCTCTTTGAAAATTACTTGCTTAAAAAAATTTTTTTTTCTTAACTGGTCATGTTTTTTTGTTTTTTTGTTTTTTAAAGGTATCTTTATGTGTTTCCAAAGAGAAGAACAAAATCCAAAGTCAGTCTGTGGTGTTGAAGAAAGGTGTTGTGGGGTTTAGGGCAGATCCTTGCCAATGGGGAGGCAATGCTGGCCCTGGGCATGTGACACAGAAGCAGATCTCTGTGTAATGGGAGGGCATTTTAATACTTAATGTCTTTTAGGAAGTAAAGCAAAATAGCATTAGGCTACTTAAATACCATTTGAAACGATAAAAAGTGAATAATGTGAACTAAAAACATGAAGTCTAACGTGATAGGGACTATAAGTAACCAGTGTATCTACACAGCTTCAGTTTCCAGGTCAGCATGTATTTCATTCTGCCTTGTTGACCTTACAGATATGCTCTTCTCATTTGACATGGTTAGCCAGTACTTGCTTCTGAATATTGTGGTCATTTTGACTTATTCAGGAATGTGAGGCATATCCAGAGAGGATTGCTAATGTTAGATCAGAACAGCTGTATACCAAATAATGGGCTCTTACTCTGGAAGCCTTAAGTTCTCATTATTTCACTTAGTTGTGAGATAAATGGAAGTAAGAATGCTACTTTAATGTTACGTTTCTGCTAATGCTAATGCATGATAATGCCAGAAGAGGAATTTTACCTCTAAGCTGATAGAATTTATAACAGGTATCAAAAACTGTAAGTGTGCATGCATTATACAAGTGCAGTGTGATTTTAGTGGAACAAGGTAGACTAGTATCTGTGGCTCTTAAACATGCCCCAGTCATTTTTTTCATTCGTCTGGTGATCTGAGATCTGAATGGTTGACCTAGAGGTCAGTTTTCACATGAATGCTGTAGCTTCATCAAGAAGCCAGTATCTCAGTGATAGTGCTGAGTGACGACTTAATAAAAGGCTCTATTCCCTATGTATGTATAGAATGGAACAATTTCCCTAGAGCTGCTGCAGAGTGGTTTGCATTTTTTAATAAAGAAGTCTGTTTTCCAAGTGTACTTGTATTTGAGGTTTGGAAAGCAAAGATCAGAACAACTTCACTTACCAACTATGATGATGACGGCTAATCCTTATTGAGTATTTACTATGCACCAAATAGTATCTTGAATGCTTTAAAAATTTTTAAATTTCATTTAATCCTCTCAACAGCCTTATGTATCTACTATTATTGTTTCCATTTTTAGATTACAAAAATTATAAAGTCTTGGGGCCTCTTGGTGGCTCAGTTAAATGCCCGACTTTGGCTCAGGTCATGATCTCATGGTTCGTGGGTTCGAGCCCCATGTTGGGTTCTGTGCTGACAGCTCGGAGCCTAGAGCCTGCTTCAGATTCTATGTCTTCCTCTCTGCTCCTCCCTCACTGGTGCTCTGTCTCTCAGAAAATAAATAAATATTAAAAAAAAGAAAATTGTAAAGTCTTTAGGACCATGATTAGTGTTTATTAAAAAAAATTTTTTTTAATGTTTCTTTATGTTTGAGAGAGAGAGAGAGAGAGTGAGGGAGGGGCAGAGAGAGAGGGAGACACAGAATCTGAAAGCAGTCTCCAGTCTGATCTGTCAGCACAGAATGTGACACGGGGCTTGAACTTACGAACTGTGAGATCATGCCCTGAGCCAAAGTCAGACACTTAACCGACTGAACCACCCAGGCGCCCCGATTAGTGTTTAAATCACAGAGAGCTGCTGCAGATGGTACTCCCTTTATAGAGCTGCTCCCTTCTGTAAAATGGGGGCAAGGGTGGGATGGTAACTATAAGGTTCTTTCTAGGTAAGAAAAAAAAAATCTAAGAATCTTGGCAACCCCTGAAATTCAGCATTATATGATTTGTGCCCCCTAGTACATAAAACTGCCAACTTTTGTAAACCAAGATTTTAGAGTTGATGGGAATATTAAGAAAATTGCCAGGAGTGCCTGGTGACCCAGTTGGTTACGTGTCTGACTTCGGCTCAGGTCATAATCTCATGGTCTGTGGGTTCGAGCCCCACGTTGGGCTCTGTGCTGATGGCTCAGAGCCTGGAGCCTGCTTCAGATTCTGTCTCTCCCTCTCTTGCTGCCCCTCCCCCACTCATGCTTTGTCTGTCTGTCTCTCTCAAAAATAAAATAGATATTAAAGCAAAGGAGAAAAGATAACTGGCCAGACCTCCCTCCTCCTCATACTGCAGAGAAAGTGGAGTACAGAGGAAGTAATACCAGAGCAGGGTTGATGTTAGGTGTCTTGCCTCCATTGTGTATCACTTTATTGATGTCTTAATATTAGGAAATTGCTTTAATATCAAAGTGGTATGGACAATTTTTAAAAATGTCTTTATAAAGAGAGTTTGGAAATAGGAATTTATGTATTTTTACCCTTTTTGAGCTTTAAGGATGTCAGGGAAATAAAGGTTGCAAAAAGTAACTTTTCAGTAACTTAAGGCTGTGAATGTCATGCTAAGGAGTTGAAATTAGGGAACCAACAGAGGAATTTCAAGTGGATTCGGAAATCTAAGTTCTAGGAAGTGAGAAAAGAAAGGTACCAGAGAAAACAGTTACAATAGTTTAAGATTCTAGCATGGTGAAAAGCTTGAACTAGGTCTTTGAGGATTTGAGTAAGAATGAAAATGCTTTGGTGATTGTTAGATTAATTGGGGTGGGGATGGGAGGGAGAAGGATGGTAAAGTGGAAGTGAGACGGATGGTAGAGTGGATGGAGGAGTCCTTGGGGATCTTTGGCTTAGGGGATGAGAGTTGGTGGTATCTGGAACTTGGTACAGGAATGGGAACACAGAAGAAGCAGGCTTCAAAGAGAAAAGGTTCAATTCAACCAGTTGAATTTGTTGGAGCCTATGGGGCATCCTGGTAGATATTGCTATTATGCATTAGGCTAGATGGGTCTGTGTTTTAGGAGAACAGTCTCATCTGAAATAGAAAGTTTGGGGGTTATCTTTTGGGAAGTATAGGTGAAAATGTGTGTGAATGAGACCATCCAACCCAGGATGAAAGGTTAGCTTGTGTGTTGAGATAAGCCCTTCTTGCCCTCTTGACTTCATTTAAGGAAGAACAGGTCAGACAGGACGTATATAATCTTCATCTGTTAGGATATGACTACCTCTGGGGGAAATATTTGCCAGTAGAGTGGGTACGGCCATCTAAAAGATATATATGGCTTACTGAATATTGTTGACGATCTGTATTTACATTCTCCCTTTCCTTCCTGACTAGCCTGATGCAAGTTCCACTTGCCATCAGAGTGTTTTCCAGTTTTCCCCCTACGAAGAAATAAGTGTGTTTGGTCACTGCTGCTAGTTTCTCCATTAGGACATTGCTTCATAATTCCTTGTATACAGTCAGTTACCTATTTGCCTTTTTAGATGTAAGAATCTAGGGGTAGCCAGCTTTATTCATCTTTGTATCTCTCATATACTCTAGCACAGTGCCCCTATACATTGAGATTGCTAAGTAAGTGTTGAATTTAATTTTAGGATGTAGGAAAGTTTAACATCTAAGAAGCAGCAGGAATTTTCTACCTTTAATCCTATTAGTGAAGTATCCTTTGTATTTATGTAGTGCTGGGGCGCCTGGGTGGCGCAGTCGGTTAAGCGTCTGACTTCAGCCAGGTCACGATCTCACAGTCAGTGAGTTCGAGCCCCGCGTCAGGCTCTGGGCTGATTCAGGCTCAGAGCCTGGAGCCTGTTTCCGATTCTGTGTCTCCCTCTCTCTCTGCCCCTCCCCCGTTCATGCTCTGTCTCTCTCTGTCCCAAAAATAAATAAACGTTGGAAAAAAAAAATTTTATTTATGTAGTGCTATAAACATATGTTGGTTGTTGCTGTTTTATCTTGACTTAAACTTTGAATAGCTTAAAATGTTTCTTTTCAGGTTATTTCATCGATATGTTTAACTAGATTTGCTTCAGGTTTGAAAGATCCTGGGGTGAAAGGTTAAAGATGTTTTATCTTTTTGTTGTCACACAATGGATTTCTGAAGCTGGGAGAGGAGAGATGGTTCTGAGCTTTAGGCATTAATGACGAGTATGTCAGAAAGATCAGTGCCCAGCATTGTGTTTCTTTTATTTTATTTTTTTTTAAGTTTATTTATTTTGAGAGAGAGAGAGGGAGCACGCGAGTGCACAAGCTGGGGAGGAACAGAGAGAGAGAGGGAGAGAATGAGAATCCCAAGCAGGCTCCACACTGTTCGAGGTGGGGCTCGAACTCACAAACGGTTAGATCATGACCAGAACTGAAATCAAGAGTCAGACAGTTAGCCAACTGAGCCACCCAGGTGCCCAACCAGAATTGTGTTTCTAATAAAAAGTAATTTAAAAGTCATTTAGAGAATGGTAGGTTTTTTTCCTTCAATTTAAGTGGTCAGTTTTAGAGAATTTAGTCAAATTATTTTGTTCTTAGGATTTTTTTTTAATGTACATTTTTTGTTTATAAGAACTATTTTCAATCAGAAAAGTAGAATGGAGGGGAAAAAAAATCAGCCGTAATTCCCATACTTTGAGATAATCACTGGGATAAAATAGACTAAAATGTGCTTTTTCATGTATGTATGTATGTATGTATCAGAATAGCTGAACTCATCCTGGGAGTATAATTTTACATTTTTTTAAGATGTTTATTTTTGAGAGAGAATGCGTGTGAGTGGAGGAGGGGCAGAGCAGAGAAAGAGGGAGACAGAGGATCTGAAGTGGGCTCTGCGCTGAAAGCAGAGAGCCCAGCCAACACAGGGCTTGAACTCAAGAAACGTTGAGATCATGACCCAAGCCGAAGTCAGTCACTTAACTGACTGAGCCACCCAGGCGCCCCTATTTCATATCTATCTATCTATCTATCTATCTATCTATCTATCTATCTACTTACCTACCTACCTACCTACCTACCTATATCTATCTAGATCTATTTATCTGTCTATGTATATATATCTAGATATATATATCTGAGCCAAAGTTGGAAGCTTAACCAAGCCATCCAGGTGCCCCTGTTCTATTTTCATATGGTGTTTTCAAGGAGAATAAGGAAAAGGTACATTCTTTCGCTTGTGGGGCATCTCTTGATGCTTCTCACTAATGGATTTCTCGAACAGAGCTGACTTCTGTTCCATCAAACCATCTGTTGAGGATGGTATGGGGTACTTTTTAAGACAATCTCAAAAGCTTTCTGACCATGTTCAAACAAACTCCTTTGTAAGACTTTTCTTCAATTAGTCTTTGAAATGACAATGAACAAAGAAATCTCCGCCACTCTCCCTACTGTTGCTGGGACTTAACTAAAAATATTTCAAAAGGATCTAGTTCTTGCATAATTATTCATTCATTTAAAGTTTTATATTTTGGTTTTGACTTGGTTGATGAAGTTACTCTAGCTGCTTCTGACATGGATATCTTGAATTCTTCAAGAGGAACTTTCTAAGTGGACCCATCTAAGATGTGGGTTTCTTCTTGGACTCTGGGTCCCTGCTGTTGTGGAATGTCAGGGTTTATTCTTTGAAATAATGGCCAATTCCCTTCTATCTGGCTGTTGCAAAGCACATACTGTGCAAAGGTAGGATTTTATTAGCCAGACTGCTCTGAATACAAGTTGTTTTGTTTATCTTTTGTCACTCCTTCCATAAAAAGTAACAGAGTTCCATAATCTCTTTAAATCTATAAGATGGAGATAAGGGGCACTTGGGTGGATCAATCAGTTAAGCGTCAGACTTGATCATGATCTCACTCAGATCTTCACTCAGATCATGATCTCACTGTTCGTGGGTTTGAGCCCTACATCAGGCTCTGTGCGGACAGCCTGGAGCCTGCTTCAGATTCTGTGTCTCCCTCTCTCTCTGCCCCTCTCCCGCTTGTACTCTGTCTCTCTCTCTCTCTCAAAATATAAAATAAACATTGAAAAAAAAGATGGAGATAAAATAGTAGTTACTTTCAGTACGAATTCATGCAAAACACCAAGCCGTTGCCTGGCATATAGTAAAGATTCATTAAATGGCAACTGACAGATTATTTTACATATTTTCTTACGTGTACGCATTTTGAAATTTCTTTAACCTCTAGGCTGAATGAACAATTATCAGTAATCCTTTTTGTTACTTTAGAGAACCAGAAATTGTAAATGAAAAATGTCAGAGGCTCATCAGTACATGCAGTTTTCTGAGAAATGCCTGTACTATATTTCCATAGAAACGCTAGTGACCTCTAACTCCTCAGACTGAACGGCCTTCTAAACTGTTTTCACCTTCTGATTCTGGAGCCACAGCCTTGAACCTGTGTGTACTGTTGTTATTTTTTTTAAATGTAAAATTGAGATGTCATCATATTGAGCTAGCTTTTCTGCCTTCAGCCTGGTTTCAAGGCTGTAATTACAAAGCTAGAAGCCTGAAAAACTGTATGAAAGGTGATGCAGGTTGATTAGATGGAAGTTATTAATGTTTCCATAGAAATGTAGATACTTCTTGGAAGCAATATTTAAGCTGAGCAAATATGTGGGCACAATAGGTTATATAATTGAGAATCTTTGGCTTCCCTTCCCCCCACTGTTTTTTTGCCCTTAAGATTTCACATTAAAATTACATTAGGAAAAAGGCATTGTTTTCTTCATAGTTTTAAAAATGTAACCTTGACATTTGTAGGTGGAGAAAGGGAAATAACACTTGAAGCTCTGCCAGCCATCTTTTGCTGTGTGGACCTGTGGTGCTCTGTCCCTGCTGCAAAAGCATTTTCTATTATTTCTGAAGTATGGTTTGTCAAGTTGCCTATGAGAAACAAAAGCTAATGGCCCAAGTGGCACCACACTCACTGGATGGAGAGCAAAGAGGCAGATGTGAATTTAGTGCTCAGCCAATCCAAAGAAAAGTGTTTCAGTATCTGTTTAGGTCTGGGGTTAGCTTACAGGTTGCAAATCTGGTTGTAGGGCAGGCCATGGTCCGACCAGCTAATGTTTGTTTACACCCCCCCCCCGCCCACCAAAAAAAAAAACCCCGCATTTTTCTCAACCTCTGTCCGATCTGTTCATTGTACCAAAAGGAGCCTAGAAGATGGAGTTGGGCAAGAACCTTGAAAGAATGGGAAGAGTTCCTAGAATTTAAGAAACTGTGGATGGTTTGCCATGTTTATGTTGGTTACTCCCAAAAAGTTCTTTTTTTTTTTTTTTTAATTTTTTAAAAATTCCTTGTGCTTTTAGTTTCCTGGTTGAAATTAGAGCAATTTCAAAGCCCATTTAGACTCCTGACTTCCTTCTGGGAGCCCCGTTTCATTTCATATCTGACTTTTTTTTTTTTAATTAATTAATTAATTTATTTTTCAACGTTTATTTATTTTTGGGACAGAGAGAGACAGAGCATGAATGGGGGAGGGGCAGAGAGAGAGGGAGACACAGAATCGGAAACAGGCTCCAGGCTCTGAGCCATCAGCCCAGAGCCCGACGCGGGGCTCGAACTCACGGACCGCGAGATCGTGACCTGGCTGAAGTCGGACGCTTAACCGACTGCGCCACCCAGGCGCCCCTCATATCTGACTTTTAAAACAATGTGTAGAACTTGAATTGCAGTTGACTGGGTAAAAAATACATCAGATCTCTTATTTAATATTTAATTCAGTATTTTCAGGTCTGGTTTGTTTGTTTCTTGGATTTTGAAGCCAGTTTTCCCCTTTCTCTTCTTCAGAGGTCCGGGAAAAGCTTATAGGTTCAGTCATTGTGTCTGTAGGGCCTAACCTGGACTTGAGTATGTCTGGGAGAAGGAGGGGAAAGGATTAGAGACCTGACCTGAGCCTTGACATCAGAACGGTAAGAGAGGGCTCAGGCCGAGAAACTAAAGAGCATGTTGAATTTAGGGAGCTACAATGTAGTACTGTGTGGATGGAATGTATACTGTTGGGTGGGATGGGGTGAGAAGCAAGAAATAAAGTTGAAGTCATAAGCAGATCATTAAGGATCTACATTTTTTCTGTTTTGGGGATAGATACGGTGTTTGATTAGAATTGTAGAATTTTACCTGTTAAGAGCCTTGCCTTAATTTTGCCTGTGCACTGCTGAGACTTCAAAATAGACCGGGTGAATGGTCCTGACCAATATCCAGGTTTCTTGCACCATGCTGCCTTCATAAGTTAAATAAAAATATTCCTAGAGTAATATTTAACTTGATTTTGTAAAAGACACATTATGATTACAATTAACTACTGTTTTCAGGCTTGAATTAATTTACTGGCATTACCCGTAGCTTTTGTTTGTTTACATTTGGGTAAAAAGGGATACTTTTATTTAGGATCCTGTTATGGTAAATGCATGATTTTAGAGTCAAAATGGTATCTAAGGAAAAAGATCAGTAACGTTTTAATTTGCCTCTGTAACCATAGACTGAGGAGTCACTGATCTTTTTCTTTTCCCCAAATGCCTATTGGAGAAAAGCTTATCAACTGGATCTTCTTTTGTATTAAAGAAAATCACTAGACTTAGAGCCACTTATTGATGATCACTTGCCACAAAGTAGGAAATTTATGTAAATCTTGTGACATTTGAACAAGATGATTATTTTTATACCCCTTTCGGGAAATAGGCCTACGGTAATTAAGTAAACAAAAATAGTGGCGAATATGGGATTTGAATCTAACTCTTAACTCAGACCCGTGCCCATTTCACTGTGCATCTGTTTTCTAAATTAAACCATGGTAAGTCAGTATAAGCTTTGCCCTAAATTTCAGATTGCTTGTGAGAACACTGACTTGGTATATATATGCTCTGAGAAACTAATCTGTATTTTTTGTCCTTATTTATTTATTTATTTATTTAGGATCATTCCAGTGATCTTGAATTGTCTGTCCCTTTTTAAAACAATCTGAGTCAGTAACCAAAGACCTTAGATTTCTCAGAACATTTCCTTATTTGTTTAATGTGTTCTATTCTGTGAGGCAAATGGTTTTGGGGGTATGTTGGTGTATTTATGTGACTTAGGAAGGAGTCTGTTTTTTACTGAAAAACTCCTATCATTTGCCGTTGTGTTGAATGACTTGAACACATCAGGGTTACTACTAGCAGTGGTTTGAATTCTTCTAGCTAAGAATCATTTTGCTAGCTAGATCTGGTTGCTGAGAATCTGGGCAAGACTCTGGGAATGGTAGCCAGATCTAGCCATTCCATTGACTTGTTCTCAAGAGATAGGATTAACATTGTTTTACCTATCTCCTAAGGCCTTCTGCATTAGTGGTGATCTTTAAAACCAAAGACAGCATTATTAGCCAATGGCCTCAGGGCTGGATGGAAAGAATGTAGGTATAGTTACTGAAATCCATAATTCTTGTGACCATTGGAGGAATTTGCTTTAGGACAAATATAAAAAGTCCTTCTTTCCTTGGGAGGTAGCATGTATCTGGAATCACTGCATCAAGCACTTTATAGGCTCAAAATATTAAAAGGTTCAAGAATCACAGCAAGTAACTGAAGTGACAGGGTTCCATCCTAGGTCTTTGAGGGTGAAGTCATGAATGGGGGTCAATAGTTCTGCTGTAAACTACTTTTTGCTACCACTGACAGCACTGAATTGGATGGGCCCTAGGGATTATTTAGTAGTAGCTCACATAGGTTGAGCTCTGATTTTGTCAAGTACCATGCAAAGCCTTTACAAGAACTATTGCATTTATCCCTTTTAACAGATTTATAAGGTAGGTACTGTTGTTAATTCCAATTTATAGGAGGTTAGGATTAATCCTACTTGGATTATATAGACTGAGAGTGTGAAAGGGTAAGTCCAAAGAAAAATTAGGATGCCATTAACAGAAGAGGGGAGTGGTTGCTAGGCAGATAAAAGCAATAGATGTCTGCTTTAATTATTTTTTTTAATGTTTATTTTTGAGAGAGAGAGAGAGACAGAATGCAAGTGGGGAAGGGGCAGAGAGAGAGAGGGAGACACAGAATCCAAAGCAAGCTTCAGGCTCCGAGGTGTTAACACAGAGCTCGATGCAGGATTTGAACCCACGAACTGCAAGATCATGACCTGAGCAAAGTCATATGCTTAACTGACTGAGCCATCCGGGTGCCCCTAATGATTTTTCTTAGTATTTTCTTTGTTTGTTTGTTTGTTTGTTTGTTTTTTGTCACCTTCTCTTTGTGTTTGATCTAGTCACTTTGATTTCAGAATAATGTTTGCTTTCAGAAAATGTATTAAGTTTTATCCTTTCTTGAGACTTTTAGTATAGTTCTCTAAGGTTCAGAATCTGAGGTCTAGAATAAGGAGTGTCTTGCCTAAAGTCATTATCACTAAACCAAAAGAATTTAGGAGAGATCTTCTAACTTCTAACCCTGCCTTCCCATGCTTTTGTGCTGTTTTCAAGTCAGCTTATGTTAAATGAATGCTTGTTCTCAGTTTCACTTCTGGCAGAATGTTGTATATTTAACTCATGTGTAAAGATGAGTTATTTGCTTATTGTCTTGCATCTCTCGACAGCTTTTCTGATTCCCATCGCCTTTATGTATATAGAAAGGCTTTGAAGTTGCTTTGAGGTGAACCTTCTCAGTCATCTTAGCCACTTTCAGCAACTTCCAATCTCTGCTGTTCAGATCAGATTTCCATATTCAGACCTTCCACACTTCATTCTAGACTTAGATTTTCTAATTCTGTGACTGTGATCCAGAGGTAGGGATGTGTTTTCCGTTTAGTTCATCCTGCATTTGAGCACCATCCATAATGTATTGGCAACTGTTCTGGGCATAGAAGCAGCTCTACAGATGGTTATAGCATGGTTCCTAACCTTGAAGAGCTCGTTATGTCGTGGAGGAGGCAGGTATTTTTTTATTTATTCCTCTTTGAATGTTTATTTGTTTTTTGAGAGAGAGCGAGCGTTCGCGCGTGCCCAAGTAGGGGGAGGGAAAGAGAGAACAGGAGAGAGAGAATCCCAAGCAGACTTCGAACTGTGAGCATGAGCCCAACGTTGCAGGGCTTGATCTCATGAACCATGATACCATGACCTAAGCTGAGATCAAGAGTCGAATGCTTAACCTGCTGAGCCACCCAGGTGCCCTATTGCTCTGTTATTTAAAAAAAAAAAAAAAAAAAAAATTTTTTTTAATGTTTATTTTTGAGAGAGACAGAGACCGAGCACGAGGTGGGGTGGGGCAGAGCGAGAGAGGGAGACACAGAACCCAAAGCAGGCTCCATGCTTTGAGCTGTTTGGCAGAGAGCTTGACGCGGGGTTTGAACCCATGAACTGTGAGATCATGACCTGAGCCAAAGTCAGATGCTGAACGAATGGAGCCACCCAGGGACCCCCTTTAAAAAAAAAATGTGTTTTTTGTTTGTTTGTTTTACTTCATTATTTTTAAATTAACCATGGAGATACTATAGTTGATACTTACTGAGCAGCTTTGTGCTAGGCTTGTGAAGTAATTCAGCTACAGTTGTGAACAAGACAGGCCAGGTCCCTTCTCCTATAGAACAAACACGTTGTCTCATGGTGAAATCAAACATTGAACACGTAATTTCTTGATACAAGTAATGTCTTGATGAATGCACAAAGTGTTATAGATAATTATAATAGGGTGCTTTGACCTCGTGTGTGAGACAAGGGTACAGGAGGCAAGAGAAGCTTTTCTGAGGAGATAATCTTATTTTATTTATTAATAATAAATTAATAATTATAATTATAAATATTATAATTATATGCACATGCGAGTGGGGGAGGAGTGGAGAGAGAGGGAGAGAGAATCCTAGGCAGGCTCCTCACCATCAGCACAGAGCCTGATGCAGGCAGGGCTTGAACTCATGGACTATGAGATGATGACCTGAGCCGAAGTCAGATGCTTAACTGACTGAGCCACCCACGCACCTCTTTTCTGAGGAGGCATTTAAACTAAGGATGAGTAGAAAACAAACTGGAGAAAGTAAGCAGTTGTTCCAGGGAAAAAAAACTTGCATCGGCTACGTATAGAACACCTAAAGTGTGTTTGCTATTCACTATGCCTGATTTTTCTCTTCAGTGTGTTAGCTACACACTGGTCAGACAAATGTAGCTCAGATACTTTGGGCCTGAAATGTGCTTTTAGGCTTCTTTATTCTGACCTGTACTGCATACTTATTAATGTAAAATTGCTTCTATTTGTGTAGGTAAATTTTCATCATTTGTGAAAATTTTAAGCAAAATTACCGTTTGATATTTGTCACAAGCTCATATTTTGTATATTTTGCTTTCTTTTGGAAAATAATTGATAACATTAAGTAGAGCATGACCGATACTTAATGAATTGTAATCTTTCTGTGAATTTTTATTCCAACTAACATTGGCATGCTTACTTGTTCCTCATCAGTACCTTGTGGTAAGTGCTGTTATTCTCTCCATTTTTTTAATATAATGATGATGAAATGGAGCCTCAGGGAGAGATGGATATACAGTAACTAAATGTAATAGAGGTAGGATTCAAAACCAAATTTGACTTCTGAGTCTGAATTTTTGAGTCGTCTTAGAGTAATTCGTGAATCATAATCTTTTTTCCCTATTGTTCTCTCTTTAGGTTTTTGTCAGGATGAATTGCCAGAGCTCGACCCGGGCACTAGTAAGTTCTGAATGTTCCCAGTGTTTGTGGGTAAGAAATGGATGTGTGTATGTGTACTTTTAAATGTATAACTTAAGGGTGTCATTGGTGGCCTTATTGATTCAGATTTTATTTCACTTTGATTTATAATTATGAGGAGGGCATCTTTTCTAGTTATGCTTTTGTTTTCCTCTCATATTATTCACTGGCTAGAAATGTAATCATTTAATAGAAAGTTGGTTTGCTAAAAATTTCTATTTAATATTAATCTCCTTTCCTTGTTCTCCACCCTCCCATGAAACCAACAACAAAAATTGTGCTTTCATTTATGCACACATGCAACCATATATCCATAACCACTTTTCTAAAGTATTGACTAGCTTTGACATTCTTTTTTCTTCTGAAATGACACGGGTGGCAGGAGGTTTAAAAGAGGGATTTTTCTTGGTTTAGGTAACCAATACAATGACCTTTGTACCACAGTTTAGTTTCTAAAGCACCTTTATCTACATTAAAGTTAACATTAAGAGGGTGACCATTTCAAGTTCTAATTAAATGATGTTTTTCAGGACTCTGTCTTGATCACAGATAATCATCTGTGTTTCCAGTGCTTTCAAAATGTGGCATACACCACTCTGGGATATGGTTATAGCTATTAGAAATAGGACATGGGAATATCCAGGTGTAAAGACCTTATTCTTCTATAATGCCAAAAGGTCAAATGATAATTCAGATTTGAGAATTCATGAGATTATCTAGAGTTATTTTTCTAGTTCGAGTACTTTTTAGGGTCATGAGACTGGCTTTTTGTCACCAATCTGTTGTTGAGGTAAGTGGTAAAGTTTACCTTCTCACCATCCTAGCTAATACCCGCTTTCTGAGGGTGTGGACCTTTTCCTATATTTTTCCCATACATTTTAACAGTATAAAAATTCATGTCTGTTTTACTCGTACTTAGTAATTTCAAGACAAAATAAATCCTACAATGCTAATCAAACACCAGGAAAATAGAATTGTCTTTTTAGAAATCGTAAAGTTTAGTCAGCTTTGTAGGTAGTATAGGCTGTTTGCCCTGACATTCCAGTATCTATGAGTGAACATAATATTTTCTCTTTGCCCTTCTCTTATGAATAGCCCTCACTCAGGAGGAGGAAAATACAAATTCTTGAGTCATGGTCCTTTCTTGGATTTTTGAACATTAGGAAGGACATTGAGATGCCCTGAAATCTTTCAGACAGAACTGCACATAAAATGTGCTAGATAATTGAGAATTGTGTTAAACATTGCCTGCTCTCTCTGCTTCAAGCTCAGTTCTAGGCTCCAGGGGTATACAAACAGATAAGTCTAGATCCTGTCCTCATCTATTAACAGTCTATTGGAAAGTATTTACTTGTCTGGAATTATTTGAAAAAGCATTTTTGTAAACCTCTATTTAGCACATAATACCCAAACTTCTCCTTTCCTGTACTTAATAGCAGTTGAAAATAGCTCATGCCCATCTTCCAGGAAAGGTCCTCACTAAGATTATTATTGAATTTTCTTTTTGGGCCAAGTAATCCTAAATCATTTAACATTTCTGCATAGAATCTCTAGCCAGATAGGGTGATTTACACACCTTTGCATTCCATGAGAATGAACAGATACTGAATCATAATTTTATATATCAGTGCAGAATAGGAGTTACCTAAAAAAATCGCTTTAAAAAAATTGTACTTATGTGGTCAGTATTCTCAATAATCCCCAAATTATCTTTGTGAAGTTAGTAGTATTTTATTCCTCTCTCTCTCTCTCTCTCTCTCTCTCTCTCTCTCTCTCTCTCTCAGTTATTCCTCTCTCTTTTATAACATAATATTACATAATAGTCTAATAACAAATAGCAAAAGTAAAAATTTATCATCTCTGTCTAAGCCCTTTGGAGTTCAAATGAGCATGCCTAGTCCTACCAAGTGATAGGAAACCATATGGACTGTATGTGTTGTCTTACGTTGGTTATGAATATTGAAATTGCAAACTCCATGCCTTCTGACTGGGAAGGAATAACATCTCCTATGTTAATGCCTCATGACTTTTGCATATTAGATTGAGGACAATAGGGATTTCTCTGTGATGCCTCTTTAGAATTGAGAGGCCCCAATGTCTCCTCTACCCTTCAAATTCCTGATAGGGAAAGCCTGCTCATACTAGCTGTTTTTTGGAACAGGAAATGCCATTGTTGCTGATTTCCCATTGTGGTTGACAGTAGTTGTAGACAGCAAGTTTGGGACAACAGGTGGGATGTGTTGGAAATAGATGAGGAAAAACTGATTTTGTCCAATTCTAATGGCTTTTTTTTTTTTTTTTTTAACCTTTTCTGTGATAAAGCAGATGGGTAGCCAGGCTTAGAATATGGGCAGCTGTTCACACTCACTCTGGCTGCCTTCTTATGATTCCTGGGCTTGTTGGAGTCCAATGTTATGGCACAGGTTCAGGCTAAGTTCATTTCTACAAGAAGCATCTCTGTACCCTGCCCATTAGCATAAGCTAGGGACAAGGGCAGTCAAAGGTCAAGAAAAGTTCAAAACAGCATAACCTTTCTGTGCTTCTGTTTCCAAATAACCCCAGCCTGCCCTGCTCCCCGAGTTTTTTCCTCAACTATCGTGTTTACCGTGTAGTTGTAAAACTCAAGAGAACAAGGACTGACTTGATACAAGGGAAGTTAGAGAATAGAAGTCATTGTTGCTTAAAACAGGAGAAATAATTGATTTATGTTTGGGGGCCAATTAGGCTATAAAACAGGAACAGTAAAGGGACCTATGACTTTAGGACAGCTACTTGCTCTGATTTCTGTCCCACAGACAAGGGGCTCCCCAATAAAGGCTGTCAGCTCTCTAGGCTAAATTATTAATTCCTTTCATGCCTCTCAGGGATTGTAAACAGCACATAATACAGGAAAACAATTGATACTGTTCAGTTATTGGCCAGATAGAGGGTCAAAGGGTAAATAGTTGGATTAGCAACAGCTGTTCTTCCTCCTCAGTCAAACTTTTGTTCCTTCTTATCTATTTCAGCAAAGTCCTTCCTGTGTTTTTGGCCTCTAAATAGTTAAATCCATTTCTTTTCTTGTAAAATAAGCCTACAAATAATTATTGACCAAAATTGAAAATACTCAATATTTTACTTCAGTTTCCAAAATTGAAAATGGGCATTCTTTTTGGTATGTGCTGACCATGTTGTTTGAAGTTCAAAGGATATTATCCCAAGGAAAGTAACTACTTTAAGTTAGACAAATTAGAAGCTTTTTAGCTATTTTTACCAACTGCTTGAGGTTCTTGGTGCAGCTTGATTAAAAGAAAAAAAAATTGCCTTTGTTTAAAACTGATAATGCATGATAATAAGTAGGATGATGCATGTTCATTGTGGAAAACACTAAAAGAAAAATATAAACCCCCTGATCCCACCACTCAGAAATAACCATTGTTTCTTATTTGAGATTATGTCCTTCTAGCTTGTCTGAGTTTGTTTTTTACATAATTAGGAATCATAATATGTATACAACTTTGTATCTTGTCCCTGCCCACCCATCATTACATTGTGAGCATTGGTCCAAGTCATGAAACATTTTTCATAAATATATTAAAAAAAATTTTTTAATATTTATTTTCGAGAGTGGGGGGGAAGGCAGAGAGAGGGAGACACAGAATCTGAAGCAGGCTCCGGGCTCTGAGTCAGCGGCACAGAGCCCAACGTGGGGTTCCAACCCACGAACCGTGAGATCATGACCCAAGCCAAAGTCGGATGCTTACCTGACTGAGCCTCCCAAGTGCCCCTTTTCCATAAATATTTTTAATGGAAGAATAATATTTCATTCTAAGGGAATAACTGCCATGATTTTTTTTTTTTAAGCATTCTCCTATTGTTGGACATTTAGGTTGTTTCCGGAAGGTTTTTCTACATTCTATAATGCCATGGTAAACATGTTTTTGCATAAATTTTTCTCTGCATTTCAAATGAGCCTTTTAACATATAAACCAAAATTCTTCTGAATTAAGAGCATGGGAAAGGCGCCTGGTGGCTTGGCCGGTTAAGTGTCTAACTCTTGGTCACAGGTCAGGTCTTGATCTCATGGTTGTAATTTCAAGCCTTGTGTTGGGCTCCACATTGAGTGTGAAGCCCACCTTTAAAAAAAAAAAAAAAAAAAGGTGGGGGGGGGTGCCTGGTTGGCTCTGTTGGTTGAGTGACTGACTTTGGCCCAGGTCATGAGCTCATGGTTAGTGGGTTTGAGCCCCGCGTTGAGCTCTGTGCAGACAGCTCAGAGCCTGGAGCCTGCTTCAGATTGTGTGTGTGTGTGTCTCACTCTACCCCTCCCTCACTTATGCTCTGTCTCTCTCTGTCTCAGAAATAAATAAACGTTAAAAAAATTAAAAAAAAAAGGCGTGGTCTCTGGCTCAAGGTTGCTTAGGTTCTATTTGGCTTCAGTGTTGCTTAGGTTCTATTTGGCTTCAGTGTTTACTAGGTCTGTAATATCTTGGCTAAGTTCTTTAACATCTCTGGACCTCAGTGTTTTCATCTGTAAAATGGGGACAGTAAAAATTTATCCCTACTTTACAGGGCTGTTGTGAGGATTAAATTAAGTAATACACACACACACAGATACATTTACATTTAGAACAATGCTTGGCAAATGGTAAACACTTAGTGTGTGCTATTCTAGGCTATGTAGCATAATGTTGAAATTCTCGGTCTTTCTATATTAATGGTTGTTGTAACTGCACTTTATTCAATTAAAGTAGCCTATGTTTTTTAATTACACAAAGATATATCATTCCAGATGTTAGCAGGTGTAAGTTTCTGCTTCAAGTAAACAGTTCCCTCAGAGAGGCAGAGCTCATATATTGCTGACTACTTTGGCCAAGACTGTTCTTTACCATCTGGTTGACTGTTAGGGTGTTTTGTTCCCCATCCCCCAGCCAGCAGTAGGTAACCTCCCAAGTGACCATCTGCCAATCCATTTATTTAACCTCCTAGGAAACTAAAGAAGTTAACCTCTGCTTATTTAAAACACATACTCAATATTCTGGTTTCTCTTCAAATCGTATAAATCTTTCGCCTAAAACACATACCCAAATTATGCACTCTTTGGTCAATACCATGCTCATTCTGGGGAAAAAATTTGTACAGTTAAAAACCTGACCATTATTATTTTATTTTACTTATTATTTTTTAAAATGTTTATTTTTGAGAGAAAGAAGAAAGCACACGAGTGCACGTGTGAGCGAGAAAGAGGCAGAGAGAGGGAGAGAGAGAATCCAAAGCAGGCTGTGAAACTATCAGTGTGGAGCCTGACGCAGGACTCGAACTCACAAACCGTGAGATCATGACCTGAGCTGAAATCAAAAGCTGGACACTCAACCTGTTGAGCCACTCAGGCGCCCCCATTACTATCTTATTTTATTTTTATTTTATTACTATTTTTTTAAATGTATGTTTATTTTAGAGAGACACACACAGAGTGTGAGTGGGGGAGGGGCAGAGAGAGAGAGAGGGAGACACAGAATCTGAAGCAGGCTCCAGGCCCTGAGCTTTCAGCACAGAGCCTAACATGGGGCTCGAATTCATGAACCGTGAGATTATGACCTGAGCTGAAGTCAGATGCTTAACCAACTGAGCCACCCAGGTACCCTCCCCATTATTATTTTATTCTATTTTTTTTATTTTTAATTTTTTTTAAATGTTTATTTTTGAGAGAGAGAAAAAGAGAGCACAAGCAGGGGAGGAGTAGAGCGAGAGGGAGACACAGAATCTGAAGCAGGCTCCAGGCCCAGCTGTCAGCACAGAGTCCGACGGGGCTCAAACCCACAAATTGTAAGATCGTGACCTGAGCCAAAGTCAGACGCTCAACCGACTATGTCACCCTGGTGCCCCCCATTACTATTTTAAAAACACTGCATACTTGGGATTCGTGCTGACACAGACATATATATATACAATATATATATATATATATATAATATATATATTCATATATAATATATAAACCTAGATATTATATATTATAAATATATATAAAATGTATAATATACATATTTTCCCCCTGCTCATCAAGGATCTAGATATAGATAAATGGGCATTTAAAAAGAGACATGAAAGTTTGTCTTTGCCCTCTCTTGCCATACTGATGGATGCCCACCAAACAGGGATCCATTGGTGATAAGGGTATGAATAGCCAAGATAAAAAGCACTTTCAGAATAAAACAGGCTAACATCACTAGCTTGCTCTGGTTTTGCATTCATCTGTGAGGTGTTTTGGGATCACAGGGATCCTTCAGTCTACAAAAGAAGAATGTGTATTGCTCAGCTAGCGTACCCATAGATTCCTGTCCAAAACTCTAATATTCTGTATGATGTCTTAATGGGTTCATTCCTGGTTGTCAAACTATATGTCACAATTTTTGATCTCAGAAAACTGTTCATATAAGCCCAAGTAAATTTAAGGTGGGATGTTAGAGATCAAGGAAGGAAGGAAAATTAACATTTACTGGGTATCCCTTGTGTGCCAGGCACTTTCATATATTCAGTAAGAGTGAGAAGGATTATATCATATAAAATTATGTAATTTTAAGTTTGACTTGGTAATACCTAGTCTTTTGTTCTTCCCTCCCTTCCCTTTTTCTCTTTGATGTGTGCCAAGCTGTGACACAGTTCGTGTCCCCAAGGGGCTCTGGTTTAGTCAGGAAGATGGACACAAAACTTGATAATATGTGGCTACTACTACCACTAATAACTAATACTTATTACACACCAAGTGCTTCCCATGCAAGCACTCGTAAAACTTGTTTAAAAAGACACTATCCTTATCTTACAGATGAAAACATTGAGGCCTGAGAAGTTAAAAGACTCACCCCAAAGTACATAGCGGAGAAATACCTGAGGTTTGAGAGCTGTTGTTTTAACTCCTGTTCTGTCTCTAGCTCTCTTGAGTGTGGCAAGTCTCAAATGCTAATGGGAAAGCTTAAAACAGTATAATGACTTATATATAATGGGCTTTTTTGTATACATACAGAAGAGTACACTATTTTTTGGGTGTCATTTGGGCTCTTTTGCATGCAATTAGAATGGACACAAATTTGGACACAAAGAATTTTGGACACAAAGAATAATTCACTGTGGAACAGGTTCCCAAAGAGATTTCTTCTGTGGCTCAGGTTCAGGATTAGTCCACTATATGTCAGACAGATTCTTTCCTGAAACAAATGAAGATAAATGCACACATCTCCCTTGTTTCCCCCTTTATGTCCCCATGTCCCCTTTCCTTCATAACACTTCGTTAGTGATTTAGATATTTCACATTCATAACTGTTCCAAGAGCCTGTTTACAAAGCTTCAGCTGAATCTGCTAGATCACTGCTACATCAGGTCTCTGAATGTGGCCTTTTGCTGGGGAGTTCTCTTCTGATAAGGATTCTTTTGAACAGGGTAGGGGTGGGATGAGATTCAGAGCTTAGGCTGAGCTCATCCCCTTGACCTCTGCCCCTATTACAGAGTTTATACTGACTTGGTAGGGACTCCCTATGGAGCCAAGAGTTTAGGACTTGTTTACAATTGATGAAAAGATAGTTGCATTCAAAGGCTGTTGTTGGGTCCTTGGGTAGTCATGAATCTCTGCCATTATCTCTGGTGGGTGTAGGGAGTGCTGGAACATCTGGGGCTGGAGATTTGCAATGGATGACTAAGAAGGAATGAGAAGAAACTAAAGCTAGATAGTTTGCTGAAATTGTTTCCACAGAAGCAGTATTGCAGTAACATTTTGAGAACAGAGATTTGTACAAACCTGTGCCTTATTTCATTAAAAAAAAAAGCTGAAAGTGGTTTAAATGCAGGGTATGATAACAAAGGAGATGCATGGGAATTCTTCTCTTCCTTTTTTGATGTCTCAACAGGGAAAATTTGCTGTTAGGCAAATGTATCAGTGGAGGGAACACTAGATTATTAAAGCCACCTTCTTCAGAGTTATACATAGTTTTACAAATTGGTATTTTCTCTAAAAATTTCATGATGCTCTAAGTATGCTGGGACAAGTATAGCAACTCAGTCCCAAGAGTCTTCGTATACCTTTTCTGGGCACACTTTGATCAACTCTGACCACTCTTTAGCCTCTATACCTGAAGTTACTTTTTTTTTTTTTTGGTCCAATATTTGTTGTAGATGTGAATCTGAAAAAAAAGATAAGCATCTGTCTTTGAAGGATGCTCATAGTCACTATGAACCAAAACTAAATAAATACATCCTCTGTTGGAAAGCATAGGAAAGCAAGCTGCATTAATAATAAGATTCAAAGTGACAATACCATCTTGTATCTTTTTCCTCTCCATACAAAATTCCATGTGCTAAAGGTAGTCTGGCCTATAGATGTGTTTTGTTTTATTAAGTGTATATTTAAATAAAAACCTGTAAGACTTTTGTAATAATTTTGAATTTTTGGCCTTCCTGATAAATTGGGTCTAGATTTCTACATGGCATCTGTTGGCTGGAACAGAATAGTGACTGCCTTTTTGACCTCAGCATGCACTGTCAGGTTTGTCATATACCTAGATGACCTCCTTCACCCATTTATGTCTCCTTGTCAGTCTTCTGTAGGCATTTGAGTTTGTAGCTCCTACATTAAAAAATGATAATTGTCAGTGCAGATGAAGGAGTGAGAAAATGGAAACTATTTTGAGTATAATCTAATAATATCTGTTAAAGCTGAAATTGTGCAGTTTACTTTTACAGATTTAGCAGCTTAAAATTTAAAGATTAAAAAATTACAGATTCAGCAATTCATGTCTCAGTCTTTATCCTATAAGAAATGACAGGTAAGCAAAATTATAGTCACAGATATTCCTTTCAGCATTTATAATAGCAAAAAAAAAAAAAATGGAAACAGCTTGAAGTTTAATAGAGGACTACTAGTTTAATAAATTGTGATAATCCATGGAGTACTTACTCCATGGAGCAATGGAGTACTTACTACTATAGAATTGCTAAGGAGAAGGCAGGTTTTAGTCTTGAAGAAGGATATACTGACATGTTTGTTAATAGTGTAGTATCTGGGCAAATGGGGTCACAGGGCAACTTTCATTATTTCTGTGTTTTAATTTTTTTTTTAATTAAAAAATTTTTGTTAATGTTTATTTTTGAGAGAGAAAGAGAGAGTGTGAGTTGGGGAGGTACAGAGAGAGAGGGAGACACAGAATCCAAAGCAGGCTCCAGGCTCTGAGCTGTCAGCACAGAGCCTGATACGGGATCGAACTGATGGACTGCGAGATCATGACCTGAGCATAAGTCGGACACTTAACCAACTGAGCCACCCAGGCTCCCTTAATTTTTTTTTTTTTTTTTTTGTAACAAAGCTCTTGTATTAAAAAAGATAGATTAAAAAAAAAAAAATCTCCTCTCATTTTAGCTACAAAGTTTCCGAGGCTGTTCTGCCTTAAATTGAGCCACTCACGTTCCAGCTTCTCATTTAGATCACAGATTTTTACATTCAGAAATCTCTCCTTGAAATTGCTCTAAGGAAAGGGCATCAGTATCCACAAGTAGCAGGAACCATCTCGAAGCCTGAGAACAGGGTAAGAGCCTAGAGCAGCATTTTCCAGCTTCTACTTGCAGCTCTCCCTCCATTCACAGTCCTGCTATCAAAACTGGCCTGCTTTTCAGAATCAGGCTTGGCACTAACACACTATCAATAATAAAGGGAGCCTTGATAGCTTCTCATTTGACTGTGTTCTCCTGGCAGTTGGAGGGTTACACTGCTGAAAATGACCTTTAACGGAAGATAGCATGGTGCAGGATAAAAAACATGAGAGTTCGCATCTTGGCTTTTGCCACTCCTTGCCTAGTGACCGTTGGAAACCTGTGAAGCTCAGTTTATTTATTCACAAAACAGTAATAATCCTTCTTAGGGGTTGTCTTTAAAAAATAAGTGAGGTAATATATATATGAATTGTCTAGCATCTAGCTGCTCTAGCCAATCCTGTTTGCTGATATATGTGATGAAGGGTTTCTAACTCTTTTGGCTAATATCTAGTGAGCATTTGCTATATGCTAATGGTTTAAAACAATTTTTTTAATGTTTATTTATTTTTGAGAGACAGAGACAGAGTATGAGCGGGGGAGGGGGTGGGGGGGGTGGGGCAGAGAGAGAGAGAGAGAGACACACACAGAATCAGAAGCAGGCTCCAGGCTCCATGCTGTCAGCACAGAGCCCGACACGGGGCTTGAACCCATGAACTGTGAGATCATGATCTGAGCCGAAGTCAGATGCTTAACCGACTGAGCCACCCAGGTGCCCCTGTATGCTAATGGTTTTAAAACATTCTCTCATTTATTCTTGCAACTCTTACAATGTTGTTCTCAACTCTTGTTCCCTCCATTTTACAGATGAAGACACTGACAGTTTCACACTTGGCCAAGGCCACACAGCTGGTAACTGGCAGAGCTGGAACTTGTGTGATTACAAAAACAATAAACTTTTAATCTTTTTAAAGTAGTGGTATGATTTACATAGTTAAACGCACAGATAGTAAGTATAAGGTTCAGGCACTTTTTACAAAGTGTGTACCCTTGTAATCTCTGTTCTGTTAAAATACAGAACATTGTTATCCCTTCAGAATATCTTTATGCTTTTTTCTCAGTTGATTCCACAGTTCTACCTCAAGAAGCAATAATTTCTGATTTCTGTCATGATAAATTAGTTTTACCTCTTCTAAAATGTCATATATATGGAATCATAGCAACAAGTGCTCTTTTGTGTCTAGTGTTTTACAGCATAATGTTTGAGACTTATCCATGTTGTTCCAGGTTTTAGTAGTTCATTTCTTTTTATTGCTAAGTAGTATTCCATTGACTATATTCACAGTTTATGTATACACCTGTTGATAACCTGGGCTGTTTCTAGTTTTTGGCTGTTATAAACAAAGCAGCTGTGAAAACTCTTTTACAAGGTTTTTGTGGATATGTGTTTTTATTTCTCTTCATATATCTAGGAATTGTTGGGCCATATGGTAGATGTATGTTAAGCTTTATGAAATTGCTAGTTTTCCAAATTGTTTATATATTTTACAGTTCTAACAATGTATGAGTTCCAATTGTTGCACATCTTTGCAAGCATTTGGTATTGTCAGCCTTTTTTTTTCCTTTAATGTTCATTTTTGAGAGTGGGGTGGGGGGAGGGTCAGAGAGAGAGGTAGACACAGAATCTGAAGCAGGCTCCAGGCTCTGAGCTATCAGCACAGAAGCCGACATGGGGCTCAAACTCACGGACTATGAGGTCATGACCTGAGCCAAAGTCAGATGCTTAACCGACTAAGCCACCCAGGTGCTCCTGGTATTGTCAGCTTTTAAGTTTTAGTCATTATAGTGAGCATGTTTATGGGACTGATGTTTTTAATTTGCATTTCCCTAATGACTAATTATGTTGATCACCTTTTCATACTCTTTTTGGCTATTCGTATATCATCTTTCTATAAATCTTTTTATAAGTGTCTATTCAAAATCTTCTGACTATTAAAATGAAACCATGTTCTCTGTCCTGTTATTGAGTTGTGGGTTTTGTTTTTGTTTTATGTTTTTTTTAGGATACAAGTCCTTCATCAAATACATGGTGTGAATATTTTCTACCAATCTGTGGCTTTCTGTTCTACTTTAATATGTTTTTTTGATTAGCAGGAGTTTCACATTTCTAGGAAGTCTAATTTATTAATTTTTTTCTTTTATGGTTAATGCTTGTGTTCTAAGAAATCTTGGCCTGTCCTGAGGTTGCAAAGGTGTTTTGTGTTTTCTACTAGAAACTCTGTTTGTAGTTTTAACATTTATGTCTATAACTCATCTCAAATTAAATTTTTTGTATGGTATGAGAAATATTAGTTTGTTTTAGCACCATTTGTTGAAAAGACTTTCCTCATTGAATTTTTGATGTACTTGCTGAAAAATTGATATTTTGTATGTGTGAGTCCATTTATAGATTGTATTCTCTTCCATTAATCTATTTATCTTTTCACCATTACTGCAGTGTTTTGAATACAATAGCTTTATAATCAGTCTTGAGATCAGGTAGTGTTAGTGCTCCAACTCCATTTTTCTTTCAAAGTTGTTTAGACTATTTTGGCTATTCTAGGGTGTTTTGTTTTCATTTCCCTATAGATTTTAGAATCATCTCGTCAGTTTTTTCTTTTTTTAAAGAAGCCTCCTGAGATTTAAAAAAAAATTTTTTTTTTTTAATGTTTATTTATTTTTGAGACAGAGCATGAATGGGGGAGGGTCAGAGAGAGAGGGAGACACAGAATCCGAAACAGGCTCCAGGCTCTGAGCGGTCAGCACAGAGCCCAAGGCGGGGCTTGAACTCACGGACCGCGAGATCATGACCTGAGCTGAAGTCGGAGGCCGAACCGACTGAGCCACCCAGGCACCCCTAGATTTTTTACTGGACTGCACTGATCCTGTCAATTTGGTTAAGAGTTGTCATTTTAGAATTGAATCTTCTAGAATTCAGTATATCTTTTCACATATTTAGAACTTTTTTTTCTCAGCAAGTATTTAAAGTGTTGAGATCTAGTATATCTTTCTTTAAACTTACCATAAGTACTCTTTTTTTTTTTTAATGTTATAGTAAGTGGTATTTTAAAATGTTATTTTACCATTGTTTATTGCTAGTATAGAAAAGCGGTTGATTTTTGTATGTTAACATTGTTAAGTTTGTTTCCTAGTTCTGGTAACTTTAAAAAATTCCTTGGGACTTTCTATGTATATATCTGTGAATAAAGACAATTTTACTTATTCCTTTTTGATGTTTATGAGTTTTGTTTATTTTTATTACCTTATTGCATTGGCAAAGATTTCCAGTCCAATAGTAGATAAAGTGGTGAGAATGACATTCTTGTCTTGTTTTTGATCTTAGGGAGAAAGAATTCAACATTTTACTTTCAAGTATGTTGTTAGCTATAGATTCTTTTCCTCCTTTTATTATTTTTTTAAATGTTTATTTTTGAGGGGGGGGGTGGAGGTTGTGTGCACAGAGAAGTGTCTGTGCTGACAGCAGAGAGCCTGAGGTGGGGCTTGAACTCACAAACCGTGAGATCATGACCTGAGCCCAAACCAAGAGTAAGACACCTAATCAACTGAGCCACACAAACACCCTGTTCCTTTTATTTTTATTTTATTTAAAAAATTTTTAATGTTTATTTAATTTTGAGACAGAGGGAGACAGAGCATGAACAGGAGAGAGGCGGAGAGAGAGGGAGACACAGAATCTGAAGCAGGATCCAGGCTCTGAGCTGTCAGCACAGAGCCCGATGTGGGGCTCGAAACTCATGGACTCTGAGATCATGACCTGAGCCGAAATCAGACGCTTAACCGACTGAGCCACCCAGGCACCCCCTCCTTTTATTTTTAAAAGTTGTGATAAAATATACATAACCTTTACCATCTTAACCATTTTTAAAATGTGCAGTTTAGTGCCATTAAGTACATTCATATTGTTGTATAGCCATCACCACTATCCATCCACAGGACTCTTTCATCTTCTAACACTGAAAGTGTGTACCCATTAATATTTCCCTATTCCCCTAGCCTCTGGCAACCACTGTTCTACTTTCTCTGTGAATTTGACTACTCTAGGTATCTTATATAAGCAGAATCATGCAGTATTTGTCCTGTTGTATGAGGCTTCTTTTACCTACCATAGTGTTTTCGAGGTTCATCCACGTTGTAGCATGTATCAGTTTCTTTCCTTTTTGAGGCTGAATAATATTCTATTGTCCGTAAACACCACATTTTCTCTATTCATTGGTTGATGGACACTTGGATTGCTTACACCTTTCGGCTTTGTGAATAATGCTGCTCTAAATATAAATGTGCAGATATCTCTTCAAGTCCTTATTTTCAGTTCGAACACTGGAATTGCTGGATCATACGATAATTCTATTTTTAATTTTTTGAAGAACAGCCATACTGTTTTTTACAGTGGCTGCATCATTTTACATTCCCACTAGCAGTGCACAAGAGTTCTAATTTGTCTGCATCCTCACTAACACTTGTTATTTCCTGTGTTTTTGATAATAGCCATCCAAATGGGTGTGATGCCCCATTGTGATTTTTTTTTTTTTTTAACGTTTATTTATTTTTGAGACAGAGACAGAGCATGAACAGGGGAGGAGTAGAGAGAGAGGGAGACACAGAATCTGAAACAGTCTCCAGGCTCTGAGCTGTCAGCACAGAGCCCGACGCGGGGCTCGAACTCACGGACTGTGAGATCATGACCTGAGCCGAAGTCGGACGCTTAACCGCCTGAGCCACCCAGGCGCCCCTACCCCATTGTGATTTTGATTTGCATTTCCCTAATGAGTAGTGATATTGAACATCTTTTCATATGCTTATTGGCTATTTATATATGTTTGGAGAAATGCCTGTTTAAGTCTTTCGTTTTTAAACAAGTTTTTGTTGTTTTGAGTCATAAAATTCTTTATTCTGGAGATTAACCTTTATCAGATATATGATTTGCAAAAAAATTCTCCCATGTCATGGATTGCCTTTTTACTTTGTGTTCTTTTATATACATAAGGTTTTAATTTTGATGTAGTGCAGCTTACCTTTTTTGTTGCCTGTGCCTTTGGTGTCATATCCAAGAAATCATTGCCAAATCCAAAATCATTCAGCTTTTCCCTGCGTTTTCCTCTGACAGTTTTATACTTTTAGGTCTTTGATTCGTCTGGAGGTGATTTTTGAACATACGGTGTAATCCACGTTCATTCTTTCGCGTGTGGATATTCAATTTTGCCATCACTATCTTTTCAAGGATTGTCCCTTTCCCCACTGAATGGTCTTGACAACCTTGTTGAAAATCATTGACCATATATGGGAGAATGTATTTCAGGGCTCTGTATTCTATTCCATTTGTATGTCTATTTTTATGTCAGTATCACGCTGTTTTGATTACAGTAGCTTTATAGTAAGTTTTGAAATCAGGAAGCTATACAGTTTTTTGTAGTTGTCCTTTATCAGCATGAGAAAGTTCCCTTGTATTTCTAGTTTGCTAAGAGTCAAAGCCTGACCTTAGACCATACTACCTCCAAAAGATTTTTATTTTTATCTAACTCATAATTTTGGACACATTCCTTTTTATTTTATCTGTGTGAATCTATTTTTTGTGTAGTCATAAACCAACTAACTGGTTTTCTAGATTGATTTAGAAGTCTCTTCAAACTTGAAGTCACCATCTAGTGGTCTCTTCTGGAAGCACAGAAGTGAGAACCTGTGATAGTGCGTTGGCATTTATGCCCAGTTAGTCCACAAGGTGGCAATAGGCCCTAACTGAAGAGCCAAGAACAGGAATCAGACTGAAAAATAGAAGAAAACAATGCTTGTAAAACTCATAATTAAACAGAATAGAAAACCAGAATTTTCTGAAAATACTGCTACCCCTCAAAGTCTGAGAGAAAGAATGAACCTTTATCTCATTCTAAAAACATGTAAGAAAATTCTAATTAAAATGTTGGAATCCATTTTGCTGCCTCCCTTCCTTTCCTTTTAGACTTCAAAATCTTGGCTTATTCAGTAGCTGTCCAGTTGCTTCACTTTGAATATTGGGGGATTGGAGGAGTAAGGTGATAGAGCTAGTCATTAATGCAAAGGGATATGAGTTTAGGGAGTAAGGACAGGAAGGATGTGCACTTAGATCCAAGAGCTGAAAATCTACTTCCAGGAGATTGCAGAAAGAGGCATTATTGGCTCCATGCTGTCTGTTGGGTCTAAGACTCCTCTCCTTGGGCATAAAAAAGCAAAACAGGGGCGCCTGGGTGGCGCAGTCGGTTAAGCGTCCGACTTCAGCCAGGTCACCATCTTGCGGTCCGTGAGTTCGAGCCCCGCGTCAGGCTCTGGGCTGATGGCTCAGAGCCTGGAGCCTGTTTCCGATTCTGTGTCTCCCTCTCTCTCTGCCCCTCCCCCGTTCATGCTCTGTCTCTCTCTGTCCCAAAAATAAATAAACGTTGAAAAAATTAAAAAAAAAAAAAAGCAAAACAAAAAAAGGTTTTTTTGAGTGTTCTAGTCTAAGGTGTGGGTTTTTCGTGTAAAAATGGAAATTGAGAGAACAGAGATTTTCCTGGACAAACAATTAAGATAATGATGAAGGAAAAAAGTCCATTAAGGGGATGTGAGATTCCAAGAAGCCATGGGCAGAATATATGGGGCTTGGAAAATTAAAAGATAACGGGTGGGGTGAGTTTCTAATGCTCCTTGAGGTAGTTTAGAGAGAAAGTTTAGGAAGACTACTAGGCTGGAAGTAATGTGACCTGGCAGCCTAGAACAGCTTGCTTGATTATTGCAGTGATGCCACCTTTTTTTGACCTCAGCCAACTTAGGCAGAGGCCCATTACCTACTTAATCTGACTGTTCCTGTTTTCCATTGGAAATGGACTATCATGCACAAATAAATTTGGGGTAAGGATGATAAATGTGCTTTGGCAATTAAGGTATGACTCCTGTTTGAAACATGACCTATATATCACAATCTCATTACTGGAAAATTTAAAATAAGGATACTCTTGATGTAATACCTGTCATACAGCATGTATCAAACTACTTTGAAATGACCTTGCTGAATGAAGATTAAAAAACAAGAATAGTAGCAATTGAAAACTACCACTAATTCCTTCAACAGTGATAATGGAGTTCTTCTGAGAACTGCATGATTTATTTTTTGTATGTAATTGCAATAGGGTTTTTGCAACATTGTTACCTATTTTGTAGCAGCCAGGTGTTTTAGTGGAATACTAAAGAGTCTCTTGTTAATTTTAGTTTATAAACACTGAATTTTATTAACAGTTAACAAACTACGATAGCCTTTATTCATAAGTAGAAATGAATTGAACATCATTTACTCATAAGATGGATGAATGTTGGATTAATTCACCAAGAGGATCCTGTAAGTAAATGCCTTGAGAATCCTGGGGCTAAAGGATTGGGAAGGAAGAGGAGAAGGTAGAAAAATAGCCACAGGCTAGCTAGAAGGAGGCTCAGTGCAATGGGCCTTTGGAGCTAGGTATGAAATAGAAAGTGTTCTTCTGTGACTTAAAGCAAAATCTGACCATTGTGTGTGTGTGTGGTCCATTGTGTATGCACAGATTTATAATAATAGTTCTAATACTGTCGATAGAATTACTCCTCATTATGTGATCAGTCCTGTTGACAATTATTTATGAGTCTAAAACCAAATGATTCTCCTAGGAATTGTTTTTGCTTTTGCTGAATGGAGTAGATTTGTGTAATTGAGAAGGAAATAAAATCCTTTTTGTAATGATTTTGTGGTGGGACTTTTGTTGATTTGTTTGGCGTCTGGATTATTTAGTATCTCAGTTATCCAGGAATCTGTCAACATAACTAAGATGTAGTAAAAACCAAGCCCTAAATGTAATTTTTATCAAAACAACCTTAATTGTGGTATTTAGTCTCTGTCTCTGTCCCTTTATCTTTTTTTTTTTCTGTTAGAGGTTTTGCTAGACAAAAACTTATTGGTAACCCTTTCCTAATAGTAATGATAATTTTGGCCCTTAATTATATCTCACCAAAAATATATTACAATCTCTTCACATAGATTTGATAACTGATTTTTGGCCAGTTACTTTCAACCTCTTACCTTTGTGTTTGTGTTTTTGTTTTTTTTGTTTTCCAAACGGGTAAAAATATCTGCAAACAAATCTCAAGCAACATCAGTAAATTAGTAGAAATGATCCTGCAAATATAGGTGAAAGGTCACAGGGTCATTTTCAAAGCTTCAGAAATACAAGTTTGGGAGAAATAGATTTGATTGGGGAGTTGGTATGGCTGCTCACAAGTTAGTATTATAGTGCTCTCATGTGAAAAGAATACTACCCAGAAGGAATTACTTTTGATTAGTCTTCTTGATATACTTAGTGCCCTTCAGTTCTTAAATATTAGTTTTTTACCTCATGTTCAGAATGCACAAATTTAATCAATGTAATACTGAAAACAACTACCTTTAGTGGAGCTTGCTGTGTGTCCGATGAGGTGCCAAGGACTTTATTCTCACCATATATAATTCCTGTCATAACCATATGAAGTAGGTGGTGGTTCCTAGGTGAGAAGCTGAGGCTAAAAGGTTAAAATCACACTACGTCTCATTGCTTGTTCATCATAGACAAAGAGAACTTCAGCGCTTAGAGAATAGGATCTTAACTTAGGGATTTGTAAAGAATCTGGGTATAGCCAGAAAAGCATGGGTTGAACGCAAGGAACTGTATGGTGGAGAAGTAACTGGTCTAACTAGAGTGTGAGTGATGTGGGTTTCTGGGAAACATAGACTGGTGGCGAGGGAGAAACCAGAGGTATTAACTGGAGTAGTTCCATTGCAAGGAACAGAACACCCTCTCCCTCCCCCTCCCCCTTAAACTAATTTAAAATGGGGACATTGTTGGGAAGTACAGGGTTTCTCTTGAGGCCTAAGGGCAGAGCATTCATTTGGATTTCATAAATGGTTAAGACCAGAATTTCTCTCCCATCTCTTTGGTCATATAGAATCTTATTTCTGCTTCTGTGGTGCCTCTGTTTCATACTTCTTTTCTCCTTCAAACTGATACTCTTTGCTTCGGTATCCATGGTAGAAAATGGCCGCCTCTGCCCTGCCTTGTCATGTCTTTCCAGCACCCATGCTCAACACAGGCTAAGGGAAGCATTGGTATTCAAAATTTAAATGCTCAGGAAAGAGGATAAGCCCAGCTAGGGTTAGGTGTCCATTTGTCCTGTCAAGGGTTATAGCATTGACTATTTAGTAGAAGGTACAAATACAATATTACGAGAATATGAACAGTAGACAGATTGTCTGACATGATAACGTCAGTCAGGTAGCAGGCTGGATGGAGGTTGTAGAAACTCACCATTAAGTCTGGAGTTTGAGGGACAGTGTTACAGGTAGGGCAAATTCAGGGGCATCACTGATTAGGAATTATTTGGCAGCCCTGGGGTGGGAAGGCATGGGGAGCTGGCAAATGCAGTGAGAATCCAGGCATTACGTGATGGTTGAAGTTTGGCAAATAGAAGAGATACTTTCAAACCACCCAGTTTTTGGCTAGGAGTATGAGTATTAAGACTCAGGACTTTGGGCTTCAGGATGGTATGACTAGAGAGGCCAAGAGGTAAGCCCAGGCCTGTGGTCAAGGGACCCATGATAGACACCCATGCATGCTGATGGGCTTAGTTGCAATGGCCAGGGCCAGCTGTAGCACTCAGTGTCCTTCTCTGTGTAGGAGCTGTTTGAGTACCTACATGGCGACAAGATTGGAGACTATGTACTCCTGCCCTAGCCATGATTGGCTTTAGGGCTGTTCAGATTATATGTCCATTTATAGAGTACTACCGACTCCAGTAGTTAGGGCTTTTGGGAGGTGGGAACTGGAAATAACTGATACTCAAATTTTTGTATTATTGTCTTCTGGAATTGAAAATCATTCCAATATTCCAGAGTCATTTTATTCCTCTGCCTTCCCCCAGGGAAGTTTTTTCTCAAGTATATTTTGGGATTGAGGTGTATTTGAACAGTTTAGGTATTATGACACTTGGGTCTAATTCCAGGAAAGCAGATTGGATTTCAGACTGTTTGGCTTTAGCAAAGTTAGACTTTTATCATGTATGAGATTTATAAAAACACATCTAATGAGGAGATTCATTTCTGGCATGACTGAGTGAGCAGGTCAACAAATCCTGTCCCCCAAAAGCAACTGTAAAGCTGGAAGAAACAAATAATTACAGGCTTATAACAAGTTGAGAAGCATTTGTTCATGAAAACCACTGAATTTTGTATAAAACATGTTTATGGTCTTGCCCAGGATTTCTCCCATTATTTTCAGCCCTGATAGTGTAGTAGTTCAACCAGAGTGGAACTGGTTGTAGTAGTTCAACCAGTAGAAAACCAGCAGCTTTACTACCCCTGTGGGAGGGGGCTCACTTGATTTGGAGTATTAGCAGTTAAAAGTGATGATCTTACTGTATATACTATGTGTTAACCAACTTGGATTTAAGTAGAAAAAAATAGTATTGAAGAGAAAAAAGTGATGATCTTGGTAACAAGTGAACTAGGGAGAGCCAAGCAACTCTTCTAGCCTAAGGTTACAGACCTGTTTGGGGCAGACAGTGGAGCAGCAGACTGGATAGGGCTTTAACAGAGAGGTCTGGGCAGTGAGGCAACTACAGGAAGTTTGATAGGGTCTCCATATATCCTGGGTTGACTGGAGGCTTCACACACAGTAGAAACCAGTGCAAGCCCAAGCCATCTATATATTTTTTTGGCCAATGCAAAGGTTGTGTGAGAAAGCCCAGCAGAAAGTAAAATCTACAGTAGATTTAAAGACCTAAACTGAGAGTGTGGTCCCCATCCCAAGCACAGATCCATCAGGAGAGAATAAAAGGGCTCAAGGTGAGCACCACCTCTGACCAGTCAGTAAGTTATATAGACAGAGGGGTGATCTGGCTTCACAATAAAAACCAGGGAAAAAATTCTGAACCATCAGGCACCACACATTATAGGAGAGACAGGTTGCACAGATATATTCCTGGAAAGTTAGTGAAAGCAAAAACAAAAACCAGAAGAACCACCACCATCACAAAACCTTAGCTGGGAAAAATTCAGAATCTAGAGTTGCCAGCAGTACCTTACTTTAAATGTTCAGTATTCAACAAAAAGGTAAAAAGATGCAAAACACCAAAGTGTGACCTATACTGCGGGGGAAAAAAAAAATCAGTAGAAACTGCCTCTAGTGATCACAAATGTTGGATCTGACACACACAGACTCTAAAGCCCCTATTATAGATATTTCAAAGAAATGAAGGGAATTGTGTTTACAGGATTAAAGGAAACTATGATGACAACGACTCAATGAATAGAGTCTCAAGGGGAAACTGTAAAACAAAATGAAAGTGCTTGATTTAAAAATTACAACAATTGGGGTGCCTGGGTGGCTAGTCGGTTAAACATATCACTCTTGATCTTGGTTCAGGTCATGATCTCATGGTTCATGGAATTGAGCCCCACATTTGGTTCTGTGCTGACAGTGCAGAGCCTGCTTAGGATTCTCCCTCCCTCCCTCTCCTCCCGCTCTCTCTCCCCCTCCCTCCCTCCCTCCCTCCCTCCCTCCTGTCCCTCCCTCCCTCCCTCCCTCCTTCCCTCCCTCCCCCTCTCTCTTTCCCTCCTCCGCTTGTGTGCTCGGCTCTCTCTCTCAAAATAAATAAACTTATAATAAATGAAAAATTAGGATGGACTCAACAGCAGATTTAAGATGGCAGAAGAAAGAATTGGTGAACTTGTAGATAGGTCAATAAAAATTATTTAATACGAAGAACAGAGAAAAAAGCTTGAAAGAGTGAACAGAACCTCTGAGATCTGTGGGACAATATCAAATGTATACCTAAGAATATACATATATAAAAAGGGAGGAGTGAGAGAGGAACCAGAAAATATTAGAAGAAATAGTGTCCAAAAGCTTTCCGAATTTGAAGAGAAAACATTGAACTTCAAATCCAAGAAGCTTGATGAACTCAAGCACAATAAAACACACATCAGAGTCAAACTATTTTAAGACAAAGAAAAATCAAGACAAATTTAAGACAAAGAAAAAAAAACAGCAAGAATGATTCATCACATACAAGGGGATAATAATAGCATATACAGCTGACTTATGAGAAACAAGGAGGTCTGAAAGCAGTGAAATGCCATAATCAACATGTGGAAAGAAAAAACCAAGATTTCTTTAGAAAACTCTTCTTCAAAAATGAAGGCAAAATAAAGACATTCTCACATAAAAAAGGCACAGAATTTGTTGATAGCTGCCTTGCCTTAAAATACTAAAGGAAGGTCCTTAAGGCTGACAGGAAGTGATACAGATGATCATTTGAATCCATAAGAAGTGAAGAACATTGGAAAATGGTTAAGTATATAGGTAAATACAACTCTTTTTTTTTTCTTATTCTCTTTTAAAATGACAAAAGTATCTAAAGCAGTATTTAATAATACTGTATTTATTGAGTTTATAACACGTATATGGTAATAAAAACAAAGAGAAGGAGTAGGAGATATATTGAAGCAAGTTTCTGTATTTCCTGGAGTTAAAAAATAGATTGTGATAAGGGCGCCTGGGTGGCTCAGTCTGTCAAGTGTCCCACTTCAGCTCAGGTCATGATCTCATGGTCTAGGAGTTTGAGCCCCGCATCAGGCTCTGTTCTGACAGCCTTGAGCCTGCTTTGGATTCTCTCTCTGTCCCTCCCTCCCTCCATCCCTCCCTCCCTCCCTCCCTCCTCGCCTCCTTCCCCCCCCCCTCTCAAAAACTAAGTAAACATTAAAAAAAATAGATTGTGGTAAGTAAAGATGCATATTGTAAAGAGCAACCACAAAGAAAATAAAAAATACATAGTAAAAAAGTCAACAGACTTTTACTATGGTATGCTACCATACTTATAGTATACTAGAAATATTTCACACACAAAAAAGATAGTAAAGGAAGAGGAGAGGTTAAAGACCTGAAACAAAAACAAACAGCAAAATGGCATACATAAACCCAACCATGTCAATAATTATATCAAATGCGAATGGACTAACTGCCTGTTCAAAAGGTAGGGATTGTCAACCTGGATAAAAAGGCAAGATGTAACTATATGCTGTCAATAAGAAATATACTTTAGATGTAAAGACAGAAATAGGCTGAAAGTAAAAAGATGCTAAAAAATAGATTATATAAACAGTAACCATAGGAGAGCTGGGATGACTATATTAATAACAAAATATAGTTTAGGGTAAATATTACTAGAGATAGAGGGACGTTTCATAAGGACAAGAGTTGATACTTGAGGAAAATATAACAATTATAAAAACATAACATCACCAGAACATCTGAAACAAAAACTGACAGGAATTTAAAGAGAAATAAAAGATTCAGCAATAATAATTACAGATTTCAATACTCCATTCTCAATACTTGATGGAGAAACTAGAGAAAATTAGCAAGGATATAGAAGACTTAACACTGTCAGCCAGCCCATATTTATTGAATACTCTATGTAGAATATACATTTCTTTTCAAGTGCATGTGGAACAGTCTCTAAGAATATTCTGGGCCATAAAGTAAGTCTCAATTATTTTTGAAGATTGTAATCATAAGGTGTGTTTTATGACCACAATAGAATTAGAGATCCATAACAGAAATCTAGGACATCCCCAAATACTTGAAATTAAACAGCATACTTATAAATAACCCATAGGTCAAAGAAATCCCAAGGCAAATTTAAATATATTTTTGACTAGATGAAGATGAAAACATACTACAATTCATGGAATGCAACTAAAACAGTGATTAGAGGAAAACTTATAGCTTTTAAATTTATAACTGTTAGGAAAGAAGAAAGGTCTCAAGCATTAACCTAGGCTTCTACCTTAAGAAACTAGATAAAGAGTAAACTAATCCCAAAGTAAGATGATCATATGGGGATTTTAAAAAATCTTTTATTTTATTAAATTGTACAGAGGCCAGCAAACTTTGACATGTGGACCAGCTATTTTTGTAAATAAAATTATTAAAGAATGAAAACTGCCTTTATACACAGATGATATCATCCCATATTTACCTATGTAATTCACAACAAACCAGAAGCAAATAAAACTAATTGAGTTTAGCAAGGACGTTACTTCAAAGAAATTGAAAGGATTATAAGGGAAAATCATGAACTTTATCTCAACAAATTAGAAAACTTAAATGGAGTGGACAAATTCCTAGACACATATCATTAAAGCTAACTCGAGAGAAGATAGAATACGTATATGAAAACCTTTAATAATTAAAATGAATCAGTACTTAAAAATTTTACTATAAAGAGAAGCCCAGGCCCAATGGTTTCATTGGTAAATTCTATCAAACGTTTAAAGAAGCACTAAATCTAATCCTTCACAAAGTCTTTCAGAAAGTAGAGGAGGGGGTACCTGGGTGGCTCCGTCAGTTGAGCGTCCGACTCTTGATTTCATCTTGGGTCATGATCTCATGGTCATGGGATCAAGCCCCGTGTTGGGCTCCTTGCTGAATGTTGGAGCCTGCTTAAGATTCTCTCCACCCGTCTCCCATCCACCTCCCGTGCCCCTCTGCCCTTCTCTCCTGCTTGTGTGTGCGCTGTCTCTAAAATAAAAATAGGGTGCCTCGGTGACTCAGTTGGTTGTGCATCTGACTCTTGATTTCTGCTCAGCTTATGATTTCATGGTTCAAGAGTTCAAGCCCCGCATTGGGCTACATGCTGGTAGTGTGGGGCCTGCTTGGGATTCTCTCTTTCTGCCCCTCCACTGTGTATGCACTCTCTCACTCTAAATAAATAAACTTAAAATAAAATAGATTAAAAAAAAAAACTTAAAAAAAAAAGAAGTAGAGGAGGAAAGAGCACTTTCCAACTCATTCTATGAGGACACTATTACTCTGATAACAAAGCCAGAGGCATCATAAGAAAACCGTAGACTAGTAACCCTTATGAACACAGACATAATAACCTTTAATAAAATATTAGTAAACCAAATTCAGCAACATAGAAAAATGGGTTATATACTACGAGCAATTGGGCTTTATTCCGGACATGCAAGGCTGGATAAATATGTAAAAATTATTGTAACATACCAGGGGTCAGAAGATGTTCTCTTCAAAGGCTAGCCGCTAAATATTTTAGGCTTTAGGACCAGTATAGTTTCTGTTGAAACTACTCAGCTCTACTGTAGTACTGCAAAAACAGCCATAGGTAATATGTGAATAGGGGGGTGTGCCTGTGTTGCAGTAAAACTTTACAAAAATAGCTGGCCCACAAGTCCTAGTTTGCTGTCCTGTAATAAACCATATTAACTAAAGGTTTTTTGAAAAGCCCGCATGATCATCTCAGTAGACATGGAGAAAGCATTTGATGTAATCCAATGCTCATTCATGATAAAATTTCTCAACAAGTCAGTAATAGTAGGCAACTTATGCACCTTGATAAAGGTCATCTATGAAAAGCCTAAAGTTAACATAATATTTAATGGTGAAATATGAATGCTCTTCCCCTAAGATTGGGAACAAGGTAGATGAGAAGGTCCACTCTTACCACTTCTTTTTTTTTTAAATTTTTTAAGTTTATTTATTTATTTAAAAAAATTTTTTTTTCAACGTTTATTTATTTTTGGGACAGAGAGAGACAGAGCATGAATGGGGGAGTGGCAGAGAGAGAGGGAGACACAGAATCGGAAACAGGCTCCAGGCTCTGAGCCATCAGCCCAGAGCCCGACGCGGGGCTCGAACTCACGGACCGCGAGATCGTGACCTGGCTGAAGTCGGACGCTTAACCGACTGCGCCACCCAGGCACCCCTTTTAAGTTTATTTTTGAGAGAGACAGAGTGCAAGTAGGGGATGGGCAGAGAGAGAGGGAGACACAGAATCTGAAGCAGGCTCCAGGCTCTGAGCTGGCAGCACAGAGCCCGATGCGGGGCTTGAACTCATGAACCACGAGATCATGACCTGAGCTGAAGTCAGATGCTTAACCAACTGGGCCACCCAGGCACCCACCACTTCTTCTTAACATTCACTGGAGATTCTACCTAGTGCGGTGGGGGTAGAGGGGCATCTAAATTGGAAAGAATTAAAACTTTTTTTATACATGCATGACATAATCCTGTATGCCTAAGTAAGTCACAAAAAACTAAAACCAGAACGAATTGAGTTTAAGCAAGGTCACAGGATACTAGATCAATATACAGAAATAGTTTTTTGTTTGTTTTGTATACTAGCAACAATCCAGAAATGAAAGTAAGGAATAAATTTAACAAAAGTATTATAAGATTTGTACACTAAAAACTATAAAATATTGTTGAGAGAAGTTTAAAAAGACCTAAACAAATGGAGAGATATTCTATATTCATGGATTACAAGTCTAAATGTTAAAATGATAGTTATCCCCAAATTGATGTCTGGATTCAGTGTAATCGCTCTTTAAAAAAAAATTTAAAAAATCCCAGCTGACTTCTTTGAAGAAATTTAATCTTATAATTTATGTGGAAATGCAAAGGAATTAAAGTAGAATAGCCAATACAATTTTGAAAAAGCACAAAGTTGGAAGAATTTCATTATATGGTTTCAAAAATTAGTATAAAATAATAATCAAGGCAGTGTGATATTTTGGTATAAGAATAGGTACTAGAACTGGATTGAGAGTTCAGAAATAAATCCTTACATATGTGGTCAATTGATTTTTGACAGAGGTGCCAAGACAATTCAGTGGAGGAAAGTGTAGTTTTTTCCAACAAGTAATGCTGGGAAAATTGGGTACCTATGTGCAAAACAAAAAGAAGAACTTATGCCCTTAATTTATACTAGACAGAAAAATGAGCTCAAAGTGGATCATACACCTAAATCTAAAACTACAAAATGTCTTGAAGAATGTTTTTGTGACTTGGGCTAGGCAACCACTTCCTGTACATGATACCAATGACACAAGTCACAAAAAGAAAAATTTGATAAATTGACTTCATTAAAGTGTAAAACTTTTGCCTTTAAAAAGACATTAACAAGAAAATGAAAAGACAAGCTACAGAGTGAGAGAGAAATTCGTGTATCTGATAAAGGAGTGTCTAAAATAAATAAATAACTCTTACAACTCAGAAGACAAGCCAGTTTTAAAAAATGGACAAAAAATGTCGTATGATTCCACTTACATGGATAACTAGAATAGGCAAGTTCCTAGAGACAGAAAGTAGAAAAGGGGAAGTGGGTTGAAGAATAGATTGCTAGGGGGTGTGGAATGGATAGTTCATGTTTAATAGGTACAGAGTTTTTGTTTAGAATTATGAAAATATTCTTGGGGCACCTGGGTGGCTCAGTCAGTTAAGCGTCCAACTTTCGCTCAGGTCATGATCTTGCTGTTTGTGAGTTTGAGCCCCGCCTCTGGAGCCTGCTTTGGATTCTGTCTCCTTCTCTCTCTGCCCCTCCCCTTCCTTGTGCGCTCTCGCGCGCGCTCTCTCTCTCTCTCTCTCTCAAAAATAAATGTAAAAAAATTTTTTAAAAAGAATTATGAAAATATTCTGGAAATGGATAGTGGTGGTGTTTGCACAGCATTGTGAATTTAATGCCACTGAATTGTACACTTAAAAATGGTTAAAATTGTAGATTTTTGTGTTATGTTTTATCACAATAAAAGCAAAGAATTAGAAACATAAGACTTGAACATTTTATCACATAAAAAGTTGTTCAACATAATTAGTTATTAGGGAAATGTAAATTAAAATCACAGTGAATTTCCACTGTATTCTTCTGGAATGACTATAGTCAAAAAGACTATAAAAATGTGTTGGTAAGGATGTATGGAAACTGGAAACTGTGCATTGCTATGAGAATGTAAAATGGTACAGTTACTTTGGCAGTCAATTTGGTAATTTAATAAATATAAACGTACCATATGATGCTGCAGTTTCACTCCTAGGTATCTACCCAAGAGAAATAAAAACCTATGTCCACACAAGGACTTGTATGTGAATGTCTATAGCGTTATTTATAATAGCCAAAATCTGGAAACAGTTCAAATGTCTATCAAATGGTGAAGGGATAAACAAAATCTGGAATATCCGTAAAATGGAATGCTATTCAACACTAAAAAAGAATGAGCTACTAATGTATGCTACAACATGAATAAACTTCAGAAATGTTATTCTAAGTGAATGAGGCCAAACTTAAAAGACTACATATTATATGATTCCATTTATGTGAAATGTCTAGAAAAGGCAAATTTATAGAGACAGAAAGTGGATCAATGGTTGGGACTACAGGTAGGAGTGGAGATTGATTGGAAACAGGTTTAAGGGGAGCTTTGGAGTGATGAAAGTTCTAAACTTGGATTGCAGTGATAGTTGCACAACTCTAAATGAATAGAAGTCATTGGATTGTACATTTACAGTGGGTTCATTTTATGGTATATAAATTAGACCTAAATAAAGCTGTACAAAAGTACCTAAGATTGGTTGGAAGGAGGTAAAGGAGGAGACTTTGGGGTACGATAGTGTGTTTTTGTTGTTTGTTTTGGGTAAAATGGTTCTAAGTTTGTCAGGTGATGTCCTGTTGATTTGTGATGTCTCCTATCGATCTTTCACTTGGAAACCTAGACGCTCCCTGCTCCCAGGGCTTTACCCTGTGCCTTGCCTCATGAAAGTCCATTGGAAAGAACTTTCTCTTTGGGAGGACTGACTCAAGTTGGAGTGTGGCGCTGATGGACCATCTAGGCAGAAGACACTTACATACACAAAAATGCGTTCTCTCAGCCCCAGGTTATAGATCAACCCCAGCTAGACATCTTGCAAATATGTACTGCTGATTGACAAATAGGTGAGAGTATGGGGAATGAGGGTATCTTGCCTTTTGAAAGAGGAGAGCCCATTGAGTGGTTCCATCACATACTAGGATGCTTTGGCTGTATTGTCATGTGCTGTTGGCAGTGTACTTTTCATTGTTTTTGTTGTTGTTGTTGTTTTGTTTTTTGTTTTTGCTGAGGCCTTACAATAACCCTGTGAAATAGTAGAGGTATCCTTAGTCCCCGTTTACATAGAAGGAAGGCTTATAGGGTGACTCACTTGTCCAAGAGCACAGAACTATGGCAGAGTTGAACCTACTCTGACTTTATATCCTAAACCACTTCTTTTATACTCTGCTGTTTTGCCTCAACTGTTTACTGGGAAGAGGAGCAGAAGGAGCATGTGATTTTGACTGATCACACATGTTTTCAGTAGATCCAGTTAGTCTAAAACAAAGGAGGGGAAGTTGGACCAAAGTTATCAGTTCAGGGGTTTTATAGCAAGTATAATAAGAGCAAACCTGATATCTGGTAGTTACTAAAATTATACTTGAGTTGGAACTATAATTCATGGCACAGATGGTTTGAAGATATCCAGTGCTTGGTTCAAGGAGTAGATCACTTCCTGTGTTATAAATATAACTGCCAGAAATCATAAGGAAATTCATTTGACAAACATTTACTGAGTGTCTATTCCATGCCAGGTTGCTTGTCAGCCAAGATCCAGGATCACAAGGTCCAGTTGGATCCTATTGAGATACAGCCTGAGAGAACTGGAGTAGGCTGGAATTTCCTTCATTGTTTTCATTCTCTGAAGCTGCTCCCCTCCAAAGTGACCACATCCACCAGGGACCTGGAGCCTGTCACTTTCTACTGTCCTTGCAGCTGAGCTTTCTACAGGTTCCCTTTCTTGATAAAAATAGTCCATCTTTTCTTCCTTTTCCACTGTGGATTCTTCCATCTGCTTTTCAGCCAAACATAGGTAGCTTGCATCTAAAAGAAATCTTTGCTTTTAAAAAAAGACATTTAAAAGTAATTTTTCTTAATTGTTGGAATAGTTTTATGCTTATTGCTAAACACTGGGAAGGCATAGATGAGTTATAAATGATAAACATAAAAATCACCTCTAATTTGGGGCGCCTGGGTGGCGCAGTCGGTTAAGCGTCTGACTTCAGCCAGGTCACGATCTCACGGTCTGTGAGTTCGAGCCCCGCGTCAGGCTCTGGGCTGATGGCTCAGAGCCTGGATCCTGTTTCCAATTCTGTGTCTCCCTCTCTCTCTGCCCCTCCCCGTTCATGCTCTGTCTCTCTCTGTCTCAAAAATAAATAAACGTTGAAAAAAAAAATTAAAAAAAAAATCACCTCTAATTCTACAACTTAGTGATTTCAATTGTTAACATTTTGCTTCCAGTCTGTCTGAACTTCCAGGCTGTTTTTTTACTTCCTGTCAGCCAGTGTTTGCTTGTATTTTGTGTCAGACTCTTGGTGAAATGTTTTACACGTATTCTTACTCCTCAAGTAGCCTTGTGAAACAAGTACTATCATTATTATCTTCTATTTACAGATGAAACAGACTTAAAGGTAAGTAACTTGTCCAAGTTCACATAGTTGATAAATAATGTAGCTGGAATTTTAACCTTATTTAAATAGCTCCAGCTCTTCACTACTACCTTTCCAGAAATCTTATTTTCTTCTGTGACTATCACTCCAGAATTGTTCTCTGCAGGATTGTCAGTAACTTTTTAAATTCCTGCCTTCTCCAGCCTTATCTCCAAACCTCTTTTCCATCTTCTGTGTGTCACAGCCACGCTTCCAGTTTTGTGCAGGCACTATGCCTTTAGCCTGCCTATGTGCCATTTGTTCCCTTTGCTCAGAATGCTCACCCCACCTCTCTTACCCAGGTCATTATGTGTATCCTTCAAGTCTTCACTTAAATGTCACTTTCTTGAGATCCTTTCCCAGGCCTTTCTCACACCCAAGACTGGATTGGTCCCTTCTATTATTTGCTCCTATAGAACTTTGATTTTCCTTTTGCAGACCTTTTCACACTTAAAATTATTTGTTCATTAGAATTTGGTCCACTATTTTCACTACATGCTTTGTTTTTCTTCACATCTGGCTTCTTTTGCAGTCCAGGTACACGGAATGTGTCCAATAACTGTGTTCAATAAAAGAAAATTTTTTTTTCTTTCTGTACTTAGCTCATTCACTTTTAGCTCTATGTTTGTAAATCACAAATACGCATCCTCTTTTCAGAAAATGAACTTTCTCTTTTTTCCATTTTGAAATTGCTCATTTCTTAATGCACTCCAGGCTCTTAATCTAGTCAAGAAAGGCACCATTTTTGACTCCTTGCTATCTTTTCTGTTTGAGCCAATTCCTTGGAAGGTGGATCTGGTCTATTGACCTGGAAAGATGGCCACAATATTTTAAGTGAAAAAAGGTTCTAGAACAGTATATATAATTTGTGGTATTTTCTCTAAATACAAATACATGTATTTTCAATATCTCTGAAATACCTGGGAAGATATACACTGAACAGAATGATGGGGGAGGCAACTAGTTTCTCTTTTGTATAAAATTTTCAGTGACTACATCGTACTAAAAAGAAATCTATTTTGAACAACAAAAAACAAAAACAAAAGCAAAAAGCCTTTTGAAGGTATCCTTTCTATTCCTTCCACTCCTGCTGCCTCAGATTTAGCTCAGCTTATTTGTACAAGAGATTTTTTTTCTCTCTTTCTCTCTTTTTGTCTCTTTCACATCTCTCTTCTCTTCTTCCCATTTCATATGCTTGGTCAGTCTTCCCAAAACCTTGCTTTCGTTATCTCTTTTTGGAGCTCAGCGCTTTAAAGTGGCTCTCTGTTTCACTAATTCTGCATGTTTCCACCTGGCTCACAAGGTCTTATGTAATTTGTTCTCAGCCTTTCCAGGACTGCTCCTCATGATTTCCCTCACACGGTCTCAGAGCTGTTCTGCTCAGTGTTCCCTGTACATGCCACATATTTTTTTCTATTGCAAGTATTTATTTACAGTCTTCACTCTGAAAAATACCCTTAAACTCCCACAGTTGTTTGCCTTCCTGTAGCATTTAGTTTTATCTAAGAGAAACTGCAGATTTTGGTGGCTGAAATGTGTTATTTTTTTTATTGGCATATTTAGACTATTTATCCTCTGGGTAAATAAGTGGCATACTTGTTCAGGTGTACGTTTTTCAAAGAACATGTAGGACATTCTTTTCTGATTTTTTCAGAAAATTTGGAAATAATTGGTTGTTGAAAAATAATGCCTAGAATGCTTGTTATAATAAAATACAGATTCTGGGACCCTACATCTGGTCTAGGATAGAACTCAGGAATCTGCATTTTTCAGAGCAGCTGATCTAGGTGATTCTGGTACATGACAACTAGGTTGGGAAACACTGGCCTGAACGCCATATTCTTCCTGAATTCTTGGCATTTTTTGCATCTTTCTCTTGGCTTTGATTCTCTTTTTAGTTCTTGGCTCATTGTATTTGTACTTCTACTTCCTTCCTATTCCTGAGGAAAAAAAAGTTGGAAAGCTAACTTGATAAGACTGTTTTCCTAATGCTTTACTGAATTTGACTTTTGCTATGAGAATCTGTTTTTCCCTATCTCAGACTTAAGTATATGATTAAATTATTGATGACCAAGGCCTTTGTCTTCCTGTCATTATCATGAAAGATTTAGTGGCTCATCTCATGTTCTAGAAGTCAGAAAATTGATACCACATTTTACATTTTGTTAAGAAAAATAATGTGCATTTCCCATTTCACTTAGTTTTTTTCTTAGTCCCTCTTAGTTTGAGGGACGTGGTTTGCAAAGGTCACAGTGAATGGGTCTCACAGTTTTGGTCAGAGATTAAGTGCATTTGAATAAGAAAACCAGGGTATTCATGCTAAGGCATACTATATGGTCATTTAAAAAAGAACCAATACAATATATATAGCAAGATTGTTTCAGAAGGCTATCTACAATAGCTGTCTAGTATAGCTGAGTAAAACAGATTGTACAGCAGTAAATATAAAATCAGCTTGTTTTTGTTTAAGCCACCCCCCAAAAATCCCAATATATATCTGTTTGTGTGTATATGGGTAAACGTCTCACAGGTCATAAAATAAGTGATTAGTTTATGATATTTATTTATTAATAATACTAATATAAATAACAAGTTTATTATATTGATTATAACAAGTTATTAAACTTACTGTTTATTATATTTATCAGTGATTTCTACTGAGGAAAAGAAAGATCATAAGGAAAGGGATTTTCAGTTTTTACTTCATATATTTCTTTCTTTTATTTTTTTTTTAAAGTTCATTTATTTGTTTTGAGAGAGAGAGAGAGTAAGAGAGAGAGAGAGAGAAAGAGAAAATCCCAAGCAGACTCCACACTGTCAGCATGGAGCTCGATGTAGGGCTCGAACTCACTAACCATGAGATGATGACGTGAGCTGAAGTCAGACTCTTAACTGACTGAGCCACCCAGGCATTCCCATAAATTTTTTTTAATGTTTATTTATTTATGAGAGAGACAGAACATGAGCAGGGAAGGGGCAGAGAGAGAGGGAGACACAGAATCTGAAGCAGGCTCCAGGCTCCAAGCTGTCATCACAGGGCCTGATGCGGGGCTTGAACCCATGAACCACAAGATCATGACCTGAGCTAAAGTCGGACGCTTAGCTGACTGAGCCACCCAGGTGCCCCTCAATATTTGAATTTTAAATAATGAGTATGTGATTTTTTTTTAATTTAAAAAATTATGAAAGCATTAATTTTTTTAATGTGGTATGATGTCAAGGTATACAGTTTGTTCTTCCTATAAAATATCATTTAACTCTAGAACATTTAAAAAAAAAAGAAAGAAAAAGAAGAATTCTAGGAATTTAGAGTGCTTATTCCATAATAGAACCAAAGAGAGTAAGAGAGGCTTTAACCAGTGTATTGGAGACCGCAGCAGCATCCACCCAGCACAGTAGCTGATGCACTCAAGTGACTCTCTGCTTTTGCTTCCCTTAGGTTGTTTGGTCCGCAGTTTGCATTCATTGATCAGTGAGTTGATTCAGACTCAAACCCACCGACAGCAATGAATGTTGAGTGCAGCCATCAGTGTTTCCATTTGGTGGAGTTGCCTTGGCACTCCCGAATTCCTGGCTCTTCTTTTCCACACGGGTTCTTTGACTTCTGTGTCTGGCATCTCTCTCAGTAACCAGTGGTCGAGGGCCCACATAGTTATAGATAACATTGATACTAGAGCTGGGAGGTCCTTAAAGATGAGAAACTATGTTTCAGAGAATGGAAGGAGCCCTTGGAGAAGCTAACAGGTAGCTCTGACCACAAGGGCAGTGCTTGCATACCTTGTAGATGTAAACAAGAGTTGAGGGTCCTGGCTTTTCCTTCTGTTTTGAACTGAGAAATAGGCTTTTCAAGGTAAATTAGCACAGGTTACATTTGGGGTTAAATAATAATAGTAGCTTACATATATTGAGTATTTGCTGTGTGCTAGGAATGGTAGAAAGCACTTTACATTTTATCTCATTGAATCTCAAAACTTCATGAGGTAAGCGTTCTTATTTCCCATTTTATACACGAGAAAACAGACTCAGATACTTGCCTGTGGTCACAGAGCTTAGTTAGGAAGTCTAACCAAGATTCATCCCAGATCTCTGACTCCAGACATTTTTTTTTTTTTAACTTGAATTTAACAAACATTTAAATAAGCACATGTGTGGATAGAAATAGTGAAGCAATAGTTGTTTTCAAACAGCTCATGTTCTAACAGGGCTGTCAAAACTTAACCACATTAACTGTAATTGGAGGTAGGATGTGATAAGAGCTGTGCAGATATTAGATAGTTTTGTGCTATTTTTGCTTAGTAAATCCTTCTCTTGCCCTTAATAAAAGTTTTAAGGGGATGTGGAAGAAATGGGTGTAAAATACTTAATTGAATGTGGCTCCAAACCGAAATACATATTTTTAATGTCTTTCCTTGCTAATCCTATTTCTCACCAGGGTGGCATATTTGTAGGAGGCATTTTTAAATACGTTAGGTATTATCATGGAGTTCTCCTTATCTTATTGAAATGAAGCACTTATTTGTCAAAAACACAACAAAAAGCAAGGAACAGTGGATAATAGAAATAGGAGCTCTTAAAAAATTCACTGGATCACCTTTGGGGGACAGGCAGCAGGACTGGTTCTGGTGATCTTATGTGACATGTGAAGGTACAGCCTGCTCCCTTGCTTCAGGAAATGTAGTGCTGTTTGTAAAGACCCCAAGGTACAGTCAACGGTCGGTGGTTTTTTCAAATCCCAAACTCACCGACAGCGTTGAATGTTCCTTGGAGTCCTCTGAAGGCTGGTTCTGGCCCTGTCAGCCCTTCTTCAGCCTGTGCCCATGTTCCAGGAGCCATGAAGCAGTGAGATGACTGCTGATAGAGGCTCTCATATTCTTTTCCAGATTTCAGGTTGAGAGTATTTAAATTATGAAATCACTTTGTGTACAGCAGAGAGCTAATGAACTTAATGAACTGGCGAGGCTGCAGTTGTTTATGCAAGCCGACTCCAGTGGATGGCTGAGAAAATGGCTTTGAATGGTATTATTTTTTAATTCTGAAAATGTAGAGTACCTCATTTTTATAGTAGGTTCGTTATTAAAGGGCATGGGTAAGAAAGAAATTAACATACATTGTGGGCTCTGTTATATGCTGGGATTTGTATATTTTTATCTCATTAAACTCTCAACAACCCACTTGTACCTCATGAAAAAACTGAGTTGAGAAATGAAATGATTTGCCCAAAGTTACATAGCCAGGAGTTAAGGTTATAAGCCAGAACTTGAATGTTGGATTTTTTGAATGCAAAGCTCATTCATTGATCAGATCACCTCCTTCCTTGTCCACCACAAAACTTAACTGTTGTGTATCGGGGGGTAACATCTTCAGTGAGAGCTAAGTCAAATAAGTAAACATTTTCTCCTTATTTACTTGTATTAATAGTAGGTGGGTCTGTAGGTGAAATATTTCATAGAGGACGATGAAAAAAATTGACCTTAATAGCTGGTGATCTTTCTAGTTGAGATCCTGGATTGCTGAGTTACCACAGAGGTTCAGTGATTGTCTACAAGTGATTTTCCATATTGAAAAAACAAAAAATAAACAAAAACTCCATTACCTAGTAGAAAGCCTGCATTTCTCCTCAGTAAGGTCACAGAGAGTTAACTAAAATGTCAGGTGTCTTTGCTTTTGGCATGAAGAGTATTGGTACATTATAGACATACTAGTTATTTTTTATTGGCTACTGAATGTCCTTGATTAAAAATCTGGAGCATGAATTAATTATATGCAACTTTTCAGAATGCGGGGTTTCTAATGGGAGGGATCTAGGAGTGCTCAGTAGAAGGGTTTACAGAACTGCTGGCTGAATTAAGGTTAATCTTTAATCAGGGATAGTTATTGTCATTTGCTTTAGATTTAAGTATTAAAGATTGACTCTTCTCAAATTCATTTTTAGAGCAGCCAAGTGGTACACATTTAAAAAAAAAAAATCAACCACTGAGAATTTGGTATGAATGTAAACTGTTTACATTCTATGTCAATTTAATTGTTTCACCCTCTGTCAAAACACTCCAGTTAGCCAGCTTTGTTGAGTTCTCAGTGTTATGGCAGTGAATTGTATACAAATGAAAACAAAAATCAAGCAACTGTTACTGTGTAGTAGTTTAAAAACTCTTTAATGTGTTTAAACAGTCTTCCTCTTGATCTGATAGTTTGAAGAGATGTCAATGCCTTATACCATTTGGACAAATGTTCAGACTTTTAAAAAATACTGACTTCTGCTGCTCCAAGCCATTAGATGTCTACAAAATACCATTGCTCAAATTCATGGCATTCTAAAAAGAATGCTTTTCATAGACTTGAAAAACTAGAGCAGCGTGAAAGGTAGGTTTCTAGAATGACGTAGGGGTGTTTCCCACTGTATTTGAGGTAATTTTCATGGCAGGAAAGGCCACCATTATCCTCACTCCTTTAATTTGCTTTAAGTCCTTAATTTTAGTTTTTACCATCAGGCAAGTTTGAGGCACACATTGGGTCTTTTAAATGAGTTTGCTAAGGTGTTTATATACTTAATGCAAGGATAAAGCTTAAGAGTTAAAAAAAAAAAAAAGTTAAGGCTAAAATTAGCCAAGAGTGATAGAAACTACAAATTTAATAAACCGGTCTATTTCATTCTTGATTTACATTGGTTTTGAGTTTGTCAAAACTCACCATGCCATCCTTTACTATTTGACTTACCTTCTTTCCTTTTCCAGAGGTACTACGAAATACTGAAACCCACATTGCTCCAACTTAGAGATGTAATTGTTTTCATAGTCCTCTTGAGGCCTCTTGATATACTTGAAAGAAACAAGAAGCATAAACTCAATAAAACGATATATTTGAGGGATTAGTAGCATAGCAGAGGAGTCACAGTCTCAGGTGTCTGTCTGTCCAGACACTTCCCACGGATTACACAGGGAGCATCTCTGGAAGTGTTTGGCAGAATTGCTACTAACTTTGAGGACAAATTCTTAAGTTATAAAGATGGCAACAGCTTGTCACGGTGAATCCGTGTTCCTCTTAGCCGAACTAACTGCTAATGTTCTCCTTCATCCTTTTGCTAATTTGGTGGTGAAATCCTAGGATTCTTTCTCCTCCGGTTAGCTCTTGCCATCATGGAGCCTAGTGTCTGCCCAGGGAACTAGATGTAGACACAGCTGATGACAAAGAGGATGATTGCTGTGCTGGTGGAATGATATGAATCATGTTGAGGGAGAATAGAGAAAAGGGTTAATTGTGCCCCAAAGTGCTAGGAAAGATAGATATCTAAGGGTCACATCTGATCTGGACCTCAAAGATACAGTTGAATTTTTGCTAGACAGAGAAGGAAAGATTCCAATAGAGGAAAGATTGCACAGGAAGTCCTAGAAGCAGGAAAGGTCAGGTAATGATGAGTGGCGAGATTAATCTCTCAGGATCAGCTAACTCATCCTTAAGATGCGGGACAAATAGCACTTGCCCTTCCTGTGCACACAGCTGTGAAAATCAAATGAGCTTGTTCATGTGAGAGTAACGTGAATGTAGTAGTTTCTAGATTTCTCTTTTCTCATTGCTCTTGGTTCATATGTGTTAGAATAGATTAGATACCTTATCATGATAGACTTTTCCAAATTCTATTCTTTTTTGGCTTTCTCTTTTTTTCCTTTAGAGTGACCATAATTTAATTTTTTCATATATTGAGTGTTCGGAGAAGTAATATCGCATAGTAGAGTACAGATTTAGATCCAGAATCTTAACTTTGCAGCTTAATAGCTGTGTGACCTTGGGCAAATTACTTAACCACTCTGTTTCTCTGTTTCCTTATCCATAAAATGGGGATAATGACAGTATCTACGCATTGGTTTATTGTGAGAACTAAATGAGGTAATATATATCAGGTGTATAAAACAACACATGACACATTATAATTTATGTGGTTTTATATATGTTTTTTCAAAATGATTTGAATTCTTAAAATCATTTACAATTATTTTCATATTACAAATATGCAAATAAAATTGCATATTTCATCCATAATTTGGTTTTAAGTCCATATACACTAATGTAAAACCCTTATTTTACAGTTAAAATACTTTCCGAATAGCTTATTGCATTGTATATGTATCTGTATATGTGTGTTTCAAAGACATTTTTTTAAAATAATCCTCTGCCACTTCCTTTGTGACCTTAAAGTTTTTTTGATCTCCCATGAGCTTCAATTTCCTCAATCTGTTAAAATAAGAATAGTATAGTAATACTACATATTGCTTGTGAAGATTAAATTAGATAATATAGTTAAAAACTTTCTGAAAGGCTGTAGTTTCTCTCCCTAAATATATGCATATAAACACAAAATTTTGAAAGCAGTTTCAGTTTTGGAATCCAAGAACCCATCTATAGCCTCCCTATGAACTTCAGGTTAAGAAATCTGACCATAGGGGCACCTGGGTGGCTCAGTTGGTTGGGCATCCAACTCTTGATTTCAGCTTGAGTCATGATTTCATGGTTTGTGGGTTAGAGCCCCATGTCGGGCTTTGCACTGATGGCACGGAACCTGCTTGGGATTCTCTCTTTCTCTCTCTCTCTCTCTCTGCCCCTCCTCTGCTTTCTCTTTTTCTCAAAAATAAATAAATAAACTTAAAAAAATCCTGACTAGAGGTCTAGACCAAGATTTTGCAATCTAGTCTTGCCACTGATGTAATGTTGATGCTTTTGGAAGTTTAGATCTCTGTTTTACTAGAAGTGACTGCTTGCTAGCAGTACTGCAACTAGTCACATCTTTCTAGTCACATCTAGTCACATCTTTCTCTATATCATAATCTATGTGATGTAACTGGATAATGATTACTGGACAATGATGGTCTCTGGAAAAGTAGTTATTAGGCTTCATCAGTTTCTGTATTAATTGCGGATACCAACCAGTAATTAGTAAATCTGTGCTTATACAATTAGAATTTCTAAAAGAAGTTGCCAGATGAGAAATTAACACAAATATTTGAATGAACTTAATTTACTTTGCAACAGTTCGACACCTCTCCCCATTCCTCCAGCAACTGTTTAGTTTAGATCTTATCTCAGCACTAAGACTACTAATTCTGGCCTTAAATTAGGCTGAAAGAATGTGTTGTTTCAAGGCAGTGCTTACAAAGGAGACTGCTGGGGCGCCTGGGTGGCGCAGTCGGTTAAGCGTCCGACTTCAGCCAGGTCACGATCTCGTGGTCCGTGAGTTCGAGCCCCGCGTCAGGCTCTGGGCTGATGGCTCAGAACCTGGAGCCTGTTTCCGATTCTGTGTCTCCCTCTCTCTCTGCCCCTCCCCCGTTCATGCTCTGTCTCTCTCTGTCCCAAAAATAAATAAACGTTGAAAAAAAAAAACAAAAAAAAAACAAAGGAGACTGCTAGATCCAGAGTTTTTATTTGAATGTTAGGGAGGGGGAAAAAGGGTGCACCAAATATTGTGGTTGTATATGGAATTATTGATCATTCTTATATTTAGCCTGTTTGAGGTTTTATCAGAGAGTTGAGAAGTATAAAGAGAAATTTAAACTCAGTAGCTTGGAACGTTTTACTTTTTGACATGACAACTTTATATCAGGGTATTTCAGATATTTTAGATGAGTCTGGAAGACAAGAGGTGGGCAGGCCACCTCACTGAAATAGCAAATTAGCCTACTGCCAAAAGGCAATATTTCTTTTTTTTTTTTAATATTTTTAAAATTTTTTTGTTTATTTACTTAGAGAGACAGAGCACAAGCAAGGGAGGGGCAGAGAGAAGGGAGAGAGAGACTCCCCAGCAGGATTCCTTTTTTTTTTTTTTTTTTTTTAATGTTTATTTCTGAGAGAGAGAGAGGGAGGGCCGGCAGGCCAGAGTGTGAGCAGGGGAGGGGCAGAGAGGGGGAGACACAGAATCTGAAGCAGGCTCCAGGCTCTGAGCTGTCAGCATAGAGCCCAAATGAGGCTTAAACTAATGGACCATGAGATCATGACCTGAACTGAAGTTGGATGCTTAATCGACTGAGCTACCCAGGCGCCGCCACCCCTGCCCCCTCCCCACCCCACCCCCGAGTAGGATTCTGGCAGTGTAGAGCCTGACATGGGGCTTGAATTTCCGAACCATGAGATCATGACCTGAGCCAAAACCAAGAGTCAGATGCTTACCCTACTGAGCCACTCAGGTGTCCTGGCAATATTTCTTTTCAAATGGGACATGCACTTTAAAACCTATCAAAATATTCTAAGGGCCACCTGAATTCTCCACCCCTTAGTTGCAGTGACTGAATGTGTTTGAGTTATTACTATTCAAGATTACTTTGCAAACCCACAGGAAGCAGGACTTCATTTTTCCATGGTAGTTTAATTCATAGGATATCTATAATCTGTGAACAACTCTTCTAAGTAACTCTACCAAGGATTGTTGTTCAGCTAAACTGAATATGTACATTGAGTTAGGAATATAAAGTCATAAGAGATATGGGAATCAAAATCATACAGTAGTTAATATTCATGGGCATTAAGGAATGAGCTGGAAAGAATCTTAGGTTTTATTCCACTGTGTGAAAAGTGTTGGCAGGGACTTTAAAAGTCCTTGAGAGCCAAGAGGCATGTGTTTTGCAATAACCAGTTAATGAAGTAAATAAGAACAGTGATCAAAGAAAGACTCAATCTTTCCTTTTTTTTTACAGTGATGAAATCCTGATGATCTATCAGTAATATAAGATTATGTATTTCTTCTTCTGACCTATTTTAGTTTATTGGGTTAAATTTAATAATATGACACTATGTATGCTTTAAAAACTTGACCTCTGTTCTTACAAAGTTTAGTATTATCTCAGGTAGATGATAACTTTGTGTTAAGACATCATAAGTTATAGGTAACTAGACATATTCATTCTACAACCAACTTTATTCATTTACAGCATTTAGGCAAATGATCTTTGAATGTTGATTTTCTTGGCTATTTCCAGCAAATTGTTGAATCTTTGCAAAGTATGTGTCTTAAAAGCTTTATTTTTGAATGTATATTTTCTAGAAAAGCTGAGGTAGATGAGGTACATCTACCTCATACTTTCCTAAATGAAATGGTATTGTGTAGGTTGGATAAGTTATTAATACTTGACATACTGGATTTAGACTTATTTCTCCATTGCTAACTTAAAATTGGACAATCCTGATGTTTGTGTGGGAATGCTAATCTGGGTAGGGGAAAAATCCTGGGATGAAAGAATAGAAAATAAGTTCCAATCTATAGTTTTATAACTTAAAAAAAAATTTTTAATGTTTATTTTTGAGAGAGAGAGAGAGAGAGAGAGAGAGACAGAGCACAAGTGGGGGATGGGTAGAGAGAGAAGGAGACACAGAATCTGAAACAGGCTCCAGGCTCTGAGATGTCAGCACAGAGCCTGATGCGGGGCTCTAACTCACAACTGCAAGATCATGACCTGAGCTGAAGTCGGATGCTCAAACGACTGAGCTACCCAGGTGCCCCTATAACTTTTTTTAAAAGTTTTTATTCATTTATTTTGAGAGAGAGTGAAAGCATGAGCAGGGGAGGGGCAGAGAGAGAGAGGAGAGAGTGAGAATCCCAAGCAGGCTCTGCACTGCCAGTGTGGAGCCCAATGCTGGGCTCGAACCCACGAACCACGAGATGATGATCTGAGCCGAAATCGGACCTTAACTGACTGAGCCACCCAGGCTCGCCTAGTTTTACAACTTTTGAAGCTATCAGGAGTTTTAGAGGTCATTTAGTAATGATTTCCAAATCTGACTTTGCATCAGAATTAAAAGTATGATGGTGGGAAAAGTGAATTGCTAATAATGCAGATTCCTAGGCATTGTCCTATACTTAGTAAATCAAATCCTCTAGGAATGGGTTTTATAGTTTTCAGAAACCCCTAGGGGATTCTGATATAGACATTTCGTGGACATTTGGGAGTCTCTGATTTAGGCTAAGATTTAATAGGTGAGGAAATGGATTTAGAAGGGAAATGAAGACAGAGTCCTACAACGGGCATGTGTGTGGGCATGCATGTGTGTTTACTTAGAACACACTGCCTCTCCATCATGAAAAAGCATGCTTTTTGTAGAAGTTTCCCAATGTCCTATTGGCCATCTGAAAAGTACTTCCAAGTCTATCTGCCTGGTAGGTCAAACATCTTAGCCTTAGGGATGTACCCAGAAGTAGTGCAATGGACCATTGACTTGAATTTGGCATCCTGACCTGAAGTATTTGACTAAGTAAGCAATGCTGAGTGGTGTTGGCATAAAAACTGTCCATGGTTTGAAATGAGGAATAGCTGTAAGTGATCAAAAGTCTGTGAAGGCCCTTCAGGCTCTGACATTTATCAGCTGCTGCTACACTTTAACACTTTTCTCTAATCAAAGGTGACTACCACTGGATGGAAGAGGCTTGCAGAACCTCTGGCTGCTCTCAGGGGAGGAATTTATTTTAATTGCCAGTGAGAAGATAGGAATGATTTCAATAAAGATCAAGAACCTCCATATTCACTTCAGCTTGGGCTCCTGGCCAAGTGTCCATTCTCTGGAGGGAGTTGATGTCAGCTGCTGTCTTGTGACTTGAGGTATTTCAGAAAAGCCAAAGGCATTACAGGAGCCTTTCCTGAGTTGGCAGGCAGGAATGGCACCAGGAATCAAGGCCTGACACATGTCATCAGCCTGGAGAAAGTGGAGTTTGGACACTAATGATGGCTCTTGTCAAGGCTCCGTGTGATAAAGCCAGGAGGACTCAGCTTCGGGGTTTGTTTGCATAGAAGAGGAGTTACGGCTTAGAGAACACCTGCCAAGACTTTTCACTGCCCCAGCTGTATGTCAGTGACAAATCCTTCACCCTTGACTCCTGTCACTTCTTTTTAATGGGTGATGGTAAAGATGCTGGATGGGTAAGGAAGAGAGGCAGGCAGCCTGGTTATATCTAGTACATTTCCCTATTTGCTTGTTTTCTTGCCGTTCTCTGTGTAGAACTAAATTTGTGTGGCCATACTCCAGGCTAGTATTTTGTCTTGTCTGTATCTGAAGGTATACTGGGCCAGAGTGTCAGGTCCTTTATTCTCATAAATGCCACTGCTGATGACCACACAAATGTCTTGATTGGCAGTTATGAGAAAGCTTTTTTTGCTGATATCTCTCTTTGTTAGAGAAGTATTATTTTCAGATTCCAGCCTTGCCATTTAGTAGCTGGGTGATTTTTGGCAAGTGGTTTAACCTCTTGTTTCTCATCTGAAAAATGTAGGTAAGTAATTAATTGTACCTATACCACTGAGTTGTTGTGAGAACTAAGTGAAAGCAGGAGTCTAAAAATACGTGGCACATAACATTCAAGTTTCAGTTACTGTTATTACTGTAATTATTTGGTCTAATTTCCTGCCTACTGGGAAGAATGCAATGAGGGGTTTCTAAGCCACTGTCTTGATGAATACAGGAATTATGGTGTAGAATGAATGTCAAATTGAAGTCAGGGGATCCAGATTCAAGTTTTGACTATGCTATATGTTACTTCAATTTCTATACTTTTCCATAAAAACAAAATTACACCAACTAAAACAACAAAATCAGGATCTCTGAGATCTTGCCACACACACAAAATTGACATTTGTAAAAATTATTGAGGTTCCCAAGAGCTTTTGTTTATATGGGTTGTTACCTTTCACTGTAATAGAAATTAAAACAGAGAAATTTAAAAATATGTATTCATTTAAAATAAAAATAACTTATTACACAGCAACAAATAATGTTTTAAAATAAAAATAACTATAAAAATGTCTATAGTTTCTGGGGCGCCTGGGTGGCTCAGTTGGTTTCATGTCTGACTTCATTCAGCTCAGGTCAAGATCTCATGGTTCATGGGTTCCATCCCCATGTTGGGCTCTGTGCTAACAGCTCGGAGCCGGGAGCCTGCTTTGGATTCTGTCTCCCCCTCTCTCTCTGCCCCACCTCCTGCTCGCACTCTCTCTCGGTCTCTCTCTCTCTCTCTCAAAAATAAATAAGCGTTAAAAAATTTTTTTTAAATGTATAGTTTCAAAACAAAACCTTTGTGAGAAGAGTGACATTATTTTGTATTTTTGCAGCTCTCATTAATGTCTGGCTTCATAAAAGACAACTGAATTTTCATATCTGCATATATCTGCATCTGCATATTTGTTTCAGTATGTTGTTTGGGCTGAAGTATATGAAGAAAATCTGGCCTCTATACATAGATATCTATGGAAAAAAGGGAATTTTAATAGTTCAAGTAATTGCATATATTCCTTTTTGATGCTGTATCAGTTCTTAATACCTAATCTGAAACCATATCAATGAATTTTTCATACTCTATTCCATTGAAATCCCCCAGTCTATCTTACAGTTTGCATGGGTCTTTTACCCATGAATCATTTTATAACATCATGTTTTGTTCATGTGAAAAACACTGGTTTAACAATTTATGTAAATTTTCCAGATGTGGACACATTTCATCATAAAAATCCAAATCAACTTTCTTAATCTCACTGCTAATCTCCTGGGAAACACCTCCTGGGAAGGTGTGAAGCTCACAGCAACAGATAAAAATTTTCCAAAATTCTAATTTTTATTAAAGGCTTAAATTTTGTCACTGGCAACATGTACTGCTAGTTGTTTTCCTTGAAATCATGACATTCTCACTTTGTTCATTTTCAAGGAAATAATTGTCAAACATCCAAGCCTGAATAACCATAATTTTCTGTTGTTCTTTCAAGTAAAATAGTAGTCCATGAAAAAATCTGATAGTTTAGCCTACTGCTAACTCAAACAGTGGCTTAAAGTGCGTTTCCTGGAGACAGTGTACAGAAATGTGTTTAAATGCGTTTTCCATTTTGTCACACAAAATATTAAAAAGTTGTGTAGTCAGACATTGAGATTTAATAAAATTAGTAAATCTTACTGCTTGATCAAAGACGTTCTTAAGGTAAAATGGCTTTTTTTTTTTTTTTCCTGGAGTGTATGGCAGTGATGAATACAGTGACTGGCAATACATTTTGGTGGCAGTGCTTTGATTTTTGCTAAAGTCAGCAGTTTAACCCAATACTGGGTTTGCACCATCATTTTAAATGTCACCATAGTGAAAAAAAAAAAGCAAATAATGCCTTATAATTGGTACAAAAATAATTTGACCTTGCAGACTCTTTGAAAGGGTCTTGAGGACATCTGTGGATCACACTTTGAGAACCACTGCTGTGGAGTCCACAAATGTTAAGAAAACTCTAGGCAAATGGTTGAAACTTCCGTAATCCCTTCAGAGTTAAGACTCATAGGGCTGCAGCCAGCTATAATAAAGACAACCCCTGGCGTATTGTTTTGACATCTCCTTGGGGCTTAGCATAGTATTAAGGGGCTTAGTTTGCACTTAGTGGAACCTCACTAAAAGGTTGATCAGTCAATGCAGATTGCCTAAATTTTATATTTAGCAACTTTTTTCTTCTATACTTTATGAACTCAATTTTTTATGTTTTTATTGTAAACACCATGTATTTTCTGAGTCTTACTGTTTCCTCTGTTAGTGATTGTACAGTTTTGTTACTGTGTGTGTTTTATTCTCCTTGTGGGGGGATAAGAAGCAAATCACATGGCACTTGCTCTTTTATGATCTTGGGAAAATAAAAGCAGTTAAACAGTATGCCATGCAGTGTCCAGACGCAGAGGCACTCTTAACCTGACAGAGGATTCAGCATTTAGTAGATTTTGTAATAACTAACCTCCTCCTGAGCATCCTTTAGTGTCCGGCATTGTGATTTTCATATATACATGTATTTTATATATGTATAAAATATGTACATTTATATATATATATATATACAATTTATTATATGTAAATATTTCCATTTATATATAAAATATGTAAGTATTTACCTATACTTAAGTGTATATATTTAAGTATATATAAGTAGATAAAACATATATATGTATATATATATAGTATATAAATTTGCTTACAAAAATATATAAATCATTCATATTTAATTTCCTGAACAGTCCTGCCAGGTATTTGGTGTAATACTCACTTTATATATGAGGAATGAGACTAATATGAGAGTGATTTGCTCAAGGTCACAGAGCCTTGGTCTGTCTGGTGCCAGGCTTTTCAGTAAATGCCTAATTGCCCAGAGGGTTGAAAATAATATGGGCTGGATCGGGTAGAATTAATTCTTTTCCCTATGCCAGATTCTTCTTAAAGCCTTCCCAGATTTCTCCCCAACATCTCTTCTTTCCTCCTTGGTTCTATAGTATTTCTCAGTGTGTACCTTGTTTTAGAATTGTGCAGAAGGCTTATCCTTTCTACTCTAATATAAACTCAGTGAATGCAGAACCATTGTTATTAGATATACAGTATATCTGGCACTTGATAAATGTTTATATTAGACTGTAAGTGTTCCTTTCTTAATTCATTTTTTATCTAAACAGTATGTAAATTAAATCATTTAAATATATTGCTTTTTAAATAAATGCAGTATTTCCTTTTGAGATGTGAATGATAACCCTGTGATCTATCTATTCTAGAAGTTGTAGTGTGCATCTGTTTTGGGATTTGTGTGTCAAATGTCTTATTTTCAACTCATAAGTTAGAAAATCAGTGAAAAATGTGAACAGTTTTGTTCATATATTAGTGTTGATTAAGTAGTACCCTCTTTGACTCCTTAGAAATGGCTCTACGATAAGAGAATGGGGAGTGCTGACTTGAGTTGATACATTTATTTTTTAGATCAAAGCAGATGGAATAAAGTTGTAAAAGTCGAGCTTACTACTCTTTTAAACATAAGAGGTAGTCAGTTTTCACCTTAATAAATGAATTTGGAGATCAAAGCATCCTCTCTAAGATGTTGGTCACAATAAAGCCAGTAAAATGGCAGGTGATTATTTATGTCTACAAAATAAACAATGATCAGAAGCAGCCAGTTATGATAATTGCTCTATTTTTGTGTAGACTCTACAAAAAGATTTGAAGAGTAACATCTGTGTAAAGGACTAACCATAAATGCTTAGCTAGCACCTTGAGTGGGAACTTGAGATCTGGATATGGGAGCAAGAGTGGTTGTCATTTCTTGGTAAGCCACCTGCAATTTGGGTACCTTTGCTTCCTGACATGCCCTCAACATATCTTTTTTGTTTTTAGAGAGTTCTTAGGATTGGAGCTCTTCCCTTTGCGGCTTTCATACCACCTTCTCAAAATTTTGTTTCTGCAGTGGTGTCTTAACTAGGTTATGTGAAAGCAAACTCATAAAAAGGAATTTATCCCATGGTTTACTTCTTAATTCTTTCAGAGATAATTTTGTTCACAAATGAAGTTGTGAAAGTTTTGGCTATTAGAAGTAGAATTTTCATTTGTGCTGCTCCAGGATATGGAGGTGAGGAGAGGGCATTTCTGTCAAATCACAGCTTAGTTCATGTAAGTCTAAGGGGTAAGAACTGCTGAGGAGGTGAGAAAAGTAGCACCCTTTCTTTGTGTTATCTTAATTAATGCTTCCAACAACCCTTCTGATAAAGTAGTGGTTATTGCATTTGTCACTATACCAAGATAATTCTGTCCCACACCACTGTTTTCCATGTACCAAAATAATTTACAGTCATATGTTATACAGTCACATGAACATATTAATTGAACAGTGGTACATATTGCTGAATATATCAGATCAACTAGGTTATGTCATTTGATTCCAGTACTAAATTCTGCAGTTACTGAGGGCACTTTGCTCCCTGAAGAAGTTGCTGATTAGGGTGCTTTTCAAATTTGTGTGTGTATTGGGTTAAGATTGTGTAGGAATCTGGCTCCTAAATTTAGGAAGAATGTCAGCTTCTAGGCATGAGAGCATAGCATTAAAATAGTTGTAAACTTTCCAAGTTTATTTATTTATTTTGAGAGAGAGAAAGTGAACAAGGAAGGGGCAGAGAGGAAGAGAGAGAATCCCAAGCAGGCTCTATGCTGTAAGCACAGAGCTTGATGCGGGGGTCAATACAGGGCTCAATCCCACCAACCATGGGATCATGACCTGAGCTGAAATCAAAGCTGACCACTTAACTGACTGAGCCACCCAGGTGTCCCAGTAGTTGTAAACTTTAAAGAAAATGTATTTGGAGTGGGATTCATTCAGATACTGACAGGCAATAAAAATGAGCATATTAAAGGTTTAAATTTTCAGTTGAATATTATCTTAAATACGGTTTAGCCATGTATACTGATTACAGTCTTTCTTACTTAAAAAATGTCTAGTGCATTTTCTTTAGGATTTATTTAAATCAAAGTGAATACCATTTTCCCTTTGGCTTCTTCTGTGCTACCATTCTTAGCCTTCTGCTTCTTTAAAAATGTTGGGGGGCTTTTGTGCATTCTAAATATGTGGGGTTTTTTTGTTTTTTTTTTACTGTGGTTTTCAGATGTTTTACCTGTTTTTACTACTGCTGATATTAAGGGTCTTATATAAACTTTTTTTTTTTTTAATGGATGTACAATTGAAACAGACATTGGCAGGGGCGCCTGGGTGGCGCAGTCGGTTAAGCGTCCGACTTCAGCCAGGTCACAATCTCTCGGTCCGTGAGTTCGAGCCCCGCGTCGGACTCTGGGCTGATGGCTCGGAGCCTGGAGCCTGTTTTCGATTCTGTGTCTCCCTCTCTCTCTGCCCCTCCCCCGTTCATGCTCTGTCTCTCTCTGTCCCAAAAATAAATAAACGTTGAAAAAAAAAAAATTAAAAAAAAAAAAAAACAGACATTGGCAGTCTGTTTAGGAAAACAGAAAAGTAAAGGCTATATCTGATTATTAGTGGTAAGAGGAAAACCTAACAAGTGAAAATGCTATCTGAGTTCAGAATAAGGGATACTTTTTAGGGCAGAAAGGTCACACAAGGGAATCTTGTGAGCTGTTGTAAATATTCCCTAGTTTGTTCTGGGTGGTGGTTATGTGTTACGTATACATATGTAAAAATTCATCCGACTTAAGATTTGGTCACCTTACCATATGCAAATTATACCTCAAAAATAAAAGCATTATAATTGTAACTGAAGCAAATGTGGCAAAACCTGGGTCATTATTGTATATGAGTAATGGTTATTTTACTATTATCACTGGTTTTATGAAAATTTGAAATATTTAATGATAAAAATGAAACAAAATCCTGTCTCTAAACATATCACATTATACCTAATTTATGAGAGCTAAAAAAATTTTTTCTTGAACCTGCCATTTTTCAGGTTTGGAATTTTGTCTTTTTTTTTTTTTTTGGATATTACTGGGGAAGTACAGAGAATGAAGTCTTGTTTTTATGACATCACTTATTTAAAGAGAACAAACTCAGTCTTGAAACCAGCTTATATATAAATTTTTTCCCTTCTTGAATCTGATTGGGGAAGAGCCAGGCCACTTAGCTCTATTAAGTATATGGTAGTTCTAATTAAACACCAGTTTTAAAGTTTGTGTCTTTCATAAACCTACCTAATATTTAAGATTTGCCATGTACTTGATATTGTGGGAACTATCTTGTAGAGTGATGTTACTATTTTATTTTGTATATGAGGACATAATCTGAGGTCAAGAAACTTGTCCAAGTTCTCATGGATGAAGTAGGGAGGGCTCCCCATTCTTGGCCTCTAAAGGATACCACAAATGGGGCACCTGGTGGCTCAGTCAGTTAAGCATCCAGCTTCTGCTCAGGTCATGATCTCGCGATTTGTGAGTTCGAGCCTCATATTGGCTGACAGAGCCAATTGACAGAGCCTGGAGCCTGCTTCAGATTCTGTGTCTGCCTCTCTCTCTGCCCCTCACCCACTCACACTATGTCTCTGTCTCTCTCCCAGAAATAAATAAACATTAAAAGAAATTTGAAGGATACCTAAGCTGCCAATGTCAGTATGAATATAAAGATAATTCTCATTCTTTTTTTTTTTTTTTTTAATGTTTATTTATTTTTGAGACAGAGACAGACAGAGCATGAACAGGGGAGGGTCAGAGAGAGAAGGAGGCACAGAATCTGAAACAGGCTCCAGGCTCCAAGCTGTCAGCACAGAGCCTGACGTGGGGCTCGAACTCACGGACTGTGAGATCATGCCCTGAGCCGAAGTCGGCCGCTTAACCGACTGAGCCACCCAGGCGCCCCTAAAGATAATTATCATTCTTTATAACTGACCCTTAATTGCCACAAATAGATCATCACTGTTTTAAGCAGTATTCATGTACTGTTTTAGGAGTCTTTTTAGAGCTTGTATTGAGCAGTCTTTAAAATCTCAGAATAATTTCTAACACTTTCTTAATAACCTAGCAATGTGGCTTTGTCCTTTAAAACAAAACCTAGAGTAAAGAGAAATATTTTCATTTTCTTGTATGAAAAAAGGCTATTTGTAGGTCATCTTTAAAAAAAAAAAAAGGCAAATTCTCTCTCCAGACCACATTAGAACCCATGCCAACTTGGTAGAGGGCCTTTACCAGAGTAATGATGTAAGAATTTGAAAGAGCACATAGTGCAGCTGCCAAAGCTCACAGTGTTTAGTATCAACACCGTCTGTCTGCCAGAGTCCGCAGCTCAATATTTTTTTTTTTCTGTATATACCAAGTTATAATCACATATATTTATCTTTTTGGGGGTGGGGTGGGACAATAGTTACTGTTTCATGAGCTTAATGCTTTCTGAGGAAATAGTGCTCTTTTAAACTCTCATATACTTCTGAGCATTCCCCCCATCCCCAACTAACTCCCAAATATTTATTCTCCTGGGTAGATTCTTCCAAAATGTGACACAGAGGGGCAGTTCACACCTTGCCTAGTTTGTGTCCTGCAAGGAAACCCTTCCCTTGCATGGTTCTCTATTCAGGAAGACCCATGTGCTACATTCCATCCGTTTGCCAAGTCTTGGACTTTATCCAAAGTACAGTATTTGAGTATGCAATTACACATACACATACTGGCAGCAGCATACTTTTTCCTGGCCTCTCTCAGAGAAAGCTCAAAGCCAGAGGAGCAAATCCAGATGTTCTTGAGTTTGGCATCCTCAATTCAGAATTCTAGATGGCAGGACTTCACTTGGAAGTGTACCAAGCTTACTCAGCACCTGCTTTTGCTAGCCATCACATTTTTATTACCAAAGATTCTGGCGTTTGCCTCCTTTGCTGAGCAGAAAGAACACCATAGCAGAGCTGCATGCGAAGTGGCTCTCCATCATTCGAGAGAAATATTTGATTTGCTTCAGCAGGCATGCAGAGGAGGCTAGTCTTGCTGTGGGAAGAAGTCTGGGATGAGAGCAGGTGCAACTGCAGCTGCAGCCCCTTAACCAAATCTGGCCTTGTTTAATTTTTAAATAGTCTAAAACATTTGGCATCAATATAAGTAAACCATTATGGGCTCTCTGGCACCTAACATGGTACCTTGCACAAGGGGGAGGTGTTCACTGACTATCCAGTCACCATTTATCGAATACCTTCCATGTGTACCAGGCAATGTACTAGAGGCTGGTGATGAATAAGATCTTTTTTCAAGAAGCCCACAGCCCGGTAGGAGGCATAGACTCTTAAACGGGTAAATGACAATTCATCAATTTTATTTGTGGTGATGCAGCTTAGTATTTTGTTAACTTTTTAAAAAAATTTATTTTATTTATCTTATTAATGTTTTTATTTATTTTTGAGACAGAGAGAGAGCATGAGCAGGGGAGGGACAGAGAGAGAGCAAGACACAGAATCTGAAGCAGGCTCCAGGCTCCGAGCTGTCAGCACAGAGCCTGACGCGGAGCTTGAATTCACAGACCGTGAGATCATGACCTGAGCTGAAGTCGGACGCTCCACCGACTGAGCCACCCAGACGCCCCTTTGTTCACTTTGTAAGTTAGCTACAGAAGCCAATCCACTGGATCGATTTCATGACCTTCTTTCTAAGAACAAGCATGGGATTTTCATTCAATTCTAAAATATGCTTACTTGCATGCATTTTTGCCTCTTTAGATACCTCTTCTGACTTGCCCAGAGGTGAAGATTTGTGGACTGCAAAAAGAAAATGCTAGTATAATGCAGAAAGACATTTTTAAGAAGGCTTCCAGAATTGGTTATTCTGTTTTAAGTAATGTTTCCCTAATATAAAAACGACGTGCAGATGCATCAGTTCCTCTAGGTATGTTGGTTATCAGGCTGTTGTAAGACTAGGAAAAGTAATTTCCTTCTCTCTGTGGAATTTAAACTTCCTTCATTTGAATTTTTGCATAGTTAGGGCAGAACCAGAAAGCACATTTTTTCTTTCATAACTATTTCTGGATAGATTAGGTCACATTTGTTGAATAATGATACAGTTCCTCTGTCTTAACTTGTTTTTCTTTCAGCCTCCCCCTCTTCAGTTTTTGAGGATGAGCATATGAGTATTTCCATTGGGCTTCCCTTAACCATAAAAAAAAAAAAAAAATTGTTTAGATTGCCTTCGTCCTAACTAGTTTTCTCATTTCTTTGATGGAAAACAGTGTGAGACAAAACGTGTACTATTAAAATAAGAAAATCTCATATAGTACTTATGCTCCAGGTTTTGTTTTTAGGCCTCTTATGTATAAAGTACTTAAAAGAAGGGTTATATAATCCTCGTGGCAACCCAGTGAGATGGGTACTTATTATTTTTTCCATTTTGCAGATGAAAACAGGAAGGCATAGTGAGGTAAGTAACTTGTCCAAGATCATATGGCTAATAAATAGCAAAGTCAGGATTTGAACTCAGGTGTTGCTGACCTATTGTGTTCTTAATGGGTGCACTATATCACTTCATACTAAGTTTGACATTGAATGATTCCCTAATCATTCATGACAGAATTCTCTAAAAGTAGAGGATAATAGTATCTACCATTTGAGTTTCTCCTGTGTAGCTAGGCATTATACATGTCATTGTACTTCTTTTCAATATTATGGGTATATGAATTGGTCCCATCTTACAGATGATAATATCAGCTAACATTGATGGAGCACTTCCTGTGGGTCAGGCATTGTACTGAGTTCTTGTATCATCTCATTAATTGTTCACAATAGTTCTGTGGGTAATTGCTGTTATTCTCAAGGCTGGAGGATGTCACTTGCATAGAGTCAAATAGCTAAGGAGGACAGAGTTAGGTTCTGAATGCAGATTTGCCTGACTCCAGACCCCAAGCCCTTAACCAGCATGTAATATTTGGTAAGAAACAGTACTTAGGTAGGTATTGTAGTGATGAGGTGAATCTCAGAGGACAGAGCCTAGCTCCAAATCTTGTTCCTCATCCTTTGTCCTCATATATTTTGTTGATTAATTGTGACCATTGCTTTTCTTTCTTCTTCATGTTCTCATAATACAGAAACAGGATACAGGTATCAGAGGTGGCCTTCTTGTCTGAAAACAGAAAATTCTTGTCTAACTGATGTCTTCATGATACGTGGCAGTTAGTGTCTTTTATTAGGCTTTTGTTAAAGCTTTGACTTTTTCTTTAATTCCATTTGCTGGGACTTATCACTCTATAGATTTCTTTCTATCCTCCCAGGATTCCTGGAAGTTGTAGTGGGGAGATATTAAGCATCTGTGAGGTTCTATTTTTGAAATACTGTACTGTAGTTTATTTTTTATCTTGTCTTCTTAGGATTATAAATCTGTTTTCTTTACCACCTAAGATATAGTTGGTGTTGAATATTTTTGTTTATTTTATTCATTTATTTTTTTAAGTTTATTAATTTAGAGAGGGAGAGAGAGCACATGCATGCACAAGTAGAGGAGGGACAGAGAGAGAGAGAATCCTAAGCAGGTTCCACGTTCTGTGCTGAGCCTGACATGGGGCTGGATCCCATGAACCATGAGATCATGACCTGAGCCAAAATCAAGAGTTGGACACTTAACTGACTGAGCTGCCTGAGCGCCACCCCCGCTTTGTTGAACATTTTTGTTTATTCTAAATTAGTTTTCTATTGGAACCTTTATGCTCTGACATCTCACTTCCCATTAGCAAGCTCAAACCTAAATTTTTTAAATTTTATGTTTATTTATTTTGAGAGAGAGAGAGCAGGGGCAGGGCAGAGAGAGAAGGAGAGAGAGAGAATCTAAGCAGGCATCATGCTCAGCACAGAGCCCAATACAAGGGTCTCAATCCCATGTCCGTGAGATCATGACCTGAGCCAAAATGAAGAGTTGGACACTCAACCAACTGAGTCATCCAGGTGCCCCAGCAAACTCAAACCTAAATAGTTGCAGAAATGAATGTGTTTTCGGCCCTTTCTCTGTTTCCCTAAGTGTCTTTTCTTTTTCTGTCATTCTAGATTATCTTTTCCTTCTGTCCAAGCAGTTGGTCCCTAAAATTTATTAAATCTACCTCCCAAACATAGATCTATCACTCTGGACCAATGTATTCAACATCACTAGGTAACAGAAACATGAAAAAAAAAGTGAGGGTAGTGCTATATACCCACCATTTAGAATGGCTAAAATTAAAATAACAAACAAATGGACTATACAGTGTTGGTGAGAACAACCCAGATATTCAATCTCTGTCAGCAGAAGTGGAGTATAAATTGAGACAAACATTTGAAAGCTCTTCAGTAGTATCTATGGAAGTTGAACACAGGCAGTTTTATTCTAGGCATATACTCAACAAAAATGGATAAAGTGTGAACCGAAAGACATATAAGAATGTTCTAGCATCATTATTTGTAATAATCCCAAACTGGAAACAACTAATTATCCACAATAGAGTTGGTAAATAAATTATGGTATAACCCATAAAATGGAATATCCTATGGCAGTGATAAGGACAGACTATCACAACATGCAACAGAATGGATGAATCTCCTAGACAATATGTTGAACAAAAAAAGCCAGATACAAAAGATTACATAATGTGTGATTACCTTTATATGAAGTTCAAAAATAGGCAAAACCAATCTGTGATGATAGAAGTCAGAATAGTGGTAACTTGTACTGATGAGATATAATGCTGAGAGGAAGCATAAAGGAGATTTCTGAAGTATAAATGTTCTAATCTTGATTTGGGTGTTGTTTCCACAAATATGTTCACTCCCAAAAATTATTGAACCATACATTTGAGATGAATGTGTTTTACTCTGTTTATAGTCGAATAAACAAACTTACTTATTTTTAAAAGCTAGGCAATAGCTTGGCTAATAAGTTTGAGGGGAAGCATAGGGCTCAAGGACTTGTGTTAAAATACCATCTCTAGGTTAATGGCTTTGGGTTAGTCACTTGAGAGTGACCTTAAAGAATGACTTTTTTGGGGCGCCTGGGTGGCGCAGTCGGTTAAGCGTCCGACTTCAGCCAGGTCACGATCTCGCGGTCCGTGAGTTCGAGCCCCGCGTCAGGCTCTGGGCTGATGGTTCAGAACCTGGAGCCTGTTTCCGATTCTGTGTCTCCTTCTCTCTCTGCCCCTCCCCCGTTCATGCTCTGTCTCTCTCTGTCCCAAAAATAAATAAACGTTGGAAAAAAAAAATTAAAAAAAAAAGAATGACTTTTTTCTCCATGTATTTACAGTAATGATCTGGATGGAGTTTCACCAAACCAACAATACTTTGGGTCAGGAGTACGGTTGTGAGGTCTCAGTTTTTATTCTGTGTAATACTTCTTAACATTTTAAGTGATTTTTCAATAATATTTTAAGCAAGCTTTAAAAAAAAAAAACAATGACTTTGATGGAGGAAATGTTAGGTAGCATGACAAGTAGTAAGGTAAGATATTTGGGGCCATGTGGAACTTGGGTGCTCTGCAAATTAGATCTCAGCATATTCATTTTACAGTTTGGTAAAATAGCAAGAGACATTGCTCAGAGGTTATTGAATAGAGTGAAATGTTAAACCAAACCAACCAAACAAAAAAAGCCTAGTCTCCCCTTTGCATTAAAAAAAAATTGTGCTAAAAAATACATAAAATTAACCATCTTAACCCTTTTAAAGTGTATAGTTCATGGTGTTAAGTATATCTATAATATTGATCAACAGCTCTTAAGAACTTTTTCATCTTGGAGAATGGAAACCCTGTATCCATTAAACAACTCCCCCATTTTCCCTTCTCCCGCCCCCTGGTAACCACTATTTTACTTTCTGTTTCTATGAATTTGGCTGAGAGAATTTTAGTTAGAAATTTAGTAATGAAGCTTTGATTAAACCCATGTTGTCTTACTGTCTGTGCTTTGCTCCTCCACATTTTGATGTCTGTCCAAAATTAAACGGTCTTATCTGGTATATTCTAGTCATCTGTTGTCAAAAGGTAACCACAAATTTCTAGGAACTATTTTATTTATTTATTTTTAAATGTTTATTTACTTATTTTGAGAGAGAGAGTACATGCATATGTGAACAGGAGGAGGGGCAGGAAAGAGAGAGAGAGAGACAGAGAGAGACAGAGAGAGAATCCCAAGCAGGCTCTGTGCTGTCATTGTGAAGCCTGACATGGGGCTTGAACTCACGAATCATGAGATCATGACCTGAGCCAAAATCAAAAGTTGGATGCTTAACCAATTGAGCCACCCAGACACCCCTCTAGGAACTGTTGTAAAGCAGAATGAATGCTTTAATAAAAGGTTAATGATAATTTTGCTTTACATTTACAAAAGGCTTTGGCATTCACATATAATCCAGAGATGCATTCCTTTAAGATATTATATATTCTTACAGACAACATTAAAACCTTAGCACAGAGCATTGGTGCAGTGGAAACCATAGTCTTTTTTGGCAAATACTATATTTCTCCAAATTAGACTAAATTGTTTATACTTCATTAAATTTTTTAAAGAAATCATAGTTTTTCTTTTTTTTTAATATGAAATTTATTATCAAATTGGTTTCCATACAACACCCAGTACTCCTCCCAACAGGTGCCCTCCTCAATGCCCATCACCTACCCACCCCTCCCTCCCATTCCCCATCAACCCTCAGTTTATTCTCAGTTTTTAAGAGTCTCTTATGGTTTGGCTCCCTCCCTAACTTTTTTTTTTTCCTTCTCCTCCCCCATGGTCTTCTGTTAAGTTTCTCAGGATCCACATAAGAGTGAAAACGTATGGTACCTGTCTTTCTCTGTATGACTTATTTCACTTAGCATAACACTCTCCAGTTCCATCCACGTTGCTACAAAAGGCTGTATTTCATTCTTTCTCATTGCCAGGTAGTATTCCATTGTGTATAGAAACCACAATTTCTTTATCCATTCATCAGTTGATGGACGTTTAGACTCTTTCCATAATTTGGCTATTGTTGAAAGTGCTGCTGTAAACATTGGGGTACCAGTGCCCCTTTGCATCAGCACTCCTGTATCCCTTGGGTAAATTCCTAGCAGTGCTGTTGCTGGATCGTGGGTAGATCTATTTTTAATTTTTTGAGGAACCTCCACACTGTTTTCCAGAGTGGCTGCACCAGTTTGCATTCCCACCAACAGTGCAAGAGGGTTCCCATTTCTCCACATCTTCTCCAGCATCTATATCATCCTCAATGGGGAAAAACTGAGAGCTTGCCCCCTGAGATCAGGAACACGACAAGGATGTCCACTCTCACCGCTGTTGTTTAACATAGTGTTGGAAGTTCTAGCATCAGCAATCAGACAACAAAAGGAAATCAAAGGCATCAAAATTGGCAAAGATGAAGTCAAGCGTTCACTTTTGCAGATGAGATGATATTATACATGGAAAATCTGATAGACGCCACCAAAAGTCTGCTAGAACTGATACATGAATTCAGCAAAGTCGCAGGATACAAAATTAATATACAGAAATCAGTTACATTCTTATACACTAATAATGAAGCAACAGAAAGACAAATAAAGGAACGGATCCCATTCACAATTGCACCAAGAATCATAAAATACCTAGGAATAAACCTAACCAAAGATGTAAAAGATCTATATGCTGAAAACTATAGAAAGCTTATGAAGGAAATTGAAGAAGATACCAAGAAATGGAAAAACATTCCGTGCTCATGGATTGGAAGAATAAATATTGTCAAAATGTCAATATTACCCAAAGCAATCTACACATTCAATGCAATCCCAATCAAAATTGCACCAGCATTCTTCTCGAAGCTAGAACAAGCAATCATATAGTTTTTCTACTTTTTCTGGAGATTTGAAGCCTAATAAATAAATGATATCTAGCTATTTTTAGAAATTCCATGCATAATTTGGACTGTTTACTTGCTGACATCCAGAAATCTATTTTCATCGTATGTGAGGCTGCATTGTATTGTCCTGTGTTCTTACAATTTTAGAAACCAGTTCTTTTCAAAGTTAGGAGCAGAAAAAATTTTATCTAGTGTCTGGGAAGAAAAAAATTTAAAGCAAGCAAAAAGTCCCACCAAACCACAGAGAATGAAACTTAGGCTATAGTGAAATGAGAAGGTCCCTAAGAGCCAGTCATCTCTGCGTTCAAATCTGAATTCTGTTTCCTAGTGGTTTTGAAAATGGACAAATAATTTCTTTCCAAGCTCGATATCTTCATCAATAAAGTAGAGGCTAATAATAGTACTAGATTCTTTAGGTGGTTATCATTATGAAATGTCATGTTTAGAAAAATATGCATGGAGCCTGACATAGAATAGGCCCTTGATAAATGTTATTTGCCATTATTTGGGAGAGGGTGTATGTTTGAAACATACTAGTTATATGCAGGTATCAGAGTCTTTGAGTAGATGCAGAGCTTTATCAGGAGTCTGACCTTTCACAGTGAGCTGATCAGCTTTTATTTCTGGAGTATGAAGTTACTGTGATAATTTCTCTCCTGTGTGGTACACACATGTACAGGAAACCAGGGGCATTATTTCCTGTTAAGGGAAATGTCTCTTGCAGGACTCAAATTAAGCAGGATTTACAGGGGAAATTACAAAGAAATGAAAAATGATAGTTATTTTATGAAAAGTAAAAGGTTTTTTTCTTCCTGTCAGTATTTGAATTCTTCTTGACTATAGGTACTTGGGTAAACATTAGTGTGTGCTGGTATAAAGCTATTCAGTTGGTTGGTTTGGTTTTTTTCCTCTCAAGAATTTTTGATTTTTAAGTTGATCACTCAGTACAGCATCTTAAAATGTTTTCCTTTTTCTAGCCATGGTCTGAGATATGTGATATTTCAGCAATTGGGCAGGGCAGATTGGGCAGCTCAATCACATGATGTGAGGGCCAGATTGTGAAGGATGCTAAAGGCATGCTTTTTTGAGGAAAGAACTCTTTTGTTAACAACTGTAGATCTTATATACGTAAAGTACCTGAAACAAAGTTGTCATTCAATAAAGAGTTTTTGAATAAATTATATTCTTGGTTATCTTCTTGCCTTGGTAAGAATTTATAGAATTTTCTATTGTATTTGGGAAATCAGAACTATATGTCCATATTTAATACTCTTTGCTCACTCTTAAAATTTGAAAATAATTTCCATGGGAAAAGAGTGACTTCTGTGCATCTTAATTTATCATCACATTTTCCCATTTCATTTTTTTTCTCAAATGTGGGACTGATTCTTGGTTCATGTTCTTGTTTTCAGGTAATGAAACATATCCACGAGATAAAGCATTTTTGTTTTGAATTGTTTTGTTTTTGTTTCTGAGACTTTTGGAACTTGATATTAAACTTCCCTGTGTCCTGTTGAAAGATTTTCACAATTTCTGTCAACTGCTTAGCATCTTTAGGGAGGTCTATTTTACTTACTGTGGAGATTCTTCTACTTTGTTGCCCTTATTTTAGTTTTCCTTTAAAACTCTCTTCTCGTTTCATTGTTGAACAAACAGAAACTTTATTGTATTTGGGTGGCAGCTAATTATGTATAGCACATTCTCAGTGTTTGTGAGCTTAGGGTGGGACAAATGCTATTAGTCCATGCTTGGTAGGAGTGTAAATTAGTCAGACCAAAAAAAAAGATTAGAAATCAGAAATGTGGATAGCGATTTTTGTATAAATATATTCACTACAGTATTATTTATAATAGAGAATTAATGGAAACCACCTGGATATCTTAAAAGTCATTTTAATGACTTTTTAAAAATACTTATATGTATTTTGAGTATATATATATATATACTCAAACAAATTAGAGTATAAAACTATAGAGAATTGATCCCATTGTGTATGAACTACATCAAGATACTAATAAGGATTTTCTTTGTGGGTGGAGTTGTAGGTGACAGGTTTTCTTTTTCTTTATTACCTAGATTTTTTTTTTTTAATTTTTTTTTTTCAACATTTATTTTTATTTTTGGGACAGAGAGAGACAGAGCATGAACGGGGGAGGGGCAGAGAGAGAGGGAGACACAGAATCGGAAACAGGCTCCAGGCTCTGAGCCATCAGCCCAGAGCCCGACGCGGGGCTCAAACTCACGGACCGCGAGATCGTGACCTGGCTGAAGTCGGACGCTTAACCGACTGCGCCACCCAGGCGCCCCTACCTAGATTTTTTTATATAGATCATGTATTACATGTATAATGACAGAAAAACTACCAGTATTAAAAAAAAAAAAAACACTAATATATTAAATAACTACAATATAAGATGAGAAAATTTACCAAATGTTGACATTGGTTATCTTTAGACAGTGAGATTATGAATAACTGTTTTTGAGTTGTGAATAATTTTTTTGTGTTCATAGTTTTTGTGCTTCCCAGCCTATCTGTGATAAGCATACTATCTTTATAAGGTGAAAAATAAGTTATTTTATAAAGTATATCAAGGCAGTCATCTAGAAATTTGCCTTCGGAGAAGTTTCCTTATGAGACTTTTATAATAATCTTTAGAGGAAAGAAATGCTTTCTTTGTCCTTTTTGATGGTTATGGTAGACTTGAGATTCCAAATCTTTAATGTTTCTTGTATACAATTTCTGATTAAATTGGCTGAAGTAGTAATACTACTAGAGATAAAATGTCCTACCCTTTGATATCTGTACATCACGGCAATCCATTTCACTATTGATATCCCAACTTCAAAGTATTTTTCTTTTATAGTCTTGCTATCTTGTGTTTAGCATATGCAGCCGGGAGCTCTTTAATAAACAGATGGAACATTTCATCTATAGGTGGCTTATTCTGCTCAGCTGTTAACACCTGAAACAAGTATTTTAGATACACTTAAGCCTTTGAAACCAGTTATTTTTAAAAAGCAGAGTTATTCTCATATAGATGAATATGAAAGCAAGATGGATGATAGTAATATCTGATATTTGTAAAACTAGCGTAGCTACTATTTGCCAAGCATTTGTGGTGTTCTAGGCACTACATTAGACACTGACAAACGTTATACAATTTTCACAGCAGCTCTGTGAAGTTGTATTATTTTCCCTTTCTTTCCTGTAGAGGGAGGTACCTGAGGTTCAGAGAGACAAATTTGTCTAGGGTCACACAGTCAGTGAGTGCTTAAGCTGAAACTAGACTCAAGTCTTTGTGACTATAGTACCCAAGGACAGAACCTTTCTCTTGTTTCCTGTTGTGTATCTAGTGCCTAGAATAGGACTTGTCACATACTGAGCACTTAACATACATCCTTTGAATGAATAAACTGTATACCTAGAAGCTTCTAAGTGGCCAAGCAAAGAAATTGTTCTGTTCTACTAATACAGGATTATGTAGAGGAGTGAGCCTGGCAAAAAATAATGCTATTAGAAAGCCAAATGGAGGTGCTTATACCAAAATCTAGGTCATGATAACAGACGATCAGATTGGGATCCTCTTTTTTGATGTAACAGTTTAATTTGTTCTGAGTACATATGTCAGATCTCTTTTTCACTTAACTTTGATATTCAGTGAACAGAGAAAAAGCAAAATATGCACGGTTTTGAATTTTACCAGTGGAAAAAAAATCTGAGTGGAAACTCAGTTTCTGTAAGTGGCAAGAAACTAGAATTGGAATTTCTTGATTGGGACTTTTGGAACTTTAGGTATTGTGGAAATAACATTGTGCCATTGTGGTGACATGGATATACTTTATCCCATTGGTAACAGCAACTTCTTTTTATAGTCATATGACAGCAAAGACTAAATTCCAATTGGAAGAAAGGTTAATGTTTAGAGACCTTGTACGCATAGGTGGTTCTAGTTTTTAAGATGAATTGTTACAGAAGCCCACTTGTGATTCTAGCCTTTCCTTCTCTTCATATTTATCATGCATGTTTCAAATATTCTTGGTTGCTAAGAGCCAGCTGAGTCATGGGTTGAGTATTCTGAGTACACTAGCTGTGTAATCACAATGGTCATAGCACGTGCGGGTAAAGGAAATGGTGAGTGCTACAAACATAATCTTAGGGAAGGGGGTGAAGGCAATATGTATCACATTTAATGCTCCAATGTATCATGATCTCCCAGAATGTCATTCCATGCCTAGACCCCTTTACAGATACTATATTGTTCTTAATCATCCATCAAAAGGAAACTGAGTTTTTGCATGAGATAGTGGTTTACCACAGATCTGAGTAATGGTCATTTGAAACCAGTCTATGTGTTTGAAGGTATTTCATTTCCTTGATGGTTTAAAATCCATTAAGATCTTGTAGTTTAGCATATCTCTTTGCTTGAATCAAACAGCTGAGAGTGTGCATTCTTCCATGTTCTTATGAACTATATTATATTAGTTCGGCTTCAGCAGTTGGCAGGGCACTTTCCCCAAATCACTGGATTCATTCTGCAATCCCTACCATTTTTTAAATGATACGGCTTCTGACCATGGTTATCCTAATTTATAGCTTGTCAGCTACTATCTGTTTTGTTCATCATTCAACCTAAGTCTGCTACTGTGTATGATACATATTGGGCATTTAATATTTATTGGATAAGTGACTAGAAAAAGAAGGCTCGGCTTGATCAGCATTTATTAAGAACTCACTCATAAATGTCTGCTGAGAAGAACCTTTCCTTTGGTTACCTTTTGTGATTGTTTTATGATAAAATTGCTAATGATATCCATGGAAAATCCTTGCAGTCAGATCTATCTTATCTATCTTTATTTAACTACCTTTCTTGTCTATCTATCTGCTTAAGCAGTCCTATAAAACTTTTATGGTTAGCTAGGCTTTACAGAGACTGGATTTGAATACACTCTGGCAAGACCAAATTTCTCACCTCTTAAGTACTCTCTCTACCCTTTAGCTTCTAGTATGAATGTGTTTTTTGGACCACTACTGGTAACAAGGACTCAGAATTGACTTCTTTTTTTTTTAATTTTTTTTTCAACGTTTTTTATTTATTTTTGGGACAGAGAGAGACAGAGCATGAACGGGGGAGGGGCAGAGAGAGAGGGAGACACAGGATTGGAAACAGGCTCCAGGCTCTGAGCCATCAGCCCAGAGCCTGACGCGGGGCTCGAACTCACAGACCGCGAGATCGTGACCTGGCTGAAGTCGGACGCTCAACCGACTGTGCCACCCAGGCGCCCCCAGAATTGACTTCTTAAAAGTCACCAATCTAGATAGTGGCAGAGATTTAATGTACTATCTAATCCAGCCCACTTCTGGGAGATAAATCTACCTTTTCAGATTTCTAACTATACCACACTTATCTCCCTTATAGTTTTGGGGAGGGTGGGGTACAAGGGGGAGAGGAATCTACTACTTTCTGTACTCTGAAAGGTTATTTGGCATGTCTAACATTTTTCACTTATTTGGCATAAAGAAACATTACTGTTTCCAGTTCTGCTGGATTAGTTTCAACTTTAAAATGAGTCTACAGATGTAGTAGAAAAACATCTTACCCAGCAGTTCCTTCTATGGGTTTGATTTTAAAAGACATGAATTTTCTTTCTCTTACCTGCAAGAGGCAGATATCTCAGTCAAGGGCAGTATTTTAGAACTTTCATATTTTTGTTTTAATCACCAAGAAGAATGAGTGGAAATCTTATTCCAAAAAGATACTATTTCTTCATTTAAGAAAATGATTCTTATATATTTAATAACATTAAATTAGTATCAGTATTAAATTCTATCTTATAATACTAAAATCTGAGGTTCCATCTCACTTTTCTTATAATTTTCTTATATTTATTCAATCAGTTTATTTAATATTTATGTTCCTAAGACTTAAAACTCTGTGCAGTGTTGACAGCTTTTATCTTCATGTTTGTTTTAATCATAATTTAAACAGAGAATGGCCTTTGCTATAAATCTGCCTAGAACCCTTCTATTTCCATTCATGTTTGGGAAGATTCTCAGACAATGAAGTGGACCTCAGGCCCTTACTGTATTTTCATAGAATTGACGTTTCCAGAGTGGTTTCCATGTGCTAGGATGTTCAAGATGTTTTATGTATATGATCCTTGAACTTTAAAATGACTGGCAGGAAGGCTAAAATATTCATATTTTTTGCATGAAGAGTCTGAGGCAAAGAGAGGAAGTGACTTACTCAGGATCACATAGTATAAATAAGTAGCAGAGCCAGGATTCCAACCCATGTTCAGTTGCCCCTAAGCCCCATGGTTCTTGCACCTAGCAGGCATAAGGATGGGTTGAGAATGACATCAAAATTTTAGAACCTCATATCCATGTTTATCATGTCTGATTTACTTGATGATAGATTTGGAAGTTAAGACATGTGGTCATGATAGAATCACTTGGAATTTTTTTTTTTTTAAGTTTATTTATTTTTCAGAGAGAGAGAGAGCACAAGTAGGAGAGGGGCAGGGAGAGGGGGAGAGAAAGGTGGAGAGAATCAATCCCAAGCAGGCTCTGCACTGACAGCACGGAGTGCAAGCAGGGCTTAAACTCACAAACCATGAGATCATAACCTGAGCTGAAACCAAGAGTCAGATGCTCAACCAGCTGTGCCACCAAGGTGCCCTGGAATTTTTTTATTTTTTTATTTTTAAACCACTAAAGCCTTGAGGAGGAACCACTCATTACATCTGGTCTTGACCAAATACCAGGTTCACAATAATTTAAAAAAATAGGCATTGGATGTTTTATCAGCTCATTATTACTATTACTATAATTTAAATTATTTAAATGTTCCTTCAGTTCAATACTTAAAAAAAAAAAAAAGAGAGAATGAGGTTTCTTACCATTGAATTTCTAAAATAGCCTTTGCCATTTTCTTGAACAGGCATCAGTTTCCCTATTTGGAAATGATTTTTTGTATTAATCTAACAATGTATCCCTTGGTAGAGTTTACGTTTTAGCTACAGAACATTGTCTTATATAAAACCTAAGCCCAGATGCATGTATATAAACCTCTGAAGACACAGGGGCCATGCTGGTTATTTGAGCCAAGTATGACATGAGATTCTTCTGGTGAAAAAGCCAGGCTGTTATGGAGCGGCATGGTCACATATTGGCTTAGGAAAGCTGTCTAGAATACAAATATTTCCATTTTATTCCACTTGCTTTACTGAATGGCCAGCATTAGTATTTTAGGATACTTGTTTATGATGGCTTGCTTTATGTGTTGAATAGTATCTGTCTGCACAGAGTCACATTATAAAGATTTAGGGTGGACAATATAATAATAAATAATAGCTACTCTCTTTTTTTAAAAAAATTCCCACTACATGCCTGGCACTTTACTCTGGATGCTTTCTATCCTTGACTGTGAGTCCTTCCATACATCTTGCTGGTTGGCTGTTTCCCCATTTTGCAGGTAAGGATACTAAATCCCAGAGAGGTGGACTAATTTGCCTAATATTCTCTAGCTGGCAGCGTGGATGTTAGTAATCAAACCTAGGTCTGACTGCCTTCAAGCCCCTTGTTCTTTGCTATTCTGTATTGTCCATGACAGTGATGTGAAGGAAACCATAGAATCATTTGCTTCATATGTTTAGGAAGAACTTTTTGATACTAAGTAGCATTCTGGAACATTTTAATTACTCTGACCACTCTTAACTGTCTGCTACTACTGCCTTAATATTCTTCATAACCTTTTTATTTTGGGCCAAAGGAAAAAAAAAAAAGAAACCATTGGTTTCAAAATGCTTTTTTAGACATATTTCAAGTATCATGGTGCTACCTACCTTGTCGACAATACTCATCATTATATTTTTTTACTTAGAGATTGATTTATTTCATGTCCGGCTGGATGTGTAGTTGAACACAGGTATTGTGGATTGAGCATAGTCTAGATGATTGCTGTCCATTAGTACTTTCTGCTTTAGTTCTCTATCTGCGCTGTCCTGTATGATAGCCACTCATTACCTGGGGCTATTGAGTGCTTGAAATGTGGCCAGTGTGACTGAAGAAATGAATTTTAAATTTTATTTAATTTGGATTAATTCAAATAACAATAGCCCACATAGCTGGTGGCTACCGTATTGGACAGCAGCACGGCTTGAGGTTGTAACTGATGCTTGTGTTTGGTGCGTAATGATAGAATTTGAAGAAATCCAGTAATTGGTAGTTTAAAAGTTGCTGATTTGTTTTCCAGCAACATTAAATTTAGCAAGCGTTCATCTTACAGCCATGGGACCAAACAGAGTAAGAACAGTTCGTGTTTCTAAAGCAGTTTTTGGTCATTCATGATCTCATTTGATGAATATTTCAGGTATGATATCATTTAGGATTTGTGTCTACTAATGGATCACAGAAGAAAGGCAGAAGAACAAAACCATTGATAACTTCCTTGTGTAGGGTCTCCTCCTGTTGAAATGGACACATTCTGGCTTATTGGTGCTCAGGTTGCAGCATGAGGGCCTGGACAAGAACCTATGCTCATTGATTGAGACTGGAGAATTCTCTCTCTCCCCTCACCTAGAATGTCCATTATTTTATTTTTTAGGTCTAAAGGGAGGGAAGTAGAGGCATTTTCTTAACTTAGCCAGAGAACTACAATAATTTGATAACCAACAAAAGAAAATGTAGTTTTCTTTTTAATATGCCAAATAAGTCTTTCGGGCTTTGATTTTAGTTCCTTGTTTTGGAAAACACAACTCAGAACTCAGAAATATTCTATGTAAGGTTAGTTTTTAAATTGATATATATCTTCTGAAGAAACTTTTGATTGAATTAAATAATAGATTTTATATGATATTTTGAAGAAAAATTTGTTTCCCTGGAGTCTTGATACATTTGGTTTCATTCTGATTGTCTAGTCTTATGAAATAATTTGTAAAAGATATTAATTTCATTGTGTCACTTGTGTTACCAAGCATATTTTTTCTGTGACATTTTTGTTTATAAAATGCTCTTCTCCTTTCTATCAGAGCTTACAACTAATCAACTCTGGATGCTTTTGATTTTTCTGACTGTGCCACGGCATTGAATGAAGTTCCCTATAGTGAGAAAAGAGAGCACATGGGACTCGTGACTTTATGTACTCCAACAATAGAGCTTTTATGACATTGGAGGTGGTTAAAAAAGCTAGAAGTAGCTCTTAAACATGGCATCGCTGTGTTGCCTTTTTTTTTTTTTTTTTTTTTTTTTTTTTGTATTCTCAGGGCTGCCAGGAGTGCATCGGGCCTGTAATTTCCTGTTCTCTGAATCCCCCATCTTTCTGCAGCTCCAAGCTTTGTGTCCCACAGCCTGTGACTCTGTGCTAACAAATCGCTATTGTCCAGTGGGGCGAATGGTGGCTGGAACTAAAGAATTGCTGTCTGGTTTCTATTCAAATCCAGGTAGTGAGATATATGAATGGACTTTTCGAATCGTCCTGTGAATAACGTCTGCTCGGCATGAAGGCTCAGAGCCACGCTAGGAAAGATTAACTCCTAGGCTGACCACTAACATCCTTTGTGGTAGGAGGTAGAAACATTACCAAATATCATTTTATTCATACTGAATTTTCCATTTTATCCTCCAAAACTAGGGTTAACCATTCAATTATTTGACTGCTTTTCTCTCAAGTTTTAGTGTTTCTGTTGATAATATAGAAGTTTGGGAAAATGCTAAGTTGTTTATCATCTGTATTATTTTTCTGCCAAAAGTTTTCTACCTTACATTGACGATGGCATTAAGTTATCTTTATAGTAGTATACATGCAAAAATGAGAAAGAAAGAACTGCTTTTTCTAAGAAACCAACCCTTTAAAATGCTTTTTAACTAGCAAAGGGAAAAATCTTTTTTTTTCTTTAGTGCATTCTACTTATTTGCTTTATTCCTCGAAGTCCAAATTTATACAAAGAAAACAGAAACAACTTCAAACGCAGTATATTAACCAACCAAACAAGACTTATTCAGATTAGGAACCAACTTAAGCCTTTGTACCTATAGCAGAATCAGGATTTTTAAAATCAGATTTGGAAGGCAGACTCTAATTCATAGTTCTCATTATCCTTAGAAAATTATTATTTTATATTTGTCTTACATACCTGAAAAAATGTCTATAGGCTTGAAGGGCCATGCTTTTTACACTCCTTCCATATCGCAGGTACTATGGAATGGAGAGCCTTTTATGTTTCTTTTTGTCTTAAACTCAGACAGCTTTGTAAGCAGTAGTGTGTAGATTACAAGAGTTAGACAAAAGCAGGCGCGACTGCGAAGAGTTGGGTGGGGGGAAGCTTGGGGCACTTCCTGTCACTCAACACATTCCAGATCACTAAAAAATTTCCACACCCTCTGCATTCCCTCTTGCCCACCCCAGATCCCAGTATTTTCTGATCCATATGTTGTGGTATTTATCACACTCCTCTCTATCACTGGGCTCTGGCAAGACGGCTTCAGAGGAGATGCATTCCTTTAGATTGCACAAAGCATAGCTGGGAAAATGGCTGGCAGTTTCAGAATCTAGTCACGATCGCACGCATGAGCACCTCACACATCCATGCCCCTTCCCCCCCCCCCCCCCCCCGCCTCCCGCCCCTGCAGCTGGCTGACCTGTCTCACCCACTGCTGGCCTATCGAACGGCCAGGACTGTCTGGTTTTGGCTCATGCCTTTGTCCATGTCTGGCTTAGTTCCTCTCTGTCTACGCTTGCCACTACCCCCACCGCCCCAGGCAGCACAAGTGTTTGGCCACACAAAACTACAGATAGAAAAGGTGGTAAAAACTTCAAACTTTTTTCTGCAACAGTTTATTCTTTTGTGAATTTCTCCCTTTTTTAACTACTCTGTTTTAAGAAAACAAATACAAAATTAATTATATAAAGGCAAAGAATGCAAAACAACCTTTGTGTTCCTTATAATAACTGACTTCATAACTCTCTCCAGCTGCGTTATGGGGTGTGTATAAAAAGCTTCTGTTCTGAGAACAAAGGAGCACGTGCAGAAATGAGACTAAAAAAAATCCACTGACAGTATTTCACTACACAAATTACTTAAAAGATTTTAGTTAAGTCTCTCAACAGATTCAATGTTAAAATGGTTTTTAGTTAAAAAAAAAAAATTGAAAGTGCTTACCCAGTAAAAGAACCGAAGTAGTCCTGAACTGTTACGTAAGACTTTTTACAGTTGGATCTTTGTCAAAAGGGGGTGGGGGTGATGGGAGAAAGCAGCAACAACAATCAAAAAAGTTCGAGCTGCTGTGGCTAGAGGACAACTTCTGTGTTTCCAGATAGGATTCTTGCTGTAGAAATGGAACTTCCAGCCAGCACAGCATCCTGTCCCGGTAGAGAAATGAGTTTGTCAGTAAAAAAAAATTAGATACTGGAACCCAGGGTAGACGAGGTATTGAACCGCGCCAGATTTCCTTGCAGCCCTGTCTGCTCAGCTCGCATTGAACTATATATGACCCAGATGATGGACAGAAGCACATTCAGTCATGTGCACTCTGGAAGAAAGCGGATTTGCTGGTCCCTGGCAGTGCAGGGGTTTGTCTTCTGATTGGGCTGTGCCCTGATCAGTGAAATGTGAAGCCCTCACCATTCAGAGGCCGTAATTCAGGACTGGCAGTTTGAGTGTCTGGCTGCCTTTAGTCACCGAGAGACTTTGAAGGTGTTGCTTTTGTTTGGTGGCATTACCCACCCAGAGGTTGCTTATACCTATGTACTAGTGTCAGGAGCAATGCTAGTCTTTCTGAAATGTAAACAGGCAGCTGACTTTGCCTGAACCCTGTCATCTTATTGTTGATGAACTTGGCTCTAACTTAAATCAATTATTTGATGTGAGAATTTTTGTGATCCTAACCAAGGCTCCTGTCCACACCACATGCTGGCCTTTATTTTAGGGTTTGATAGGATAAAAATAAAGGTGGCATTTGACTTCCTAGATGGTGTAAATTTCTCTTAATGAAAATTGTATGGATGGATAGCAGAGAAGTTAAGTTTTAGATTCTGGAGTCTTTGAACATACTAGGAAAAAGCTTTATCACTTACTATCCCCATTGTGAAGCTGTCACTCTTATCCCAGTCCTTAGTCACATAGGGGACTGCAGAGGAGAAGCTACCAAAGTGTAGACCCCCTGAGCTGTGACATAGGCTTTAATCATGCGAGACAGCCAGAGTCTACCCTGTCCTGTCTGTCTGAACTAGGGTCCTTGATTTATTTCCCATCTTTCTGAGCCACTAGGAAACCAGGTCATTATACCGCACTGTCAGTTGTGACATTTTTGTTTAGTATATAAAAGTTGCTTTGTTTAATGCAAATTAGCAGTATTTTTTTTTTTTAAATCTGAGGCAGTAAAGTTTTGTTATGAGACCTTGGCACTGATACATGAAATCTACTTCACATGGACCTGTCATTTTATTCTGAGAACTGTTTTTAAAAATTTTTTTTATGTTTATTTTTGAGAGAGAGAGAGAGAGAGAGAAAGGCACGAGTGGGGGAGGGGCAGAGAGAGAGGGAGATAGAATCCGAAGCAAGCTCCAGGCTCTGAGCTGTCAGCACAGCGCCCAACACGGGGCTCAAACTCACGAACTGTGAGATCATGACCTGAGCTGAAGTCAGACACTTGACCTACTGAGCCACCCAGGCGCCCCGGTTCTAAGAACTTTCTTATCTCTTTAGGAATTAGCCTATAAAAAATCCTAAACTGCCTTTTACACATACAGATACTTTGGTTTATTTTTGTCTCTTTCACACTTGTGGAAATAAACCTGTGGTCACCATATAGCATCTGTCTATTTTGCTCTAAATTCTGGGTTTGGATGTTTGTGTGTTTGTGATTGCTTGGGTGTTGACTACATTACACAGGGTTCTGTGTTTGAGGACTGCCCCAAAATTCTTCTCATGTCTTAACCTGGGGAAAGTTGGGTTGATAAGTATGCTACCAGATATAAGAACGATCAAAGTCAGAGAACAGGGGACGCATGCATTTCTCTTTCTATAAGTCATAGGACAATTACTTTTTTTTAAGTTGTGGTAAAATATACATAATCATTTATCATTTATCATTTTACCCACTTTTAAGTATACAATTCTGTAGTGTTAAGTATGTTCACCTTGTACAGTCCTCACCACCATTGGTCACCAGAACTTTTTCATCTTTTCCCCAGTTGAACCTCTGTATATAACACTTCCAATTCTTCCCTCCCTACAACTCCTGGCAACCACATTTCTACTTTCTGTCTCTATGAATTTTTGACTCTCAGAATACCTCATATACACAGAATAATACAGTGTTTGTCTTTTTGTTAGTGGCTTACTCTACTTCACTTTGCATAATGTCCACTATGCTCATCCATGTTGTAGTATGTGTCAGAATTTCCTTCCTTTTAAAGACTGCAGAGTATTCCGTTGTGTATATACCACATTTATCCTTTTTATCTGTCAGTGCACACTTCAGTTGCTTCTACCTTTTGGCTATTAAGACAATCATTCTTGACCACTCTTATAATCTTGTGAGGGCTTCGCTATAGAGCTGCTCTGACCCATGACAGAAGCTATTCCGTTTTATGAAATGGAAGGGTTTTGATATACCTATCAACTGTAGGGACTAACCAGTACCTAAGATCAGGTTTGCTAGAGAAGGACAGATTCATTTCAGCCTTCCTGGATGAGACCTAATATATACTACACTCCCATACTTACTGTTTTTGGATTTATCTTTCCGATTACACTGTGAGCTCTTCATGGGTAAGGACTGTGGCCGATTCCTCTTGAATTGTGCCTATGCCCCTTGTGTAGACCCAGGACCTGTGTAACACAATGAACATTAATAAAAGTTAGTTGAAAAAATTGTGTGTAAATGAATAATAATGATAGTTAATTTTTACTGTATTTTATTATGTACCAGACACTATGACAGGTATTTTATATATATCAGCTCATTTAATCTTCAGAATAACCCTGTGAGATAAGTACTATTACCTTCATTTAATAATAAGGGAACTTGCCTGAGTCCTTACAGCATGTATAAGATATAATGGGGATTTCAACCCTAGTCTCTTTTGGCTCCAGATCCATTATGCTAGAGGCAAATTTCCTAGTGAGATGATGATCAGTGGGTTTTAGGCTAAGCATTGATTCCAAATCAAATATTCTTTCCCTGAGCATCAAGAGCTATAGCCCTATGATAGATATGGTTCATGAATAGATACTCAGAAGAAAGGTTGGCATATTAGTAACTTGGATCTTTTATAGATTTTTAGCTGAACAACTCCTTGTTGAACTCAGTTGACGGATATTCCTGTGTATGCAGATTCTTTCTCGTTATTTTTTTTTTTCAACGTTTATTTATTTTTAGGACAGAGAGAGACAGAGCATGAACGGGGGAGGGGCAGAGAGAGAGGGAGACACAGAATCGGAAACTGGCTCCAGGCTCTGAGCCATCAGCCCAGAGCCCGACGCGGGGCTCGAACTCACGGACCGCGAGATCGTGACCTGGCTGAAGTCGGACGCTTAACCGACTGCGCCACCCAGGTGCCCCTCTTTCTCGTTATTTTTTAAGTTTATTTCTTTATTTTATGAGAGAGACAGCACAAACAGCAGGGGAGGGGCAGAGAGAGAGAGGGAGAGAGAGAATCTCAAGTAGCTCCCATGCTGTCAGTACAGAGCCCAATTCAGGAACCTCGAGATCATGACGTGAGCTGAAATCAAGAGTTGGACACTTAACTGGCTGAGCCACCCTGGGCACCCCCTCATGTTATCTTGAAAGTAGAGTTAAATGGAATGCACTGGAATGAATGCATTGATGTTCTTCATTTGGCAGATACACACCCATAAACGTGTATAGGTATACATATAACATACGTACGTGGTGTGTGTGTGTGTGTGTGTGTGTGTGTGTGTGTGTGTGCACGCGCGCGCATGCAAGTGAGTAAAATCTAGGTGCTAAGGAGAGATCAAGAATAAAACAAAAGATTCTTCCAGAGCTTATATTCTAGTGAAAAGACAGAAAATAAGTTAACAAAGTAAAATGAAGTAAAACAGAAAAGCATGCTATGAAGAAAATAAAACAAGGAATCTGAAATTGACCAGTAAAGAGGAACTTTACCAGTATTTTTAAATAAGGTTATATTCACATATTCTGATTCAAATAAGGTTGATTGCAGGGCGCCTGGGTGGCTCAGTCAGTTAAGCGTCCGACTTCGGCTCAGGTCATGATCTCTCAGTCTGTGGGTTCGAGCCCCGCGTCGGGCTCTGTGCTGACCACTCAGAGCCTGGAGCCTGTTTCAGATTCTGTGTCTCTCTCTCTCTGACCCTTCCCCGTTCATGCTCTGTCTCTGTCTCAAAAATAAACATTAAAAAAAATTAAAAAAAAACAAAAACAAATAAGGTTGATTGCTAATATTTAGTCTGTGTTGTTTTATTTTTTCAAATTCTCAAATACTTTGAGAAATACAGAAGGTAATGTTACACACACTTGATAGTCTCATTTTATAGGTCAGTGGCTTTCAATTTTTTTGACTATTATCCACTGTAAGAAATATTTTATATTACGATCAATTATACACATATTTGTGTATATATCTACATATCTATCTATATATATCTGAAACCACAGTTTTATGAAATAGTACTTGTCCTTACAAAATGTAGTGTCATCTGATATTTTTCTCTTTAATTTTTTTTACTTAAAAAAAAGTTATTTAGGGGCACCTGGGTGGCTTATTCAGTTAAGTGTCTGACTTCAGCTCAGGTCATGATCTCGCAGTTGGGGAGTTCGAGCCCCACATCGTGCTCTGTGCTGACAGCTCAGAGTCTGGAACCTGCTTCAGACTCTGTATCTCCCTTTCTCTCTGCCCTTCCCCTGCTCACATTCTCTCTCTCAAAAATAAATGAACATTAAAAAAAAAAAGGAAAAAGAAGTGTTTTAAACAAAAAAGTTATTTAAAGCCATTAAATTGGTTTTACAAGCCACTGAAGGGGCAACCTGAACTTTGAAAAATACCGTGGGTGAGAAAATTGAGGGTCTGAGAGGTTATGACTCGTCCAGTGTCACATAGCAAGGAAGTGGCAGAGCTAGGACTTGAATCAAAGCTTGATTCCAAAGCCCGTATTTGTTCTTCCACATTATATAGCTTCCCTGCTGATACTAATCTTTAATGAAACTGAACAACAACAAACCACAAATGATCTTTAATAATAATGATTATGTAAAATGTAAATTTACCAAAGCAGAGGCTACAGGAAGAAGCAAAATAGTCTTTCTCTGATCGTTGCCTGTGCATTTTTCAAAGAGCTGTTGGCCACTTGGAGTTGTCTGCCCATATCTTGGACAGAATGCAGTTGACAGTACTCATTAGTTATGCTGGGAATCTGCAGATTCCCAAAGCACTTGTATCTCATTATTCAGCCCAGCCCTGAGGTAACCGTAGTTCTTAAAATAATAGCTGTGTAAGACCTAGCATCTGAGTGTGAGTGTGGCCTTCAAAAGTGAGGTATTGCAGTGTAACTTGGAGTCAGGACTCAAATGTGGGAAAAGATACCAAGAGTCTGAGTTCAGCCCGACGTCTCTGACTGTGGGACTGGTTAATTTTGTGGAAAGGAGAAATCACACCCTCCTCTCTCCCTGGAATATAAGGCTATATCAAAGAGGGAAGGAAAGGGAATGAATGCCTTTTGTCTACTATGAGCTATGCACTGTACTCTAGGCACTTCTGACAAGGGTTTTTAATTTTCACAACAGTTCTGTGAGGGGAATGTTATTATCCCTATTTTGCAGGAAAGAAGTGTTAAAGAAATGATTCTTAAGAATCACAGTCAGGTAGTGGCTGAAGCTGGGACAGAAACTCTACTATACCTTAACTTTAAAAATCATACCCTTCACCTTACAGCTAACTTCGAGCTCCAGGCTGATGAGACTGTATAGAAGGTGACATTGCTAGGCCTTGGGAATAAAGAGTTATGTCCTAAGACAGACGCCTGTGAAAACCTAATAGTGTTGAAATAGAGCTGATTTCTTACTCCTCTGCAGTCTGGGGTTTGACTGGGATACCTCCAAGACTTTTAATCAGTCTAGACTTGGGGTTTGGGGCTAGTTTTTACTTCATGCAGTGGCTTTCTAGTGAAAAACAGGAGTTTAATCTGCTAGTTTCCATTATTAACCAGCTGAATTGGTTTTTCTCTCTCTTTTTTCTTTTTAAGTTTATTTATTTATTTTGAGAGAGAGAGTGAGAGCATGGGAGGGGCAGTGAGAGGGGAGAGAGGGAGAATCCCAAGCAGGCCCCATACTGCCCACTCAGAGCCCAACACAGGGCTTGAACTCATGAACCATGAAATCATGACCTGAACTGAAATCAAGAGTTGACACTTAACCACTGCAGCCACCCATGCGCCCCTTTCTCCTTTTCTGCCATGACTTGGACATAGGTTTTTGTTTTTTTCCCTTTTGGGCTTCAGTTGGGTTGGCTGTCCAAATCTTCTAGACTTCCTTATACCTTGGTTAGCCAAAAATAGTCAGGTACCATTGTCTGCTAGGGAAAGGTTAAAGTCACATGGGTAGGATTGGATTTAAGGCACAGATCATAAACTGTTTCTCCTGTGGTGGCCAAGAATATGCTCATTTTTTGTGAAGAAGAGACTGATCCAATATTAAGCATTAAAAAAAAATTTTTTTTAAGTTTATGTTCTTATTTTTTAAATTTTTTTTTCCACATTTTTATTTATTTTTCGGACAGAGAGAGACAGAGCATGAACGGGGGAGGGGCAGAGAGCGAGGGAGACACAGAATCGGAAACAGGCTCCAGGCTCTGAGCCATCAGCCCAGAGCCCGACGTGGGGCTCGAACTCACAGACCGCGAGATCGTGACCTGGCTGAAGTCGGGCGCCCAACCGACTGCACCACCCAGGCGCCCCAGTTTATGTTCTTATTTTAAGAAAGACAGAGATAGCACAAGCTGGGGAGGGGCAGAGAGAGAGGGAGAGAGAAACCCAAGCAGGCTCTGTGCTGTCAGCTTAGAGCCCTATGTGGAGCTCGAAACCAATGAAACATGAGATCATGACCTGAGCTGAAACTGAGTCGGACGCTCAACTGACTGAGCCACCCAGGCGCCCCCATAATTATTTGATTGTATAATTAAAACTAAGGATTTTGGATAATATCTTCAGATACATATATCTGAAGGCCTATTTTTTTCTCTCCCATTTTATCTTCCCATGGATTACATCAAGGGCAAAGATGGCAAAGTAGATTAGGCAGAAAGAGACAGGAATAACCATGGGGCAGACCCTGTGGTAGGTGCTTTGCAATGTTGTTATTTTGAATTCTCACAGTATCACGATTAAGTTGGTATTGCCATTTCGTCTTTTATACAAATGAAGAAACTGAGGTGTAGAAAAGTTAAATAATTTCTTCAAGATTCATAAGACAGAACCAGTAATCTCACTCAGGTTTTTTATGGGTTGTTTGTGTTTTTTTGTTTTTGTTTTTGTTTTTGTTTGTGGCTCTAAAGCCCTCTCTCTTTATTACCTAATTACTGTCTTCTTTAAAGCACTTCCATTTTCTCTGAGGGGCATTGCCAGGGTTGAGGGAATGTCAGCGGTGATTATACCTCTTAGGAACAGACTTTTCCAAAATCTTTAGGAGCTCATTGTAACACGGATGGACGGACCAATGAGACCTGGAATAGCCACTGATGATCCAGAGTCTCAAGGTTATTGAGGAAAAAGTGACAGGGCAAAAAAGTCATGTAGCTGGGGGCTGAGCTCCATTGAGGTCAGGCTGTATCATGGGAAGAAGCCAGGGCTGAATTCCAAGTCATAAAAAGCTGAACGTAGGTAGGTACCAGGGCTCCCAAAGGATGTGGTTCTGAGGCAGGCCAGTGGTGGCCATGGGTGACTACCTATTTGTAGTGGTTTCTACTAGGCTTCTACTAGGCCTCTTACATTAACCTTTTATGTAAGGATACTGTCCAAGAGATATGTGACCCTGAAATTACCCACTTTCTAAAAGTTTACGTGTTTACCATTCCCATTAAAATCATAAGTGTCCACTGAGAAAAAATGGCAGGTTAATTAATTTAAGCAATTTTTAGGGAGTCTTTTTTAACTGCAATATTTTTGAACATACAGTTTTCTTCTTTATAAAAACTGTAATGTCTTGTTTTCCTCTAGACTTATAAAGGCAGGGGTGCTTGGGTGGCTCAGTCAGTTAAGTGTCCAACTCTTGATTTCAGCTCAGGGCATGATCTCACGGTTATGAGACTGAGCCCCGGAGGCTCTGTGCTGAGTGTGGGACCTGCTTGGGGATTCTCATTCTCTCTCTCTCTCTTTCTCTCTTTCTCTCTTTCTCTCTTTCTCTCTTTCTTTCTCTTTCTCTTTCTCTCTCTCTCTCTCTCTCTCTCTCTGCCTCTCTTTCTCTCCCCTTTCCCCACTCGTGTGCGCGCTCTCTCTCAAAATAAATAAACTTAAAAAAACAAAGGCAGTAACTATTAACTTGAAAACTTAGAAAATTGTATTTTTTTCTTTCCTGTGCATTTTATTTAATTAGTAAATTTTATTGTTTAGAGCAGTTTTAGGTTCATTTCAAAGCTGAGTGTAAAGTACAGAGAGTTCTCATCTAACCTCTGTCCCCAACATGCATAAATAACCTCCCCCACTGTCAACACCAAGCACCAGAGTGGTGCAGTTGTTACAGCTGATGAACCTATATTGACACATCATTATCACCTGAAATCCATAGTTCACTTTAGGGTTCACTCTTGGTGTTATGCATACTGTGGATTTTGACAAATGTGGAATGACATGTATTATCATTGCAGTATTATACAGAATTGTTTTACCGCCTTAAAAATGCTCTGTGTTCTGCTTGTTCATTCCTCCCTCCCTCCTAACTACTGGCAACTACTAATATTTTTACTGACTTCATAGTTTTGCCTTTTCCAGATGTCATATAATTGGAGTCTTACAGTTAGTATGTGACCATTTTAGATGGGCTTTTTTCACTTACTAAGATGCATTTAAGTTTCTTCCATGTCTTTTCATGGTTTGATAGCTTCTTTTTAGCACTGAATAATATTCCATTGTCTGGATGTTCCAGTTTATCCATTCATCTACTTAAAGACATCTTGGTTGCTTCCAAGTTTTAGCAGTTAAGATTAAAGCTGCGGTAGACATCTATGTGCAATTTTTTGTGTGGATGTAAAATTTCAGTTCGTTTGGGTTAATACCAAGGAGTTTAATTCCTGGATTGTATTGTATGAGTATGTTTAGTTTTTTTGAAACCCCCAAACTGTCTTTCATAGTGGTTATACCAGTTTGCATTCTGACCAGCAAGTAATGAGAATTTTTATTGCTCCATATCCTCGTCAGCATTTGGTATTGTCAGTGTTTTGGATTTTGGTCATTCTAATAGGTGTGTAGTGGTATTTCATTGTTATAATTTGAAGTTGCATAATGATGTATAACTTTGAGCATCTTTTGTTTGCTTGCCATCTGTATATCTTCTTTGGTGAGATGTCTGTTCAAATCTTTTGCCTACTTTTTAATTGGGTTGTTCATTTTCTTATTGTTGAGTTTTAAGAGTTTCTTTTATATTTTAGATAACAGACTTTCATTGAATATGTCTTTTGCAAGTATTTTTTTCTAGTCTGTGGCTTGTCTTCTCATTCTCTTGACATTGTCATTAGCAGACCAGGTTTTGTTTTATTCATTTTATAGTAATTTTTTTTTAATTTAAGTTTCTTCATTTATTTTGAGAGAGAGAGGAGCATGAGTGGGGTAATGGCAGAGAGAGAGGGAGAGACCCTCTCCTGGGACTTGAACTCACAAGCAGTGAGATCATGACCCAAGCTGAGATCAAGAGTCAAACACTCAACTGACTGAGCCTCCAGGTGCCCCTATAATAAATTTGTTTAAAGCTTATTTTATTTTTATTTTTGAGAGAGAATGTGAGCAGGGGAGGGGAGAGAGAGAAGGAGAAAGAGAAAATCCCAAGCACTGACAGTGCAGAGCCTGACATGGTGCTTGATCCCATCAACTGTGAGATCATGATCTGAGCCTAAATCAAGAAGTGGACACTTAAATGACTGAGACACCCAGGAGCCCCCATAAGTTTTTATTTTTAATGAAGTCTGTCAGTGATTTCTTTCATGGATGATGCCTCTGGTCATTGTCATACTCAAGGTCATAGAGGTTTTCTCCTATGTTATCTTTTAGGAATTTCATAGTTTTGTGTTTGACATTTAGGCCTGTGATTCATTTTGACTTAACTTTTGTGAAAAGTGTAAGGTCTGTGTGTAGATTCATCTTTTTACATGTGGGTATTCAGTCATTCTGACACCATTTGTTGGAAAGACCTTTTTTGTTCCATTGTATTGCCTTTACTCCTTTGTCATAGATCAGTTGACTGTATTTATGTGAATCTGTTTCTGCGCTCCCCCTTCTGTTCCATTGATATGTTTGTCTGTTATTTCCTCAATATCACACTGTCTTGATTACTGGATCTTTGCAGTAATTCTTGAAATCAGGTAGTGCTAGTCCTCTGACTCTGTTCTTCTTCTCCTTCAATATTGATAGGGTTGGCTATTCTGGGTCTTTGCATCTCCATATAAACTTTAGAATCAGTTTGTTAATACCTACAAAATCAGGGGTGCCTGGGTGGCTCAGTCAGTTGAGCATCTGACTTCAGCTCAGGTCATGATCTCACACTCGATGAGTTTGAGCCCTGCGTTGGGCTCTGTGCTGACAGCTCAGAGCCTGCAGCCTGCTTCAGATTCTGTGCCTCCCTCTCTCTCTGCCCCTCCCCTGCTCATGCTTTGTCTCTCTCTGTCTCAAAAATAAATTTAAAAAAACATTAAAAAAATTTAAAAGCATAAAAATAAAAAAAATACCTACAAAATCATTTTGTTTTGGTTGGGTTTTGGTTGGGTTTATACTGCATCTATAAATCAAGGTGGGAAGAACTAGCATCTTCACAATATTGACTCTTCTTATCCATGAACATAGAATACCTTCCTGTTTATGTAGTACTTCTTTAATATTTTTCATCAGAATTTTGTAATTTTCTTCATACAGATCTTGTACATATTTTGTCAGATTTAATACCTAAGTATTTCATTTGGTGGAGGTGCTAATAATGGTAATGTGTTTTTAATTTCACTTGCTCAGGAAAGCAATGGGCGTGGCTTATTTATTAACCTTCTATTCTGCAACCTTGCTGTCACTGCTTATTAGTTCTAGGAGTTTTGTTTTTTGTTTGTTTGTGTGGAGAGAGAGTATGTGTGGGGGAGGGGCAGAGAGCGAAGGAGACAGAATCCAAAGCAGGCTCCAGGCTCCAGGCTCTAGGCTCTGAGCTATCAGCACAGAGCCCGACACGGGGCTTGAACTTGTGAACTGTGAGATCATGACCTGAGCCAAAGTTGGATGTTTAACCGACTGAGCCACCCAGGCACACCTGAACAAAGACAATTTTATTTCTTCCTTTCCAAACTGTATACTTTTTATTTCTTTTTCTTATCTTATTACATTAGGTGGCACTTCTAGTACAATGTTGGAAAGCACTGGTGAGAGGGGACATCCTTGCATTGTTCCTGATCTTAGCAGGAAAGCTTTGAGTTTCATATCTTTAAGTATAATGTTAGCTGTAGGTTTTTTGTAGATTTTCTTTATTGAATTGAGCAAGTTCCCCATGATTCCTAGTTTGTTGAGAATTTTTAGTAGGAATAAGTATTGGATATGTCATGCTTTATCAGCGTCTATTGATATGATCAAGTGTTCTTCTTTAGAAAAGAATGTTTAACCAGCCTTACATACCTGGAATAAACCCCGCTTGATTGTAATGTATAATTCTTCTTTACATTTTTGGATTCCAATTGCTAATACTTTGTTGAGGATCTTTGCATCTGTATGAGTGAGAGATGTTGGTTTGAAGTTTTCTTGTAAGATCTTGGTCTTTTTGTTATTGGTGTAATGCTGGCCTCATGTAATGAGTTTAGAAGTATTCCCTCTACTTCTAAATCACTTGTATATTCTATAAAAGATCACAGAATAATTTCTTCCTTGAATGAACCCGTATAGGCTTGGGGCTTTTTGTTTGGGAAGGTTGTTAAGTACTGATTCAATTTCTTTAGTAGATAAAGGCCTATTCAGATTGTCTGTTGCTTCTTGTGTTTGTTTTGACAGATTATGTCTTCAAGGAATTGGTCCATTTCATCTAGGTTATCAAATTTGTGGGCATAGAATTGTTCATAGTATTTCTTTATTATCTTTCTACTGTCCATATGATCTGTACTAGTGTTAATACCCTCTTTCATTTCTGCTATTAATAATTTGGTTCTTCTCTCTTTTCTTTTTCTTTTTTTTTTTTTTTCCTTAGTTGGCCTGGATACAGACTTTTTTGTTATTTATCTTTGCAAAGAACTAGCTTTTGGTTTTGTTGATTTTTCTCTAAAGATTTCTAGTTTTCAATTTCATTGATTATTTTTCTAGTTTTTTTTTATTTCCCTAATTCTGTTTGTTTTGGATTTAATTTGCTTTCCTTTTTCTAGTTTCCTAACATGGAAACTTAGATTACTGGTTTTAAATCTTTCTTTTTTTCTAATATATAAATTCAGTGCTATAAATTTCCCTTTGAGCATTGCTTTTGATGCAATCTACAAATTTTGATAAGTTCTATTTTTATTTTCATTTAGTTCCAAATATTTAAAATTTTCTCTTGAGAGTCCTTCTTTGACCCATGTGTTACAATTGTGTTGTTTAGGGGTGCCTGGGTAGCTCAGTCAGTTGGGTGTCCGACTTCAGCTCAGGTCATGATGTCATGGCTCGTGAGTTCAAGCCCTGCGTTGGGCTCTGTGCTGACAGCTTAGAGTCTGGAGCCTGCTTCAGATTCTGTGTGTCCCTCTCTCTCTCTCTCTACCCTCCTCCACTCATGCTCTGTCTCCCTCTGTCTCAAAAATAAATAAACATTAAAAAAAAAAAAAGAATTGTGTTGTTTAATCTCCAAGTATTTTGGGATTTTCCAGCTATCTTGCTATTATTGATTTCTGTTTTAATTACATTTTGATTTGAGAGCAGGTATTGTATGATTTCTGTTCTTTTAAATTGGTTGAAGTTTCTTTTATGGCTCAGAATGTGGTCCTTTTTTGGTGAATGTTCCATATGAATTTGAGAAGAATATATAATCTGCATTGTTGGATGAAGTGGTCTATAGATGTCAATTATATCCAATTGATTTTTAGTATTGTTGAGATCAACTGTGTCCTTACTGATTTTATGGCTTTTGGATATGTCCATATCTCAAAGAGAGGTGTTAGAGTCTCCAGTGATAATAGTAGATTCATCTATTTCTCATTGCAGTTCTATCAGTTTTTGCCTTACGTATTTTGACACTATTGTTAGGTGCATACCTATTAAGGATTGTTATGTCATCTTGGAATATTGACCCCTTTATCATTATTATGTAATGTTTCTCTTCATCCCTGATCATTCTCCTTGTTCTGAAATCTGCATTGTCTAAAATTAATATAGCTATTCTGCTTTCTTTTGATCGGTGTTACTATGATGTATCTTTGTCCCTCCCTTTACTTTTTTTTTTTTTTTTAATGTAATTTATTGTCAAGTTAGCTGACATACAGTGTATACAGTGTGCTCTTGGTTTCAGGGGTAGATTCCCATGATTCATCGCTTGTATACAACACCCAGTGCTCATCCCAAGAAGTGCCCTCTTCAGTGCTCATCACCCATTTTCCCCCTCCACCTCCCCCCATCAACCTTCAGTTTGTTCTCTGTATTTAAGAGTATCTTATGGGTTTGCTTCCCTCTCTGTTTGAAACTATTTTTCCCCTTTATTTCCCCCCATGGTCTTCTGTTAAGCTTCTCAAGTTCCACATATGAGTGAAAACATATGATAATCTGTCTTTCTCTGGCTTACTTATTTCACTTAGCATAATACCCTCCAGTTCCATCCACATTGTTGCAAATGGCAGGATTTCATTCTTTCTAATTGCCAAGTAGTATTCCATTGTATACATAAACCACGTCTTCTTTATCCATTCATCAGTTGATGGACATTTGGACTCTTTCCATGATTTGGCTATTGTTGAAAGTGCTGCTATAAACATTGGGGTACATGTGCCCCTATGAATCAGCACTCCTGTATCCTTTGTCATTCCTTTACTTTAATCTATATATGGGTTTTGTAGACAACATATAGTTGGATCTTGTTTTTGGATCCACTCTGACAATCTTTTTTTTTTTTTTAAGTGGGCTTCACGCGCAGCATGACAAAGTTTTTTTGCCTATTAGTATGCTTTGTGATTTTGTTCTTGTTGCTGCTGGAAATCAGATGTGACGTGCTGGGTAAAAGGAACGAAGATATGGGGGAAGAGGAAGCATTCTATAGTTCTTTGATTAGATTTGAGTCTTGGTGAGCTTCTGCTGTAGACTGGAATTCACTGGTGCTTCTCACATTCTTTTTTTCCCCCTCTGGCCAGAAAGAATGGCTAGAGGGGGCAGGTATTTCCTTTTATCAGGTAGGTTAGGCTCTGATAAAACTCCAGCAAGTTAGGCTGTGGTCAAATAATTTTTCTCCAAATGCTCTGATACATTTCAAAATAGTTTTTTACCCTCCCTCTGCTGGAAGCAAGAGGGAATTTTTCTCTGACACTCTTTGGGAGGTCTTGGTAGAGTTCTTGGAGGTAAAACTCAAACAAGTATGGGACCCTCCTGTTACTGGGCACTGTGGAGTTTTTAACTCTTGGAGTTGTCCACACTTAGCCTCCAGCAAGCAATTCATCAATTGCAGTGGGGGTCTTCTTATTCTGGCACTGCTTCCCATGGAGTTTTCTGCTCATGAGTTTCTGCTTTGGTAAGTTGATTCTCTGTTATCTTTATCTGTCTTTCCAATTTGGGGGACAGTAGTTTGCCATGTGACCACACTTCTCTGCCAAATCTAAGAAGGGTTGTTGCCTTTTCATTTTGTTCAGCTTTTTCTTGGTTGTTAGGATACGATAGCAACTTCTAAGTTCCTTCTATGGCTGTACTGGAAACTGGAATTCGTATTGGTTTTTAATAGAAGTTGGGATAAGGATATCATCTCTTTTTACTTTTCACTTTATCAAAAAATTGTCATTCAATTTAGAGAGCTTCCTGATGTTTGCCTTTTGCACCCTTTGTAAATTTGGCACATATAAATTTACTCCATGACATAATGGGAGTCTTCAGCTACAGGGAGAACTCACCATTTGGATTTCTGTAGATTCTTTTTTTGGAAAATTTTATTTTCCTCATGACCATCCAAAGAATTTAAGACCCCTCCACCCCAACCTTGTCTCTGTAATTCCTGGCCCTGAGCATAAGTCTTCTCTCTGGCATCTGCTGCTGCACATCTAAAGGGATCGCTTTTTCTGAATCCCAAATTATGACAACACATCTCACATGAGATATTTTTTTTGCACCTTTTTTTTGGCGGGGGGGGGGGCATTGTTTAGTTTCATTCAGTTTGATAAATACTGACTGCCATGCCCAAGTACCAAAGCTGCATCCACAGACAAATCAGACAAAAACTCTTTGCCCTGTGGAACATGGTTTCTGGTTACAGGAGGCAGATAATAACAATAAATAAATTATATATTATGCTAATAGATTATATAGGACATTATATGGTAAATTCTATAGTATGTAGAATGTAAATGTGGAGATGAAAACTTCTTTTTAAAAGCTGTGCTTGTCCTTGCATAGAAGAGCCACAAAGGAGTACATGTGTTTACTTTCTTTGAAGTCAGTGAGCGTGGAGTTCTAAGAAGCATAAGTAGATCACCAAATCACAGTGAGTCAACTGGGAATAGAACCACCATAACATTATGAAAAGAGGACTATTTATCCCAATACATGTTACATAACTGTGCAGAAGCCAGAGAAGCAAGGAGCCAGAAGGGGTGACTGGAGGAAGATGAAAGTTACTCCTGAAGCAGTGGCTGGGTGCACCAGTCTCAGCTAGGACACCGCTGCCTCGGGGTCATGCTGGTCAGCAGGTGGGCAGATGGGAAGAGCAGGTCTTGCTACTTTGCTCCCTCAGGCCTCCCTGGAGCTCCTCTCTTCGCTGAGGCGAAGGTCTTGGGAAGCTCCGGTTCCTGTGGAGCCATGCTGATAGAGAAGAAAACCACCACCATCACCAATTTTTTCTGTGCTCCTACAGCTCCAAGATCTCCTGGAAGATCCAGGCCCACCAGGAATTTGGATTGCCAGCAACAGCATTAACCCACAAGGGGGCTGAGGCCCTGGCAGAGGTTAGGAATCTGGGGACCCTGCGATCAGGCCATCCTCACTTGTGCTGCTCCCCGTGGCAACCGCCCCACTGCCTTTTTTTGTTTGTTTAAAGTAGGCTTCACACCCAGCACAGAGCCCAATGTGGGGTGTGAACTCACCTGTGATCAAGACCTGAGCTGAAAAGAACTCACCAAACTCCACACCCAAAAAACAAATAATCCAGTGAAGAAATGGGCAGAAGACATGAATAGACACTTTTCAAAAGAAGACATCCAGATGGCCAACAGGCACATGAAAAGATGCTTAACGTCATTCCTCATCAGGGAAATACAAATCAAAACCACGCTGAGATACCACCTTATGCCGGTCAGGGTGGCTAAAATGAACAAACCAGGAGACTATAGATGCTGGCGAAGATGTGGAGAAACGGGAACCCTCTTGCACTGTTGGTGGGAATGCAAACTGGTGCAGCCACTCTGGAAAACAGTGTGGAGGTTCTTCAAAAAATTAAAAATAGATCTACCCTATGACCCAGCAGTAGCACTGCTACAAATTTACCCAAGGGATACAGGAGTGCTGATGCATAGGGGCACTTGTACCCCATCGTTTATAGCAGCACTTTCAACAATAGCCAAATTATGGAAAGAGCCTAAACGTCCATCAACTGATGAATGGATAAAGAAGTTGTGGTTTATATATACAACGGAATACTACTCGGAAATGAGAAAGAATGAAATCTGGCCATTTGTAGCAACGTGGATGGAACTAGAGAGTGTTATGCCAAGTGAAATAAGTCAGGCAGAGAAAGATACCATATGTTTTCACTCTTATGTGGATCCTGAGAAACTCAACAGAAGACCGGGGGGGAAGAGAAGTGGGGGGCAGTTACAGAGAGGGAAGGAGGCAAACCATAAAAGACTCTTAAAAACTGAGAATAAACTGAGGGTTGATGGGGGAGTGGGGGGAGGGGAAATTGGGTGATGGGCATTTGAGAAGGGCACCTGCTGGGATGAGCACTGGGTGTTGTATGGAAACCAATTTGACAATAAATTTCAT